>NW_020173068.1:2733235-2805807 GCF_003031525.2 Neophocaena asiaeorientalis asiaeorientalis
AGTGCCACGTCTCCTCCATAGCTCTGCGTTCTTAGATCTCAGTTGGACATTTGTTTTCTCCTTAGTTGCATTTCCTGGGTTTTTGTGACGATCAAAGGACTTTAAAGAAAAAAATAAAAACAACCAAAAAAATGGAAGGAATATCACCAGCATGTTATACAGAACCTCTCCCACTGAGGCAGGCTTTGATTATCTTAACATCATATTTATGTCTAAGGTGTGTGGGGAGGAGTTTTGCATCCCCTCTGCGTAAAAATTGCATGTGGCACACAACACCCACCCACTAGTGTGTCCCCCCGCTGCCCCCAGGATGACTAGTGGAGGATTTCCCCTGTGTAGGGAAGGGAGTGGGGGGACTTACAGAAAAAGGCTTTTGCAGCCACTCACTTCCACAAGAACAGATCTCTTGCCTGGATAAAACTGAGCAGCAGCAAGAGTCCCCTGAAGCATGAGGTCAGATCCAGAGGCACACAGCCCCTGTGCTCCTTTCACTCAAACCCTGGGAGGTTTACACTCTCCAGGCCTTGGCCAGCTGAGATTCTAGCTACACCTCCTGCTTCAGCGCTTTCCTCCCTCATCATCCAGGCTGATCTGTCATTGCTTTATTTACTCCACGTGCAGAAATCTGTACCTAGGAGGTAGACAGGGTATCTTTTTACTGGGAAACAGCTTGTGCCAACCCAGATGAATTCAGAGTCAGGGTATCTTGGTCTGAAAGAGAAACAATCAAAATACCACTGAGCACTGATGACGCATGGCAAATCACATACTGAAGAAGGGGTGGGTTCCCTGTGCTATGAGCTCCTTGTACTGTGGTAGCATTTGCAGGAGGCTTCTGCTGACTGAAGTTAGGGTGAGTAACAAAGATGGCTCTGGTGTGCAGGCTTCACCCCGCTCTTCTCTGCCCGCTGAGTTCTGACTTGCACCAACGTGGGCAGTAGTCCCAGCCAGGGCAAGACCCTCCCCGTATAAGTGTGCAAGGTTGAGAGAGGAGGATCACTGGGGTCTTGGATGGAAGCCTTTCCACCCCCTATTAAGTGAGTCACAGACTTAGAATCAACGCTGACTCAGAATTTTCTGGCTTTGAATCAACGTGCCTCAGTACTCTTTCCAAGCAGTCATCACCAATCACTTTCTCTGTTCTGTTTTACCCCCTGCAATGAGCCAAGAGCCAACACTGCTTCTACCCAGAGTGGGGGAGGCCTTGGGGATCCAACCTGAGAAAGGGACTTGGCTTGGTGCTTCTGATCCCAAAGTGACGGGGCTGCTGGGGCTGCAGCATCTGCCACAGTTGGAGGTAAATATGAAACTAAGTGCTGGTCTGGAGAAGCTAGATTATTGTCACCTTGACCATTAAAAACCAGAATGAGGACAATGGCGCTTTGTACTTTCTAATGGGTTGCTTTGAAGAAGTTGTGTAATGACAGCAACCATTGTAAGTACTTCAGTGCCTCACAACGGTCCCATTGTACAGTGCCAAACCCTGAAGCCCAGGTCACACAGCTGGTAAGTGGTAAGGCCTATCTGCCCCCCAAGGCTCCTGCTCTTAACCATCATGCCACATATACGTGCACTCCAACCCCAGCCCTGTATACGCAAATACACTCGACACTCCCCATCCCTCTTCAGGGTTTCTGCTATGTTTATTAGTAGAACCAGAACAAAGCATAAAAACACACTTAAAACCTGCATCGTGTAGAATTTACAAAGGCCTCTGGCTTCCCACCCAGCCCTGGGAAGTGAGTGAGGCAGCTGATGTAATTGTTGCAGCCACCACAGTACAGACCAGCCAGGTAACTGGCCCTAGGTCAGAAGGACTACCAGCCACAGAACCAGGGACCACACTAGTCTGGTTCAAGGCTAAGTAAGGGTGTTTTCAGCCCTAGTTTTTTGTGCTGGTGGCCCAGATGGAAAGGTTCAGCCATCCAGATAGCCCTTCATAGGTTTAAAAAAAAAGCGGGGGTGGCGGGGGGAGATACTCAACAGCCACTGGTTCTGGGGTTTCTGAATTCAGGGCAGTGCTCAGTTGAGGCATTTTGGATCATCCCAAAAATTGGCTGGTGAGTAGGATCCTCCTGGCATTAAATAGCTGGACCAAGGATATATTGCAACATATAGGGACAGACTATCAGGCGCAAGGGCAAGAGCAGGGGGACCAACAAGGAAGTCCATTAGGACATGTCCTAATGGGAAGATACCTAAAATTGTCACTGAGTGAAAAATGCAAGTTAGTTGTCATGATGATGCCCTAATGAGTACATTTTAAACTAGTCTCTACTGTGCAACATGTGTTGTTCCTGTTTGGTCTCGTAAACCACACCATGCTAAACAAAACCCTGTAGGTACAGTTTGGGACACGTCTGGTTGCTTCCTCAAGAGATTGCTTTGGGTGTGAGAAAGTGCCCTCCCAAGCCACAGGACCCCTTCCCATGCCCACCAACAGTATAAAGTGTGCCCATCCCTGCCAGGAACTCCTTAAAGCTGACTTTGAGTTCATGGAGGAATAAGTTGGCGCAGAAATGTGGGTTCCCTGCTGCTCCCTCTATCCGAACTGAATTTTAGGGGGAAACTGGTGTCAGGACTTCTCCCTCCCAGGGCCAAGTAAGGAGGTCTTCCTTCTTTAAAATGGGCTTTGCTCCCTTGTCAAGGGCTATGACTGTGTCCTCCCCTCCCCGCTTCAACATCCTCTGCCTTCTCAGGCCAGGCCAGGGAAGCGGAGCAGCAAACATTGTTGACTTCTAGTGTCCAGCCTGGTTCCCGGTCTGAGCAAGCTCCTGTGCCATGTGCCTGCATCTCTCTCGCTCGCTCTCTCACTCTCTCCCCACCCCCCTCTCTCTCTCTCCCTCTCTCTCTCCCTCTCTCTCTCCCTCTCTCTCTCTCTCTCTCTCAGTAGTCTCATGCCTCACCCCACGTCCAGTCCCTCAGTAAGTCCTCCAGGTTCTGCTGCAAATGCGTCCCAAACCCAGCCACTTATCATCCCTCCCTACTATCTCCCTGGCCCATCGTCCATCTCTCATGTCAACAACTGCAGTGACTTCCTTGTTGGTCCCCCTGCTCTTGCCCTTGCCCTTGCCCCTGTCTGTTCACACACAGTCACCACATCATTACTCTCTTCCTTTTAAAGCCCTCAGGAGCTCCTCAGTAGCCCTAGAAACTTCTTCTAAAGCCTGAAGAGCCCTGCAGGACCTGTCCCCTGCCCATCACTTAATCCCTCTGTCCTGTTTTATTTTCTGTCTTATCCTAATCTCCAGCTGATGCATTATACATTCTGATTCCTTTGTCCCTCCACTAGATTATAAGCTCCATGAAGCAGGGTTTTTTTTATGCTTCACCCATGTACCCTGAGTACCTGGCACAGTGCCTGACACATAGTAGGTCCTCAACAAATAACTTGTTGGATGAACCTGTGAAACGGAGATAAGACCTCCCCATCTACTCCCTTCCTCCCAAAGCAGGTTTCCATTCAGCCACAGGGGGGCATCATTCTAAAGGGTGCTATAGCTTCAGGCTCTTCCAGAAAAGACACTTAGGCAGAACAAAAAACAGGTGTGTGTGTGGGGAGGGGGCCCGGGGTGTAAGGGAATGCCCCCCAGCACTTTCCCCACCCTGCCTGGGCTGGACTAGGAAGGTTATTAAGGGCCAGTTACCTCCACAGTGAGCACCTGAGATCCTCAATGCCGGGACCAGTTCTTTAGCTTCTACTGATGATAATAGCAGCCACCATAATTTGAGCACTAACTTTGTGCCAGACCTTGTATATACCTTACTTCATGTAGTTTGACAACACCCAAAGGTACCGTGGTAGCCCATTTTGTGGAGGAAAATACTGAGACCTAGTGCAGTGAAGGGATTTGCCTGAAGTCACACACCAAGTAAAAGTCAGAACCAAGGCTTTGAATCCCCAGCTGCCCTACTCCAAAGCCACAGCCCTTGACCACCAAGCTCTATGGCTGTGAAAAAGACAGGCCCAAGGACAGCGGTAGGAGGAATGACTGGGACACGTGGGGAGAAGGACAGCAGGAAATCAAGGAGGACTTCTGGGAGGAGGGCACCCTTGAGCTGGGCTGTGAAGGATGTTCATTAACAAGGAGGAAAAGAGTTTTCCTTCCTCAAGAGACAAACCCAAAGGATTTGTGAAGGCGTGGGGCAGGCAGATCTGGCTCTGAACTTAGGTTCCATCTTTTACCAGGTATGACGTTGGACAAGTCCCTGGAGCCAGTGCCAGGGACCGCATCTTGTCCCTACTGAGGGACAACACTAAGTTCCCCTCTGGACTTGTGGGATGAGAGAAGACTAAGGAAACCAAGAATGGACTCCAGAGCCCTGGGGTCAAGGCCTTCCTCCTCAACTCAACTCCTCTCTGCTCTGCAGTTTTCCCATCTGTAAAATGGGCTCTCAGCAGAATTATTGTATTGTTAGTAACAATTACTGTATGCTAGTAACACTGTTTCCCAAACCTGTGAGCGCCTGTGTCCCCGGATCAGCCAGTACTGTTCGTTTTGACAACAACACTCAGCCTCCAGGGCAGATTTGGGACACCTCAACTCCCTGAAAGTGATGGGGTGTATCCAAAGATTTCAGACTGATAAGATGGCAGTTCAGCTTGCAACCTCTCTCCCCGGGCCAGGGGTTTGTCCTTTTCTGGATGATTTTCAAACAGGAACTTGGAGGGCAAGGCCCCAATCAGCAGAGACACCAAAGGCTCTTAGCAGGTGGGACCACGTGACCCCATGGAGATGGGACGGCTTTCCTTCCAGGCAGGCCAGACAGGTCCCCAAATCCCCAGTTGTGGCCAGAATTCAAGAGAGACTTTGGCCATCTGAACACTCTCAGCTCACCAGCCAGATGACAGAGATCTAAAGTTGGCAGGGGCGGGGGGTGGGAGGGAAGGTTGGGGGGTGAGAATTATTGCAAAGGCCAGACAATTATCTAAACCAAATTCCTGAAGCCCCAAGGGCACAGGTAGAAGTGACCAAGAGACAAAGTGCCCAGTGCCCTGAGCTGGACTTGGATCTGAATCTTGCCACACCCATTACTGGCCGTATCCTCTATCTGAGCCTTAATGTCCTCATTTCTAAAGGAAGATAATAATTATATCTGCCTCAGAGGGTTACTGTGAGAATTAAATCAAACAACGTGTATAGGCACACAATCGTTAAGTGTTAGCTGTTGCCTGCGTCAGGGCAGAAAGCAGATAAGCCGTGACCTCAGACCTCAGCTTGCTAAGCGCAGCTAAGATCTTGAGCCCAAGGAAACACATTTTCTGAAATCTAGGTTTCTTGCAGATTTAGGAGATTAAAACAAGTGAGAAATATAGCCCACAGTAGCCATCAGCCAACAAGGGTTGGTAAGCACCGCCGGGGTTCCTTGAAGGTTTCACCCCATGTACAGTCTGCAGGGGAGAGGGACAGTAATTAAAGGACACTGAGGAAGGTGAGGGGCAAGACAGACCCCGGGAGCTTGTCACAGGTAGACATGGCCTGTCAGGGAGCCAGAGAGCCTTCCCCAAGGAGAGGACTTTGGTGCTGACAGCTGGACATGGTGCAGGATTCAGCCAAGTGATCAGAGAGCTGGTGAAGAATGTTTCAGGAGGAGGGAGCAGAAGGTGCAAAGGCCAGGAAGCCCCAGAGCGTGTAGTGCATTCTGGGAGCCAAGTGAGGTACGCACACATGAATGAATGAGTAGCTTTGAATCAGCCTTTGTAATATAAGATTCTAAATGGACTTAACCAGATGGTTAAGTAAATTATGGTATATTCACACAGTGAATACAATGCAGCCATTTATAAAGAAAGAGTGCTCAGGCATGAAAAGGAATGTTCTCCAAGACACCTTCTAAGTCATTTCCAAGAATAGGGCTTACCGTGTCCCAGACACTGTTCTCAGCACTTCACAAGTTTTAACCCATGATCTTCACACCGACCCCATTAGGGAGAGAAGAAAGAGAAACATGGAGTGTAGATTACTTGCCCAAGGTCATGCAGCCAGTAGGTGGAGGAGGCAGGATGTGAACATGAGGACCTGGTTCCAGAATGTCTGCTGGACCATGTCCCACCCTCCCTTGGAACATGTAGTTTGCTTCTGTAGGGGAGGCAAAACTTTACCTCTACCCGTCTTAGGTTTTTAGCTAGGACTCTAACAAATAGATAAACAAGAGAAAAACAGTTTATTAATGCGTGCAGTGCACATCACACAGGAGAAAGCTAACAAATAGTACAGGAACTCATCCTACATATGAACAAGTTCTGTTCCGAGAGCACGTTTGTCAGTCCACTTTGTTCGTTAAGTCCAACAGGTTAGCTTAGGTACCCAACTAACACAGTTGGCTGTATAGTACTTTAATAGGTTTATAATACTTGTCACACAAATAATACATAAAAACAAACACAAAAAATAAAGAAAACATTTTTAATCTCACAGTCCAGCACCTTAAAAGTACAGTAGTAGAGTACAACAGCTGGCACACAGGGGCTGGCACCGAGTGAACAGGCAAGAAGAGTCACTGACTGGAGGAGCGAGAGGAGGTGGGAGATGGTAGAGCTGAAGGATCATTAGCAATAAGAGACGGAGGGCAAGATGCAATTTCACTCACACGTGACGTTGATGGCACAGGTTCCGGTTCCTTGCTGGATTCAATTCTATCTAACCTCTTGAAAAAAACAATCCAGTGATGTCTGGGTACTAGCTCTTTTTTTCTCATCATAGATGACATGGTAGCACTGGATTGCATTCTGAACCGCTTCGTGTACCGTTCTACATTCGGGTCCTATGCCTCAAAAACTAACAGTGTCTCCTCAGATAAAGAAAATCCCCTTGCCATTTCCCACCTCATGAATCTCTTCGGTTCTTCAGTTACTTCTTCTCCCTCTTGTCTCTCTTTGTCCTTTCTCTGGGCCTCCAACTCCATCAAGACTTCATTAGTAAGCCCCTCGTGTTGCACGGCAAGGAGTTCAGTGAAGTCGTCCTCTTGCAGATCTAGCTCCAGCTTCTCGCTGAGAGTCACTAAGTGGATGAAGACCTCTTTGGACTCCTAATCCACCTTCTCAAATCCACAAAAATCATGAACAAACTGTGGGCAAAGGTTCTTCCAAACCCCATTCATGGTGATGGCCATAAACACATGCCAAGCAAAGTCAATGTTTTTATGGCCTTGTAGATGTTATAGTCTTTCCAAAATTGTCAAAATGTTGTTCCTGAATTGTCACTCGCCTTTACAGCCTGACGAAAAGTGTGATGTAAGTAATGTCTTGAAAGTCGCTATAACTCCTTTGTCCATAGGTTGGATAAGCGACATAGTATTTGACTTTGATATTGGGATGAAAGTTGTCCATGAATGGGGGGGTGGCCTGGAGCACTGTCGAGCAGCAAAAGAATGTTGAATGGAATGTCCTTCTCCAAGCAATATTTCTCTACCTCTGGGATAAAGTGGTGGAAAAACCACTCCTGGAAAATGGCCTGTGTAACCCATGCATTGGAGTTACTCTTCCACACAACAGGAAGAGAGTCCTTGGGTATGTTTTTAAGGGCTCTTTGGTTCTCTGAAAGATAAACTAAGAAAGGCTTCAGCTTCATATCACCAGAAGCATTGCCACCAAACAACAGAGTTAGCTTATCCTTTGCTGCTTTATAACCTGGCATCAACTTTTCCTCCTTACTGATGTAACTTCAGTCTGACATCCTCTTCCAGTACAGTCCTGTCTCATGCACATTAAAAACCTACTCAGGTAAATCCACGCCTTCATCAATAATTTCTCAAAGCATTTCAGGAAATTCCCTGGCAGCTACCGTATCTGCACTCGCTGCCTCGCCACTTACTTTTACGTTCTGAAGGTTGGCTCTAGGCTTGAACTGATGAACCCAGCCATGGCTGACAGTAAAAGATGCACCCTCTGATTTCTTCACTGTGTTTCTTCTTCAAGTCTTCATAAAGGCTTTTAGCTTTCTCTTGAATCAGCATTAAGCTGAGCCGGGACTCGATGCTGATGCCGATCCTGCATCCACACACTGAGAAGTTTCTCCACCTTCTCCATCACTTTTCTATGCTTCTTCAATATTTTTGTTGACATCATTGGCACAGCAGACTTCACATGTTCCATGATCTTGTCCTTGTTCTTTAGAATCCTGCCAATGGTTGAACGACTCATGTTACAAGAACAAGCGACGACTACCATCTTTTCGCCTCGGTCCATTCTCTCAATTATTTTCACTTTTGTTTCCATCGTTATAGCTTGGTTCTTCTTATTAGTACCAGCTACATCACTGCTGGTTTTATGCTTGCTTCCAGACATCCTGGGCTTGAAATAAAGATACTGTACGGGGACTTCCCTGGTGGTCCAGTGGTTAAGAATCCACCTTCCAATGCAGGGGACACAGGTTCGAGCCCCGGTAGGGGAACTAAGATCCCACAAGCCACGGGGCAACTAAGCCTGCGTGCCGCAACTACCGAGCCTGCGTACTCTGGAGCCTGCGCACTGCAATTAGAGAAGCCCGCACACTGCAGTGAAGAACCTGTGTACCGAAACGAAGACCCAGCACAGTCAAAAAAAGAAAAAAGATACTGTACTACTGTACTCTATACAGTACTGTACAGTAAAGTACACGAAAGTACAACCACTTGTAGAGGATGCCCACACATGACAATGTATGCCAGACATGTGAACGCACATTTGCATCTTTGAAAGTTCAAAACTTGAAGGTTCGTATGTAGGGAACTTACTGTAATTCAAAATGGCAGCTTAGAATTCCAGCATCTTCAACAAAGAACAGTAAGTTTGTAGAGAAATGACAGGACAGAGGAAAGCAGTTTTAGTCTTCCAAAGATGGCGATTGTGGGAAAGTAAATAAATGGGAGGGAACAAATGGAAGAAGGTTTGTTCGCAGATTCCTCTGGTGCCATCTCTGGGCTGAAAAGTCTGTCTCTAATAAAAGGAGAATATCCTGCCTTTAGGGGGAAAAATGGGGGAAGCTTCTTCTGGGTTTGCTGCTCCTTAATTGTCTTCAGTTTAAAATAATTTTTATGTCAAAGAGGCACATTTTGGGATGACATATTCTGCTTTCCTTCACTTCCATCCATATAAAATAAAATTGATACAAATATGTATTTGCTTGTATCTGTATAGACACCACACACATGCTGGAAAGACACACCAAATGGTGATTGTGGGGAGAGGAGGCACCTGTGTGGCTCAGGGACAGAGTAGGAGGACTTATGTTACACTGTTTTTGTTTTCGTTTTTTTTAAACTTTAGAATTTTGAACTGTGCACTTTTATTGTCTATTAAAGATCATGCTGGCTGGGGGAAGGGAACGGATTGGTAACACATACACTGTGGATGAGAGTGTAAATTGTTAGGATCACCTTGGAAAACAAATTCTCCTAGGTGTGTACCCAAGAGAAATGAGCACATTTGTTTAAAAAAGGCATTTCAATAGCCCCAAACTGGAAATGGTGACATGAAACAAATAGACTGCCAGATATTTCTCCAGCAAAGATAGATTTATTCAGGATCAGCAGAGAATTGCACCTCAGGGTCTGCAACCATGGTGAGCCACGTGCAAGCCCCTGCACTGCAAGGAAAGGAGATCGCTTTTATAGAGGGGAAAAGGAAGTTGGAGGGCTGTAGTAAACAAAGAGTCAATGGCTTTTCCTTGGCTGAGTCCTTGCCAGGAGAGAAGAGTCGTCCTTCTTCTTCCTGTTGGGCTCTGCTGTCATTGCAGGGTGTGAGAGCGCCCCCTACTGGTCTCCCCACTCTGTTTAATTGCGGTTTCTGTTTATTAATTTCTTTACAGAAACAGCCAAAGTTTCCATTAATGGTAGAATATATAAATAAACGTGGTATGTTTACACAGTGAAATACTCTGAACAGTGCAAGTGAACCGATGACTGCTACCTGCAAATAACTGATGAATTTCACAAACATAAAGTTGATCAAAATAATCCAGACACAAAAGAGCAAATACCCCATGATTCCATTTATATAAAACTAATCTGTGGTGTTGGAAGTCAGGATAGAGGGTACCCTTGGGAAAAGAAAAGGAGCCAAGGAAAGGGCCCAAGGGGACTTCTTACTTAGAGGCTGGTCATATGCTATTTCTTGTTTGGGTGATGGTTTCTCAAGTGTATTCAGTTTGTGAAAATTCAACGAGATGCACACTTTTGATTTTGCAGTTATCTATATGTATGTTACACATGAGTAAACGACTTTAAAATGAAAAAGAGAAAAGCATGGAGGGGTTTGCAATCGGCAGGGTGGGAGATGCGAGAGTGATGGAACCTGGCCGGCGGAGCTGGCAGTGGGGTGGGGAGAAGTGGGTGATTTGAGGGGTGGGGAGGGAGTAGGATTTTCTCAATTGGTGAAGGGGGCATGAGAAGCCAGGAGGGTGCCCCGCTTCTGGCCGCTGCTTATGGTGGTGCCATCAGAGACATGGAGAAGCTGGTGGGAGACACAGGCCTGTGGGAGTATGAGAAGCTCAGCTTTTGCAGTGCCTGCGAGATGTGCAGGAAAAACGTCATGCAGAGAAGTGGCTGGAGGGGTCTGGATTCACAAGAAAGATCTGGAATCTTTCATTTCACAAAGCCCAACCTGGAGCTCAATCCAGGAGGAATTCTACTCACTGGGAACCTATCTGGTCAAGAGAAACACAGCCTTGTGCCTCTGAGATTTGTCACTGGAGCCCTGGTGGCTTTATGGAACCTGGCAGGTCTAGCTGGTTGGGGGCAGAGTGGGGACAGATCCTGCCTTTCTCAGTGGTCAGGGCTCTGGAGCTGGGCCTCAGGAAGGTCAGTGAATGAGAAGGGGTGGAATAGATGTCCTCTGGGGCCACAGCCCTTTGCTTTAGGAGAAGTTAGGTCAAGGGCAGGCTGAGTTACAGTAACTCAGCGGGCCATTGCCAGGTGGTTCCGGTGTGGGCCACTGGGGCCCATCTGTACCACAATCAAGGGGGTGGACACAGGAAACTGATGTTTCACAAAGAAACTCAATGTAGTCTCTCTATGGAAAGTGAAATATGCTCCCTCCTTAGAGAGGTCGGAGGATCCCACTACAAGGTATCTATTTCCAAGTGGTCACAAGACGAAGCACTCCAAGCCACATGCACCACTGCCTGCACCACCGTCTTCCACCACTCCTCCCCCGGCAGCCATCACCTTTACCACCATCCCCACTATTATCTGTACCTCCCGCTCCTCCACCATCTCCCCCTCCCCCTCCTTCCTCCATCTCCCCCTCCTCCACCCTCCATTTCCACAACCATCATCCCTATTTCTTCCAAACCTAAGCTATCTGAGAATGCCCCCACTGCACAAGGACGCTTTTTTTAAGGAAATATATTAATAGCTATTTTTTCTGGGTATACCTAATCATTTGAAACATAAAAAAAAACACAGATAAAGTTACTGGCCTCCATAATCCACTATCACCATCCAAGATAGGGGCAATGTGTCATTTAATGTAGATCCTCCCCGACATTTTTCTATGATGACAGCTAATATTCACTGAGTGCTTACTTCCTGCCAAACACTCTTCTGAGTGCTTAAATGAAAATTTTCCACAGCAGAATGAGAAATTAAATCCTGGCAACAACCTTATGAAGGGTGTACCATTGTCTCCTCAGTTTTGCAGATGACGAAACTGGGGCACAGAGAGGGGGACTGAAGGCCCCCCCAGCCCTGCCCCCGACGCTGGGCCTCCCTGCTGTTCCTCAGATGCACCCAGCACCCTCCCACCTTTGCACATACTTTTCTCTCTGCCTGGAACACACTCTGCCCAGATCTTTACATGGCCTGTTCTCCACATAGACACACACACACACACACACACACACACACACAGTATTCAGGTCTCTTCAAACGTCACCTCCTGGAAGTGGCCTCCTCGACCCCCAGCTTCAACCAGCTTCGTTTTGCTTCATAACAATTTCCTCCACCTGCCACATTAATCATCCATTCAGCATGTATTTATTGAGGCCTTACTGTGTGCCGGGCACAGTTCTGTGCACTGGGGCTGCAGCAGGGAAAAGATAGACACAAGCTCCACCCACGCAGAACTGATGTCTGTGGGGGAAACAGACATTACACATAGGTGAGTGGTAAGCAGAGCACAGGAGGGACCCGAAGTGTGTGCTGTGGGGAAGCAGGGAAGGGGAGATCAAGCTGCAATTTTAAGTGGTAAGTTCAGGGGGAAGCCTCACTGATAAGGTGACATTTGAGCAGAGAGCTGAAGGAGGCAAGGGGGCGAGTCATGCAGGTACCTGGAGGAAGAATGTTCCAGGTCCAGGGAACAGCAGTGGGAGGGCTTAGGCAGGAACAGCTTATGAGCACCAGGAGAGCAGGGACTTTGCTTTGCTCACAGCTGCATCCACAGCACCCAGCACAGCGCCTGGCATATGGTGGGCACTCAGTAAATGCTCTCTGGATGGCTGAGCACTTTCTATACCCCAGGCACAGTTCTAAGTGCATCGTACACATTTTCCCGTTGGTTCCTAACAGCTGGCCTATCTCTTGGCTCCACGTATGAGCTGTGTGGCTTGGGCAGCTTCTTAACTTTTCTGAGCCTCAGTCCTCTCACCTGTAAAGTGGGACGAATCATAGAGCCCGCCTTTGAGAGATGTTGCAGGGATGAAATGAGTTAATATAATAGGAACTGTTCAATAATTGTTAGCCGTTATTATTGTGGTTTTTGTTAGCATCGCTAGGCTGTGTAGGGAGGCAGAAGAAGTAGTCACTATTTCCTCCGTCAACGAGGTGGCAGCTGAGTTAGGAAGTCGGGAAGGACACATAGGAGATGACCCTGTGTCGCAGAAGTTTTTCAGGGCAGACGGAGAGATCAGTGGGGGCAGAGGAGGCATTCGAGAGAAAGCAGGTCTTGAGCCAGGACTCAAAGAGGCAGTGGGATTTGAAGAGGCGGGAGATGGGGAGAAAAGACCCTCCAGGCGAGAGTCATGTACAAACAGAGGTGCGGAGGTGGGACTGAGCACCCAGGCCCAAGTGTGCCTCTCATTCCTTCCTCCTGTTGCTTAGAGGAAGCCATGCGTTCCTGATGGCACCCCCAGATGCCTCTCCTGCCCTGGGGACTGTGAGCGTGAGGCTGTGGTGACATCCAGACAGAGGAGAATCGTCACCAAAGTATTAAATGAGGCTTCATCCACCCCTGAACCTGGCTGAGCCCCAGTAGGGTGGCAGAGTGGAGCCCAGCCTGGCCAGAGCCACTTGGCCCTGGTGAAGATGGCACAGCCCAGGTGTGATGATCATTTTGTCCCACCTTTCTGCTCTGTCAAATTCATCAACACCTCCAATGGCCACTGCTCTGAGCCTTTGTCCTCCTGGGCCCACTGGCCCCTTGGGGCTTCTAGGATACCCCACTCTCACGCACCTGGCCCCTCCCAGCCCCCTTTGCCAGATTCTCCGGGGGGTGGGGGGTGCCTGAGCACTTTTCAACTTTCTATCACTACAAGATGCTCCAGCCTTATCCTGTATATTTCTACCCTCATTCGAGAATCAACTGTTTATCCAAGGAGCCCCAATTTCTTTTATTGGAGAATGGTATTAGAAACCAAGATCCGGGTGTTAGGTATGCTCTTTGCTCTTTGGGTGTCTTTCTTTTAGGCCATCTCAGCTAACAGAGCAAAGAAATACATGCATGCATACTAACCCATAATATACACATACCTATAAATGTTTCTATCGGTAACCATCTGTATCTATATTAAATTAAACATGAGTTTCTACTGAAGCCTCTTTTTATAAGGTCTATTACCTTGCTGAGATTTTTTCTATTTCCTCCCCCCCTTGTTTCTGTAATTGATTACTGAAGCATTTTTATGATGGCTGCTTTAAAATCCTTGTCAGATAATTCTAACATCGGATTCAACTCGGCATTGGAGTCAGTTGCTTGTCTAGTATGTTCGGAAACTCTGGGTCCTAGTTATGGTCTTTATTTTAGCAGCCAATCACCCTGTTTAGGCTGAACGTGCAGGTCCTGGACTACTTTTGCAGGCTGTGGTTCCATTGACAGTTTCATTTTCAGAGCCTCTGGTGGTATTATTTTATTCTGCTTGGTTTATCTGGTGCTCCTGGGTTTCCCAGTGGCCTCGGCTTATGCTGCCAAGAGGGGGGAAGGGGTTTCCTTGGGCCTGGCCGCTGTGTGTCTCTTGCTGGGGAGGGAAGTGTCAGACCTGCTGTGGTTGCTTGCTGTGGCAGGATCCCTCCTGCCTGCCCCACCTGCTCACCCCATGTCTCCCTGTGGGGAAGGGGGGTGCTTCCCCTGCGTGCTTATTGTTAGTGGGACTCCCCATCAACCCCCCTTGCCAGTGGTGTTGGGATCACCTGATGTTGGCAGAGGGGCTCCCCTTTCATCCAGGGCTGCCTACCTGGGCTGCCTTCTGTTGGGCTGCCTTCTGTTGCTAGGTTGGGTGTCGGGAAATGATAGGTCCAGGTCGCCTTCCTCTGTTGGGTAGGGGGACGTAAGGTGCCCTGCCTCTGTGTTGTTCCTCCAGAGCTGGGGTTCCAAACCAGTTCACCTTCCTCTACTACCTGTCAGAGTTGCTCCTCTGGTTGCCCCTTGCTTTATGGTCTTCCTCAACAGGCAGGAGCAGGGAGAAATTGGTCAATGTCAACTTGTCCGACCACAAGTCTGGTAAGCACATATTTAAGGCTATTGATTTGTGTGGCCAAACTGCTTTCTTGCAAGGCCATTCTAATATATATGTCCCCACAAATGATGCATGAGAGTGCCTACTGTTCTCCTGTCACAGAGAAGGAAACTGGCACTCAGAGTAAGGTCACCTGCCCAGTGTCACACCGGAGCACAGAAGCAATGCGGAGTCCTGCTCAAATCCTGCGTTCTTCCCCTGACACCCCGACATGCTCAGCACCCTCCCCAGTGCTCCGGGAAGCTCACAGCCTGGCCAGGAGAGCACACCACAGTCTGAGATCTAGGCCCTGTTCTGTACTGACGAGCTGGGTTAAGAAGACCCTGGTCTATCGGAGAACTTGCTGACATGATGGAGAGGACATGCGTGTGATTTGGACACCCCATGGGAATTCAGCCAGTGTGGGTGCCCTTACCCTAGTTCCCCATCAGGAGCTCACAAAGAGCAGACATCGTATCAGTACCAGCTACCCAGCAGGGCACCCAGAGTTTGGGAATCAGAGGAATAGGAGCCATGGCTCTGCCACCACAAGCCTCCTCTAATCACGGAGAACATGCAAAACCCAAGGGCTGTGGTTGAATTGTATCACGCACACGTTTAACTGTCAGGGATTGAACTCATACACAAAGCAGAGAGAGAGAGAGAGAGGAAGAGGGAGGAGGAGAGGGAGGGAAAGATACTACTCAGCAGTGAAAGGCTAACTCAGCAGGAAAAAAAACTTGCTGAACAACAGAAAATAGAATGGTGGTTGCCAGGGACTGGGGAGAGGGGAGAACAGGGAGTTTTGTTTAATGGGTGCAGAGTTTCAGTTTTACAAAAAAGTTCTGGAGGTGGATGTGGATAATGGTTGCACAACAATGTGAACGTACGCAATGCCACTGAAGTGCACACTTAAAACTGGTGAAAATGGTAAATCTTATGTTATGTATATTTTACCACAATTAAAATAAATTTCAGGGCTTCCCTGCTGGCGCAGTGGTTGAGAGTCCGCCTGCCGATGCAGGGGACACGGGTTCGCGCCCCGGTCTGGGAAGATCCCACATGCCGCGGAGCGGCTGGGCCCACGAGCCATGGCCGCTGAGCCTGCGCGTCCGGAGCCTGTGCTCTGCAACGGGAGAGGCCACAACAGTGAGAGGCCCACGTACCGCATAAAAAATAAATAAATAAAAAATAAATAAATTTCCAAAAAATTTTTAAACTTACTCCTGAGGCACATGACAACATGAACAAATCTCAAAGACGTTATGTTGAAACAAAGAATACAGTGTTATCCACTATACATTTAGACTAATTAAAATTAAATAGAATAAAAAATTCAGTCTTCAGTTGCACTTGCCACATTTTAAGCGCCTAATAACCATATGTGGCCAGTGTATACTGTAAATGTGTGTGTGTGTATCAGTTATAGAATATTTCCATCATTGCAGAAAGCTCTGTGGAACAGTGCTGTTCTAGAACTAATCTGCAGGCATAAAAATCAGAGCAGTGATTGCCTCTTGTGGGGTGGTTGACAGGAAAGTGGCCATAAGGGAACTTTCGAAGGAGATGGCAATGGTCCATATCTTGTTTGGGGTGTTGCCTACGACTGTGTATACATTTTTCAAAACTCTATCTGTACACTTAAGATCAGTGCATTTTACTATACTAATTCATAAAGACAGTGGAGAATTCCCCAAATGGGCATCAGGAGAGAGGCAGGTTCCATCCCTCACCTCTTAGAGGGAGGGAATTTATGCACTGGGGGTGACCGGGTCTGCCTTTCACACAAACACAGTAGACTCGTCTGGAGCTCATCCAAGGAAAAGGCGGCTGAAGGATAAAGTGGTCCTGGAGGACTCAGTGAGAGCCAGACACCTCCAACAGGGCAGTCTCCGAGGAACTGTCAAGAGTGATGTCGACTTTCTGCAACTTGTGTCTTTCACAGAGAGTTTGGAAATTAACTGTGGACTAGACTTCGGCTCTCCTGTAATCGACAGCAGCCCACACTGGCTGAGGAATGTCCCTAAGCCCTTCCCAAGAGTGTTCAGGCACCACTCTCACCACCAACAGAGGGGAGGCCTCAGTGCATACCATTTCCCCCACCCCCTCACCGATCACGACCTTATACTTCATTCAGCAACTCACATTTGAGCCTCTACTATGTGCCAGGAACTGTTCTAGAGTCACAGATCGTTACAGCCTTCCCGGGCCTTGGCAGTCATCTAGACAAACCCCTTCTCTTTACAGAAGCCCACAGAGGGGGATGGACTTACCCAAGTCACACGTTAGTCACTGGCAGTGCTGGATCTAGAACCCAGAACTCCCACCCCCCTGCCCACAGCTCTTCCCACTTCACCCTGAAAACTTTCACAGGGTTCCTCGTTCCCTGTGAAGGGCTCATATTTGTAGGGAAATGCTCTGTGCTGGTGCCCCGACAGCATTGCACGTATCCACCTAGACCACAGAGGAAAGGCTTAACCACAGCTGACCTAAGCCTTGGTGGAACCCGCGAGATCTGCCGGAACGTGGGAAGTCAGGCAGTCTTGTGAGGAGCTGCCACGAGGCCCGTTCTGCTGTCTTGGCTACCCTGGTTCTGATGAGGTGGGGCTTCCGCCCGCCCTCCTCCCCACAGGGTACAGCTCCGGCTGTAAAACCTCGTCGATCCTGGTGCACGTCGTCTGGCCCCTTTCATTTCAAAGTCATCCTGCGGACAAGGGAGGCAGGGAGCTGACAGCATGGCTGATCTTGCTTCTGCTGTTTAGGTAAACAATAAACAACTGCCATCCATCAGGGCTTGATGTGTTCCCACCTGCTAAATCCACGCTAACCTAACACTTGGAATCTATTAGCCTGTCTGACCATATTACTTCCAGGTCAGCATGACTGTCCCCTCTGAGGAGCATCTGTGGCGCATCCCTCATCCTGGGTTGTCCCTGCCCACCATCCTGGGGACCCACATTAGGATCCCCAGTGATTCAGAAGCCTGAGCATTTTTCAGACTACCACATGTAGCAAAGTCGATCTTCATAACAATAATTTTTTAGAAGCACACCATGCTCCCTAAGCCAAATAATGGTCCCAAGTGGCTTCTCCACACCCACTCCACCTCCATTAGTGCCACCATGGCAGGGGGGAGCATTTGTTTTCTCCACTGTGGCTCCACGGTGCACGGGAAGCAGCGGAGCTGTTGGAGCCAGACAGACCTGGGCACACTTCTGGCCTTATGTGATGTATTAGTTTCCTGAGGCTGTGGTAGCAAATGGCCACAGACTTGGTGGCTTGAAACAACAGGAATTTATTCTCTCAGTTCTGGAGGCCAGAAGTCCAAAATCAGTATCACTGGGGTAAAACCAAGGTGTCGACAGGGGCATGCTTCTTCTGGAGGCTCTAGGGGAGAAACTGTTCTTTGGCTCTTCCAGCTTCTGGTGGCTAATATTCCTTGGCTTGTGACTGCATCACTCCTGTTTTCAAAGCCAGCATCTTCAAATCTCTCAGCTCCATGATCCCATCCCCTTCGTGTGTGTGTGTGTGTGTGTGTGTGTGTGTGTGTGAAGTCTCCCTCTGCTTGCCTCTCACATACATGTGATTACATTTAGGGCCCACCCTGATAATCCAGGATAATCTCCCCATCTCAAGAACATTAGCCTAACCTGCAAACGTTCTGTTTTCATGTAAGGTAACATTTACAGTTTCCAGGCATTACGACCTGATTTCTTTGGGAGGCCACTTTTCAGGCTACCTATAGGCAACTTACCCAATGTCACTAAGCCTCAGCTTTCCTTTTGGTAAAAGTGATATTGGGATGGGGATTGTATAAACCACTATATGCAAAGCACCTATCACTGCATTTCTTGCAATCAGGTCAGCTACCTGTTGCCTTGATAGAGGGGAAGAAAGATTCCACTATGGGAGAAGGGTGGGGGTCACTAAGCGTGGGAGGCAGGTGGGTAGATGTCTGTGTGTCCTGGCTTCCTCACAAATCTTGGGGAGGGCAGTGTTAGTTAGGATAAGGGGGAAATCAAAAGCACTGGAGAAAAGTCACATCAGGAAGTAAAGCCCTACATCTTAGGTGAGGCATACAATGTTTCCTGAAGTTTCCCACACATCTGGTCGGGCTGGGGCCCTGTTGCTATGTAGTAACTGTTTTGGAGGTATTTCAGTATTTTAATAATCATTGAGATCTTTGTGGCAGATTGCACATCCCAAAAGGGCCAGAACAAGATCCACCATCCGACATGTTCTTCTTAATGATGTGACTTTGACACTCCTCCCATTGAGAAGTGGGGTCTAATTTCCCTTTCCTTTAATCTGAGGAAGGGGGTTAACTATGGAGTAAGTAATGTGATGTGAGTTCCAAGATTAGGTCATAAAATGTGATATAGCTTCCACCTGGTTCTCTTGGGACACTCCCTATAGGAAGCCAGCCACCATGCTGTGAGGAAGCCAAACAGCCATATAGAAAGTCCATACATAGGTATTCTGGCTGTCATGGATTGAGTATCCATATCCTCTCTGAAATTCATATGTTGAAGCCCTAACCCCCAATGTGATGGTGTTTGGAGGGGGTCCTCTGGGAGGTAATTAGGTTTAGATGAGGTTATGAGGGTGGAGCCCCCACGAAAGGATTAATGCCTTATTAAAAAAGGAGGAGACACCAGAGCTTCCTCTCTCCACCATGTGAGGATACAGCAGAAAGGCAGCCCGTCTGCAAGCCAGGAAGAGGGCCCTCACCAAGAACAGAATTGGCTAGCACCTTGATCTTAGATCTCCCAGCCTCCAGAACTATGAGAAATAAATGTATGTTTTTTAAGCCACCCGGTCTATGGTATTTTGTTACGGTAGCTCAAGCTAAGACCCTGGCCAAGAGACCAAGCTGAGATCCCAGCAACCGTCTACATCAACTACCAGACATATGAGTGAGTGAACCTTTTGATGATTTCAGCCTCAGCCTTCAAGCTGCCCCAGATGACAATGCATGGAACACAGACTAGCTTTCCCCATCAAGCCCTGCTCAAATTGGACTGCATTCGGGGTCAAGAGACAACCAGAAACATCTTTAGCCATAGATGCCCAGAGGAACATCAGACTGGCCACCTCTCCATGGGTCCTACACATGAACACCCAAGGCAGCATCCCCTGCCTCTAGTTCCAAGAGGATCTTAAGCCTTTACCTTCCCAGACACCATCTTGGGAAGGGGGATAGGGAGGCAAGAAATAGCTTTGAGGAGTTGTCTCAATATTTACCCCCAGACTGATTGTTTGAAATAAAAAGAAATGGTTCTGTTGTTGTTGTAATTTTTTATTACCATTTTTAATGAGGACTTTCCATACCAGCCACATTTATCCAGTTTAACAATTTTTTTGAAAATAATTTCAAACTTACAAAAAAGTTGCAAAATTGGTATGAAGACTTCACATTATAGTCATTCAGATTCCCCAACTGTTAACATTTTACACATGCGTTATCACTCTCCCTCTCTGTCTCTGGAGGAAGCTCTTTCTAGAATCAAACAGGACTGGGTCTGGCTCAGGTAGGACAGAGTAAGCACGGTGCACTTTATTTATTCCAATGAATGCAACTATAAAACCCGTACAGAATGCAGAGAGTAGCTATTTAAGAACTCCGAAGAATAAGTAGTAGCAGGTAGATTGAGGAACCAGACCAGAATTTGAGGTACTACCAATCCAGCCGTGAGTTAACCATTTTTTTCTTCCAGTACTTCCCAGCCTGGACTCAGTGCAGCTTGAAAACTAGAAGTATAGGAATTCCCTGAAGGTCCAGTGGTTAGGACTCTACACTTTCACTGCCAAGGGCCCAGGTTTGATCCCTGGTCAGAGAACTAAGATCCCACAAGCCTCGCTGCACAACCAAAAACAAACAAACAAACAAAAGACTGGAAGTATACACCAGGGCAGACAGAGAAGCTCTAGGAGAAGCCCTCTAATTCTGATTTGAGGAGCAAGAAAATGTCTCCTAATTCTCAGCATAAGGGCAATCTCCCAGCTTTTTCTTTCTTTTTTCTGTTCACGTTCACTGCAGCCCCCAGGAAATCCTATGATGAGGGTGGCAGCTAAAGCAACAGCAACGATGGCCTGTACCTGCAGGAGCCTAAAACTCTGAAAGATGGGAATCTTCCTCTCCAGTCAGAGGAGTGATGGCCCCAAGAGCATAGGGCAAACTCCTGCTGCTTTTTCTTTCTCTCTCTTCACTCACTGCTTGGTCCTGAATACAGGTGCAGTCATGGGAACTGACTGACCTAACAGGGTAAATAACATCCCAGACTTCTGGTTAGAGGACCAAAAAGGGAAGCCCCAGTGAACCAAACATTATTGAGGCAATCACAGGGAAGAGTTCAGGAAAGCTACCCAATAGCATTGTTTATGAACTTCTGGGCTCCTTCCCCTGTTTTGCATGTGTGAGTTAAGTACTAAACAGCTCACACGGACTTAGAGAATTTATTACAGTTTAAACTACTGCCCAAGTCCCAGATAGACCACTGAGTGTTGCATACCCGGGAAAGATCCAAATGACATTGGAAAGGCTCTGGAAATAAAAATAACATTAAAGCCACAGAAGGCTGGTTGAAACTCACAGCCTAAGCCCAATCTGGTCAATTTCCTGCTAAAACAGAAATATCAACATTCTTTATAGGATTTTTAAAAGACTCAAGTATTATAATATGATATTCAAAATGTCCAGGGGATATTCCAAATCACTTGACATATGAAGAAACATGGAAATCTCAAATTTTATGGGAAGACAATCAACAGATGCCAATGCTGAGACAACACAGCTGTTGGAATTATCTGACAAAGTCTTTAAAGCAGCTACTATAAAAATGCTTCAGCAAGTACAGCAAACCATCTAGAAACAAATAGAAAGATAGAAAGTTTAAACAAATAAATAGAACGTATAAAGAACAAAATGGAAATCTTAGAACTGAAAAATAAAAATAACCAAAGATTTTAAAAACTCCTTGGATGGGTGTGTAGCAGAATAGAGATGGCAGAGAAACAAGTCAGTGAAGACAGAAAAATAAAAATTTTCCAATCTGAACATCAGAGAGAAAAAAGATTGGAAAAATGAACAGAATTTCAGGGACCTGTAGGACAATTCCAGCAGAGCTAATGGTTGTGTCATCAGGATCTGAGAAGAACAGGAGAAATACAGTGGTACAGAAAAAATTTTTTAAAGAAATAATGGCTGAAAACTTTTCATATTTGTAGAAAGATATACACACATGGTCAAGGAGCTGAATGAAACACAAACAAGATAAACCCAAAGAAATCTAAGCCCCGTTTTTCAGATTTTGGAGGTGCAAGGAAAGAATCACTTACCCTGTCATCAGGGATGCTTACACTTTGAGATTCAAATTACTCCCTGTCTCCTTTATAAACCATAAAAATAATACACACACAGAGTTAAAATAAAGTCAATCCGTTAAGAATGATATTAAAGGAAAAGTGAAATCTCCTGTTCTTTCTCCCAGTCCCACCTCTTAGGGTCACTCACTATTTCTAAGTTCTTCTGGTTGCTAAATAGGTGATTTTAAAAGATTTGAACACTTAACATTTTTATTAACTAATAACTAGGCTTAAAATAACAACTAACAAATTAACAATTTTGTTGTTAATCGACAATAACAAATTAAGTCACGTAAGAAAATAAACCACATTTTTGTGGAAAAATTAAGAACTAAGGCTATAGATTATGAACATAGAATCAAAACCAATTTGGAAACGAACTCTTCCAGTTATTATAAAAATCTACAAATGTTTAGTAAGTGTCCCTTGTGCACAGCATGCATCAGTTCTGGGGTTCAATTCACCTCAGGCCTACCCAGTACATCAACACTGGTGGCTCAAATGGGCACCACATGTTTTCTTTCCTTTCCTCAAAGCAGTGAAGAAGAGGTGGTGCAAACATGAGGTTCTTGGTGAATCCCCACAGGAAAAGGTAAACAAAGTCTTATATTGGACCCAAGAACTCTCTGCAGTCTGACTTTCTCTAGGTAGTGGTACAGTGAAGAGGGTATGCGTGGCATAGTGTCCTGGCAACTGCTGGGATCTCCCTTTTAAACTTTGTCTCTTAATATTCATTTTTCTCTTCTTCAGTAGGCACAGAATGCCTGATTTTCTGTTGGGCAAATGGCCACCCAAAATGAAGATTATATTCCTCAGCCTTCCATGCAGCTACATTTGGCCATACAATAGGTTGTTGCTAATGAGGTGTAAGTGGAAGAGATGTATGTAACTTCTAGGTCATGCACTTAAAGAGAGGGGGATATGCCGTCATATTCCACCTTTCCCCCTTTCCACTAGTTGGAATGCAAATATGTTGGAGAGCTGTCTTGGACCATGCGTATGACAGTAGGATCTTAAGAATGGAGAAGCACAAGTAGAAAGAGCACGGGTTCCTGGACAGCCTGTGAAGCCAAGCTGTCCTACCTGCCTCTAGACTGTTGTAAGAGAGAGACACCAACTTCTGCCTCATTTCAGCCACTGTTAATTTGGTTTCCGTTACAGCCCATATCCTAAATAATGCGAAAATTGCCAAAGCAGTCACAAGGCTCCCTGAGATTCTAGGGAAAGAGGGGACACAGATGCTGAGAAGAGTGTTAAAGAACTTTGGGGTCATGTTTAAAACACCTCAGGAGCACATGCAGGGAAATACAGAGGATTGGTCCACATCTGCCTCCCTCAGGTCCTAGACTATGTCACAATGCTCCTTCTGGCTGCAACGCCTCTACCTGTTCCTTCTGCCTCACCTGCCCCAACACACACACAGCTGGTCAACACGTTCCGACCTAGACTAAACCTGGCTACTCCAGGGAAGCATGTCACCACAGTCCACGTTAAGTCAGGCATCTCTATTAATGTCCCTCAGAGCACAATGCCATGAACCGCTCTCACAGTACTTACAGATTTGAAACTTTACATTTACCTGCGTGGTTGATTGTCTCTTCCTCGCGAGACCGTTAAGTTCTGTAAGGTCAGGTACGGAGTTTTCTTTACCCACGTTTCCTCAGCACCTAACACAGTGCATGGCACAGAGTAGGTGCTCAATAAGAATATATGTATGCAAGCTGTGAAGGGATGAATGAATGAATGAATTCGGACAAGAGAGGACAGGCTTCATGCAGGGCAGTGTAAATCCTGACGCCTCCTCCAAATCAGAAAAACAGAACTCAGAATCGTGACCCACTGATTGAACGCTAACGCGAACGCACATTTGCTCGGACCTCTCACAACCATCCTTTCCACAGGGTAGGTGTGGACTTATCAGTCCCCCGGTCAGTAACTGGTAACTGGCCGACCCCTAATTCTGATTTCCATTTCTCGGATGCGGAAACTGGGTTAGAGATGCCTGCCCGGCTGGAAAAACGAAGAAAGGAAAGGTGAGGGAAGAAGTCCGGCCCCCCGGAACGACTGCATCCGGAGGCCTCGGGGCTTCCGGGCTTCCGGCCCCCCGGCCCCGCGGCCCGGGCTCCGAGGACGAAAACGGCGGCGGGCCCGCGTGGCCCGAGGCCGAGGCCTGGGCGGTGGCAGCGCCCCCGAGGGGACAGCGTCGGGCCTGCGGAACCCCGGACGGTCTGAGCCGGCGTGTGCGAGCGCTGACCGCGGGCCCGACGTTATCCTGCACTCCGAAAGCGGTTCTGTGCCTCAGATGCTGCCGTTTTGCCCACAGCGCGGATGGGGAAACTGAGGCTTGGGGAGGCGAAGTCACTTTTCCAAGTCACACGCTCAGGAATGGGCAGAGCACTGGCCAAGGACCATCAGAGAGGATTTATATCATTTCTGTGTCCCGGTTGACACCGTATCCCGACTTCCTCCCCGCCCTTCGATGGAGATAAGAAGGGCGAAGTAATTCTCAGTCCGTGGGAATTCAGCCTCTTCCCCGAGGAACTCGGCCCTGCGCTGCGGGTGGGGAGACGTCCCACTTTCTAAGTCATTGCTCTGGCCCAGCCCGGCCTTGGAAGAACCAGATCTGCACGGTCTTTTTCCTCTTCTTACTTTTGAGCCACTTCACAAATCCATGCCTCAGTGGCAGTGATGGCCCAGGCTGACAGAACATGTAATTTAGCCCCCCCCAACCCTTCTAAGAGTAGAGACCTATCCCCATTCTAAAAATAAGGAAACTGAGGCCCAGTTAGGGAAACAGACAGTACTGTAAGCCAAAGGAAGTATTAGACTCTCAGCCACAATTCTAACATGACAGTCATATGCCTTGAGACCATCTTTTACTCCATGCCCTTACAAGGTCCTCCTGGGTTGTACTTGGTGGGGGAAGGGAGGGAGGAGGCTGAACAGGCGGAGACTTCTTAGCTGTAGGGGTGTGCTGGTGATTGGTGTAGCCCCAGTTGTTCATGTGAACAACCTTCCCTCCCTTTCCTCCTTCCCCTTTCTCTGCTTTCCCACCCTTTCCTCTGTTCCTCCTCCTCCTTCCTCTGTTTCTTCTCCTTCCCTCCCTTTTCCTCCTCCTCCTGGGTAGTCTTCTGTAGGCAGTTCTGACCCCGCTGCTCAGGGATTAGCTCTACCCTTCTCTTCCAGATCATGGGGGGAGCCCCCTGTTGAGGGAAATGACTTTCTTTGGGAAGGAAAAAAAAGCAACTAACATTCCCTCCTCCTGTGCTCTTTTATTTCTCTGGCTTTTTTATTCCTCTGGCCCTTCTCCATGTGTAGAAAAGGGGGCCGGGGGGTGGAGGGAGTTAGGGACTTGAACTTTTAAAAAGGCTACCAAAGGAGGAGGTACTGAAACCTGTCTTCACGGGAAGATCTCGTGCCTGCAAACGAAGCTGGAAAGTGGTTTTGATGTTTTAAATGGCTGTCTTTGTGGACCACAGTCAGCACCTAGGAGGTCCGCTGGAGGAGAACCTGCCAGTTTGGTTGTTTTTGATCTGCAGGATGAGAAGGGTAACAGTTGCCTTTTACAGTGCTGGGTGAGTGGGCAGTTCATTCAGTTCCCACAGCCACCTGGGGCAGAGACTGGGACTCAGAGAGATGATGAGGTGACTTCTGACCCCTTCCCCCAGTTTGTAGGTAGACACATTAGGATAATTGGCTACACCTGTCCCACTCCCAAGTCTGTGCCTCTTGTCCTTGGATCACCCATCTTCTGGTGCTGATGGTAGGACTGGACACCCACATGTAGGCAGAACAACATTTCACTGTGCCTCTTGGTGAAGTGTCCCCGCACAGCATGTCTGGAGCCTTTTCCTAAGAGAACAGATGGTCGTGGGACCCAGAGCACCATCAGGGCTCCCATTGCCTCTTCTCCAAGTCTGTGTTTTCCTCGAGGGCGGCACCCACCCACACGTTCCCAGAACAGCAGCAGGACCCTGGCATGCATTAGGACAAAAGCTTTCTTTTTTATTTCATTTTTGATAAGCCCTACAGAGACGCCCTGGTGAGAAGCCAGCTCTGCCTCTCACACTCACAGAATAGGCTGTTCTTGGGCAGGCGGCTTTGTTCCTGTGGGTCTTTGCCACCAGCCTCCCAGAAAGAACCCATTTGAGACCCGTGGGGGCGTGAGAGGAATGGGTAGGCGCTTTGAGATTTCATCTAGAGCAGTTATGGCTTTTAAGGCACTGGGAACAGAATCCATCTCGAGGGAACATGGTGGGGAGTATCATAAAAATCTGGGGGTCCTCAAAGGCAAGAGGCCCACTGGATCTCGAGAACGGAGAAATTCTCACGATGCTCCTACTTTTCATCTGTGTTTCTCTCTACCTGCCTGCCTCAGTAGTCTCCTGTTACAGCTCTCTGTTTTCCTGCTTCTCCCGAGTTGTAGATGGTGGACGTTCCTGCCTGCCCACCCAGCCTCCTCCCACCCCCGTGCCCCGTTTCTGTCTTCTTTTGCAGATCTAGCTCAGATTGCTTGGCTGTGTGGCTCCAGTGGTTACAGTTCCTAGGAGGGAGAATCTCATTGACCCAGGTTCAGGTCGGGTGAATACTCTAGATCCAGTCCGCTCTGGTCAGGTGTCTGCTACAGCTGATTTGGGGGCAGCTTCTAAGAATCAGCATTGG
The DNA here is from genome assembly GCF_003031525.2 of Neophocaena asiaeorientalis asiaeorientalis. NCBI lineage: Eukaryota > Metazoa > Chordata > Mammalia > Artiodactyla > Phocoenidae > Neophocaena > Neophocaena asiaeorientalis. Next base: position 2,759,890 of record NW_020173068.1, read on the forward strand.
AAGTAAGGAAGCCAAAATCTTCTCTCAGTCACCAGAGATGTGATCATCACAGACTGACTTGGACCACATGGATGTTTTAAATGCTACTGGTGGCTGCCAGTTGTATCCTGGATGCTACTCTGGGCTCCCTCTGATACCTTCTGTGGCCTCTAGCAGAGCACAGCATGGGCACCGCCCCAAAAAAGGCCTGTGCCGCCTCATCGTAGTGCCAGGAGGGAAAATGCGAACTGTACTGTCACCGGCCAAGCACCTCCTAGTAGTGTGACAGGCCGGCATTGAGGTGGGAGGGAGGAGGTGGAATGGTAATCTGCCAGATATGTGCCTTGAGGATCAAGTGGATCCTCACGGCTCTCTCCTTGCCTCCGGTAGCTTCATCGTCTTTATAGTTGAGCTTGTCCGGACACACAGCTAGGCTTATGTCCCTTTTACTCACATCAGCAGGCCACATGCCTGCCATTGTCAGAGCAGCCTCAAGTGGATTGAAGAATTCTTTTTTTATAGTTGACATCTTGTCCTTGGGATCGGGTTTAAGTTGTCTATAGCCTGGCTTCTGACTGAGAAAAACCGAGGGGCTCTTGGCTTCATCTCCTCAGGAGGTCCACTTGGAGGGACGATGCAGCTCCCAGGGCAGGTGTGGTCCCTTTCCTGCAGCCCCCCTCCCCACCCCAGCCCCTTGCTTTTCTTTAGCCTCTGTCTCCCCTCTCCTCTCTGCTTTATTCCACCCACTCCCCTGCTGGGTGTTTCTTGGCTGATGATCTGATGTCTGGAGGAAGGGTCGCCCCCAGCAGAGACTGCTCAGATGGATTCCGCGATGTGTGGCGGCTTCAGGCAGACAGGCTGTAACTGTTTGGGCGGGGCCACAACAGGACCCTTTTCCTTCCTATAGCAGATTGAGCAACAGAAACCAGCCAGGCACAGGGACACAGCCAGTGAACTAAACAAAGACCTGATCTGGTGGGGATGAGAGTAATAGCACGAAGGTGTGACACGTCAGGTGGTGAGAAGCTCTGTGGAGAGAGATTAAAGCAGAGGACCTGGGAAGGGGATTTGCTGCTTTTAGTGAGGGTGGTTGGAAGAGGCCTCTGACAAAATGACATTTTAATATTTGCCCAAAGGAAGTTGGGGAGTGAGCAGTGTGGCTGTCTAGGGAAGAGTGTTCCAGGCAGAGGGAGGAGCTACTGCAGAGGCCCTGAGGCTGGAGCATGCTTGGTGTATGAGAGGGACAGTGAGGAGGCCAGCATGGCTGGAGCGGATTGTGTGAGGGAGAAAGTGGCAGGAGATGAGGTGGGGCCTTGTAGGTTATTATCAAAACACTGGCTTTCTCTCTGAGATGAACCATTAGAGGGTCATGAGCTGATTTGGACTTTTAACAGGACACACTGCATTCTGGCTACTATGTGGACTCTTGGTGGCAAGTGCAGAAACAGGGCCCCGGTTGTGTCCTGGGTGTATAGAGTGTGCAGAGGTTGTACCAGGTGGACAGTGATCCCCAAAGAAGATGTGGGTCCTTTGCTGGGTTCAGATCTTAGCTTGGGTGAATTGATCTGCTTTTCTCAGCTTCCATGTGCCATCTGTAGAATGGGAGTAACAGTGCCTGCTATGAGGAGTTGCTGGGGGCAGGTGCATTCTGGGATGGGCAGCAGCAACAGTGACGCTGTCATTGCACATAATCTCATTAAAGGTCCCTGCGTCTTAGGCACTAAGTGGTGTATTGTCCCTGCAGTTTGGCATTGGCAGAGTTGGACAGGCTGAGACCTTATCACCCTTCCATTTCCCAGATGGGGAAATAGGTAATTATAAAAAAGAGATGAATCTGAGTGAGGATTCACCTCAAAACAGGCCTACACATTGCCTACAGAATATATTGGCTAAGAAAGCTGCAGTTGTTCTCTTCAATTTGGGGACCAAGGGAGGTTTTTAGTGTTTGTTGTTGTTTCTTGGTGGGTATGAGAGGGGCAGGGTTGGGCTACATCAGCTTGGCTGTGTGAGCAAGTTAAGGTGTCAGTCCTTTTTCTCCTCAAGTTTCCTTAACATAACTGGATTTTAACATTTTGAAAATAGACCTTGCTATGGAAGCATTATTTTCTTTCCTCTGGGACTGTGATTACCAAAAAACAGAATCACACGGATGCCGAGCTCTCTTCTTCCACAGGTGAGAGCAGAAGAAGGCTCACTTTAAGTGAACCAAAGACCTCATAGTATTGTTGCATCTACGTGCAACTCTTATTTGTGAAGTTGTCAGACATAGAGAAAAACCAAAAAAGAATAATAGGGCTTCGCTAGTGGCGCAGTGGTTGGGAGTCCGCCTGCCAATGCAGGGGACACGGGTTCGTGCTTCGGTGCGGGAGGATCCCACATAGTGCTCACTACCTAGATTCCACGATGGTTGACATTTTGTCATATTTGCCATTTCTGTCTACTTATAGGTATATGTAGGTAGATATCTATGTCGGTTTTTTTGCTGAGCCATGTAAGTTGCAGACGTCATGATACTTCTCTAAGTTCTTGAGCATGCTGTAAGAATGAGAGTTTTCTCCCTATCCTGCTACTGGTCACATCTGAGAAAATTTTAAATGATTCAGTAGTATCTAAAGCCAAATTCATACTGAATCTACCCCAGTTGTCTTCAAAGTGAAAACCAGAATTCAGTTGAGGTTCGGTTGGGTATTATGTCTATAGTAACAATCTAGAAGAGTCTTTATACATCACACTCCTTTTCCAAAGAGAGGAGGCTTATTATCTTATAGAATACCCCATGTCTGTCTCATTGTTTTCTCTTGGTTGTTGTCTAACTCCTTTCACTGCCTTGATTTCCAGTAAACTAGGAGTTGAAATGTCTAAATAGTTTCTGGTTAAAACATTTTAACGTGAAGACTTCTTACGGAACGTTGTGCACTTTGTACTCAGCACACAGTGGGGAGCATCACTATTTGTAATGCTAAATTTGATCTTTTTTGTGAAGGTGCATTTTACCCTTTGCAATTAGTGGGCGGTCTGTGAAGTGCTTGGACATCCTCCACGTGCTCTGCTCCTCATCAACCTTTCACCTACTGGTTTTTACATCAATTGATGATTCTTACCAGAAGAAACGATTTCATTGGCATTTACAAAGTGGTAATTTAAAATTTTTTCTTCATATCTTCTATATTTATTAACTACCATTCTACTATTACACAGGGTAAAACTTAATTCTTTAATCACCAATCACCAAGGTCAGGAGTTGGCTTTATAGTCATCCCCCATGGTGACAAGGGACTTTCCCCCCCTCTGTTTGTTTGTTTGTTTTTAGTATACTAGGAGCTCATATTTTACTTGGAGCCTTAAAATCATAGTTATTCATTATTGTTTTTGGTGCTCACATTGCCCCAAAATTGGCCAGTAGGAGCCCCTTCAGGCAGGCTCCAGTACCTTTTTGACATGCTCCCACTATTTTTAATCATTTCCTTGTTTTACTTCTCTGATACTGGCATCAGTCACCTCTGCAAAGAGCTCTGGTTCCTTTCAGTGGGTCTCATAGACTTTTTTTTTTTTTCATTAACAACTTTATTGGGTATAATTTATACCATAAAAATTTTAACTTGAACATGTTTGGTGGTTAAAAACTGATTTTTATAAAGTATACTGATAGAGTTCATTGTATCTATAAACTCATTTGTCTGCCTTGGAGTTTTCTCTAAAAATAGTATTGTCACCTGCTATTTCCCATGGAAAAGGCCAGGGGTGTTTTGGATAACTTAGGCATGTATTATCCAGTTCTCCCTTTGGTGCTCATGGCAGTACTTGTTGATACATATTTCTGTTTTTCCTATTTTTTCTTTAACCTACTGAGGAACTCAACTGAGTCCTTGCATTTCTTCTCTCAGGCCCCTTTAACTTTGGCCTGATAAATTCTAGCAGTATAAAGAGCAGGAGGAGGAAAGGGAGAGAAAAGGGGGAATAATCAGCTCCTGGATGCTGCTGTCTCTGCTCTCATTGCCTTTACTTTTCCCTTCCCAGGAGCTCAGGCCACCCTGGCCTGCATTCAGTTCCCCAAACACACCAAGTTTTCCCCCCAGGAAGGTCTCTGCCCCTGTGCTTAGGTGTAGCCACACTGCCCCCACTTCCCACCACATGGCAGGCTCTTCTTGCAGCTTAAGTGACATCCCCTCAGTGGGTCTCCCCTGACCCTTGACTAATGCGTGTCTTCACACATGCACACACACTCACGCCTCTGTCTCCAGCAAGGCTCCCGTCCTTTGCTTTCCTCACAGTCAGGCTGTGTGTAGTTAGTTACATCTACCCTTTCCCCAGGAGACTTCAGGCTGCAGGAGGCCAGACCCACACAAGTGGTGTTCTCCAGGTTCTCTCCCCGTTGGTGCCTGGCGTGGAGTAGGTACTCAGTGACCATTTTGAGTGGTCAGTTAGGACCTGGCATTAGACTCCAGCTAGAGTGTGGAAAGCCCACATTCCTGTTATGATTGGTATCATACTTCTGTTGCCTTTGGGTTAGAATACGAAAGAGAATATTTACAACATTCTGGACTTTGCCCAATCCCTGTGGATTGATACAGTTGTAACCACTCCTTCCTCTCTCACCCACACACACAGATCAGCACACCAAACCTTTCCCTCAGTCATTCAACAAATGTGTTAGGAGCTGGGCAGGGGGGGAAGCCTCAACCTTGCCCTGGAGGTGCCTACCTTGTAGGGAGTGCCTTCCCTTGTGCTTAACATTATAAGGGAAGTGCCTTGAGTAGCCCACACTTGGGGCTAGAAGCGCGACATGGTTTTGGATGTGTGTGGCTCAGTCAGGGGCTTGCCAAGTGTGTGCAAGGCCTGATGGGGGCAAAGGTGCCTTTGATTTTTCTACAGGTGTTGTTGACCATCTGTTATATGCAAGGCACTGTTCTGGGAACCAGGAATATAGGCGTGAAGAAGGCAGAGTCCCTGCCTTCATAGATCTTAAACTGTAATGGGAAAGACAGATGATAAATAGGATTAATAAGCAAACATTGGACATTAGCCAGTAGTGCTGAGGGAACAGGAGAAGGTTGAAACTTTAGATAGAACAATGAAGGTGACATTTGAACAAAGACCTGAAGGAGGTAAGGGAGTAATCCATGTGACTGGGTAAGAGCATTTTAGGCAGAGGAAACAGCAAGCTCAGAGGCCCTATGGTGGGATATTCCTGGTGTGTGTATACAGAACATAAGAAAAGTGTTCTCGAGTGGAGAAGTGTGAGAGGAATCAGAGATGAAGTCAGAGAGGTGGTGCTGTGGGGTGGCAGCTCTTACAGGGCCTTGTAGGCCATTTTAAGGACTTCAGCTTCTATTCTGAGTGAAATGAAGAACTAGGGGAGGGTTTTGAACACAAGGGTAATAGGGTCTGACCTGTATTTTAAAAGAATGTCACTCTGGCTGCCATGTCAAATTTAAACTGTAGGAGAGCAAGGGCAGAAACAGGGAGACCAGCAGGGACTTACTGTAATAATCTGGAGCCAGCCTCCAGGATTCATGCCTTTAACCATTATACCTGACAGCTCCCGCCTCTGTGTTTCCTGGAAAACAGAAAAAATAGGATTAATAAGCAAACATTGGACATGAATAGGAGAGCAATGAGAGCATGGAGTCCTAACCACTGGACAGGCAGGGAATTCCCTGGCCTTGGGTCTTAACCACTGCTTCTATGACATGGGCTGAGCATCAGAGACACAGTCCGAGGGACCTTTGCACAGCAGCTGCTGGCCAAGTCTGCCTCTGCTCGTTCATTTGGAGCAAGAAAGAACCCTCCCTAACAGATGAGCAGCAGAAAGAGCCGAGCCGTGGGAGGAGTGCTGGAGGGAGAGGGCCTGGAGACTTCCCCACGCTCATGCGCACGCTCTCTCTGTTTTTTTAAAGCCCTCCTGCTCCCTCTCCAGGGATTTGAGTCTAGTTCTTCCCCCAAAGAACAGCTAAAACAGTTTGGGAGGAGACCCAGGCGAAGGTGATGTCAGCTGCCTTCCAGCCAGAGGCTGCTTTAACAGTCCCTCAGGCAGCCATAGCTTTCACTCTTTTCATGGCCTTGTGCATTTAACTGGAGACCCCCCCAAATTTTCACATTTTTCTTACTGACTAGTAATTTAAAAGTGCCAAAAGTAAAAACTACCATTCTGGGACTACCCCTCAGATTCTTCTTACCATATAGGGAAGAGGTCCAGAAATGGAAGCCTCACGCTTGTCCTGCTAGTTCTTAAAAATCATGCAAATGAAGCAAATCGAAAAGTGCTCGTGAGTGCCAGTGTTGTGAGTGTTAGGGGTTGAGCTGAGTGCCACAGGGACATAGAACTCTGAGTCCCGGTCTGTGACCTTGAGCTGCGTTCAGTCAGGAGAGACGAGAATTCTTGAAATCGAGAATACTTGGTTGGCTATCCTAGGCAATTTCTGGGTCATGAGGTATAGATTTGTGTGGAATCAGAAGTGGAATCAGTCAGTTCTGCAGATAGAAGGTCATGCTGGTGACCCAGGTTTTTGCTAAGAGTGGCTGTCATGTCTGTAACCTCAGTTGCCTTCTCTCAGCAGAGCGTGCTTTCTCTAGGAAATTACAGTGCTAACTTGGCAGGTGGTTTCACTGTTCAGGGGCTCCAGGTCCTGGCACGGAGATGTCCAGAGTTAAAATGGGAACAACTGCTGAGTCTTGACTTGCTGCCTGCTTTACCTGCTCCTTCCCAGACAGAGGAAGCGCCTGCCATCCACTGCCAGGTTGGGTGTAGGAGGTAAACATATGTAGGATTTTAGTAAATCTACTTTTTTCCCTTTCTCCCCGTTTTTTTAAAATAACAGTTTTACAGAGGCATGATTGACATGCAGTAAACTGCTGCTACTTAGCGCGTACAGCTTCATAGGTTTTGGTATGTTTCTTTGTTCCTCTTTGAAACCTCCCCCTTCTTCCCATCGCCAACAACCCCTGATATGCTTTTCTGTCAGCATAGGTCAGTTTGCATTTTTCTGAAGTTTTATATAAGTGGAATTATATAGTATGTACTGTTTTGTCTGGCTTCTTGCACTCAGCATAATTATGTTGAGATTATGTTGTTCCATGTGTCAATAATTCATTCGTTTTTAATGCCAAATAATTTTCTGTTGTATGGATATATTTGGTTATCTGTTCATCAGTTGGCAGATGTTTGGGTTGTTCCAATTATTGGCTGTTACAGGTAAGTCTGCTGTGGACGTTTGTGTATATAAGTCTTTTTGTATAGCCATAAGTGTCATTTCTCTAAATATCCAAGAGTAGAATGGCTGGGTCAAATGGGAGGTGTATGTTTAATTTAAACGGCCAAACTGTTTTCCAAAGTGGTTGTTTGTTTTAAGTTGCCACCAGCCATGTGTGAGAATTCCAGTTCCTCCACATCCTCACCAGTACATACATAATATGATGAGTCTTTCTAGTTGTACTCATTCTAATCGGTAGTAGTCATACCTCCTAGTGGTTTTAACTTGCGTTTTTGTAATGATGATAAGGTTGAACATCTTCATGTGCTTACTTGCCATTTTTTTATCTTTTTCAGTGAAATCTATTCAAATCTTTTGCCCTTTTTTAATTAAGTTGTTTTCTTGTTGAGTTTTGAGGGCTCTTTATATATTCTGGACACAAGTCCTTTATGAGATATATGCTTCATAAAGATTTTCTCCCAGTCTGTGGCTTGACTTTTCATTCTCTTAAAAGTATTTTTTAAAGTGAAGAAGTTTTCATTTTTGATGAAGTTCATTTTATCCTTTATGGATTGTGCTTTTTAACCTCATATCTAAGAAATCTTTGTCTAACCCACAGTCACAAAGATTATTTCCCTATGTTTTCATCTAGAAGTTTTATTTAGAGTTGATTTTTAGTTGATATTTGATTATGATGTGAAGGTTGATCCAGGTTTTTACTTTTTGCCTACGGATATCCAGTTGTTCTAAAAGCCCACTGTATTTTTCATCTCAGGCATTGTAGTTTTCATCCCTGGAAGTTTGACTTAAATCTTATTGTCCTTCTCTGCTAATTCTAACCTCTGTACCAGTTCTGAGTTGTTTTCAATTGATTGATTAGTTGCATTGTGGGTTGTGTTTTCCTGCCTCTTTGCATGCTTGGTAATCTTTGGATGCTAGACGTTGTGAATTTTATGTTTTGGGGTGCTGCATATTTTTATTCCTAAAAATATTCTTGAGCTTTGTACTGGGAAACACTTAAGTTACTTGGAAATAGTTTGATCCTTTGGGGTCTTGCTTTTTTTTTTTTTAATTCTTCCTTTCTTCCTTCATTTTTTAGCCGCACCACACGGCATGCGGGATCTTAGTTCCCCATCAGGGATCAAACTCATGCCCCCTTCAGTGGAAGCACGGAGTCTTAATCACTGGCCTGTCAGGGAAGTCCCTGGGGCCTTGCTTTTGCGATTTGTTAGGGGGTCCCGAGCAGTGCTCAGTTTGGGGCTGATTATTCCTCACTGATGAGGCAATATCTTCCTGGGTTCCTACCCAGTGCCTCATGAACCATTACTTTCTTCAGTCTGGCTGATGGGAACAGACACTGATCCCAGCCCTGTGTAAGCTCTGAGCACTGTTTCTTCTAAACCTTTTGGATGCTCTTACAGGCCTTGAGAAGCTTCCTCAAACACATGCATTGATTAGTACTTACTGTACCGAATACCCAAGGAGGACCCTCTGTATACCTCTGGGGGTCTTCCTCTACAGCCCTCTCCTCCCTGGTACTTGTCCTGTGGACTTGAGCTCCGTCCCACTTTCTTCTCCCTGGAAACTCCCAAGGATATAAGCTGGGGAAGTCATAGGGCTCGCCTTGTTAGTTTCCCATCTCTCAGGGATCACAGTTTTTCATTGCAGTGTCCAGTGTCCTAAGTGTTTAACTACTGTCGGGGTTGTTTCTCTCTCTTCTTTTCATTTCATTTCGCTTATTTTCTTTTGTTAGTTTGTTGTCTTTTTGTTTTTGTTTTAATTTTTGGTTGTTTAGTTAGGAGGGTAAATCTGATCCCTTTTCCTCCATCTTGGCCGAAACTACTGGTTTTGATGTCACAGCTTCTCTTATGTTCTGCATTCAGTACCGACAAACCTAATTCCCACTCCAGAAAGCATTGTATGCACATTCATTCCTGCTTCTTAATGGACATTGCTTCCTCTCTTGCATCACCTCCTTCCTCACCCTGCAAATTATAGCCATATAGAAGGTGGTCTCTTCCTCCGCGTTGGAGAAGCCTTTTTTCTAGCACCTCCTGGCCCCTTTAGCCTTTGCCAGTTGTGTGACATCCTGCTCAGATCTTTGGATATCGTTTACCCTTTGGACTTAGATTATAGGAAATTCCCTCCTCACATGTAAGGAACCCATTACCAACACCACCACCTAACCGTCCCTGTGAAGATTTCTTCTCCGAGGAAGTAGGTGAGATTGACAGAGGATGACCATGCTCTCAAGTTCTGGAGAGAGGCTCATGTCCTCTTCCCAGGGACAACAGCTCATCTGAAATAGGGTAGGAGAATAAGGATCCTTGGCAAAGCTCCTGCTTAAAGCCCCTTTACTTAGAAATCCTGTATCTTGGCTTTAATGTTTCTTTTTGCCCTTCAGCGTCCCAGAAAAGCTTAAGGGGGACATTTTCCCAGACCCACAGTCTCTGCACTGAAGAGCATCCACTTCTCCAGTTTGGCTCAGCAGCAGGTAGAAGCTGAGTCTCACCTGTGCCCGCAGCCTGGTACCAGTCAGACAGTTGAAACATGTCACCTTCAGGCAAAGCAGGATGGATGCATGTAACATCTAGAAGTTGCTTGGCAATGCATTTGATCAGGAATAAAAGGAAAGTGTAGGGAGTCTGTCTCAGTACCCAGTGGTTTTTATTGCAGTCAAAATACGATCTTGCTCTGATTGGGCGCATGTTCAAATTTGGTAGGAAATAGTATAATTCTTTTGTAGGTATACTGTATTTTTTTAAACTGTGAGTTGCAACCCATTAATGTATCATGAAATAAATCTAGGGAGTCAAAATCAGCAGTCTTTTTAAAAATGAGAAGTGCATGCCACATAGTAACTTACATGTAAATTTTGCTTCATTTATACACATTTATGTGTGTACTGGTTCCTGACATAACACACTGGTCTGTCGTCACAGTGATAGCTCTTACTGATGTGGATTGTTGAGTTCCATTTCTTTGTTACTTCTCTCATGGCAGCGCTACAGTGGGGTGTACTAAGTAAATGTCAAATAAAATATTTACCTCATTCCAATTAGGTTACTTTCAGTTGCAAGTAACTGGAAATCTGACTTAAGGCAAAGCAGATTTTTAATCACCTCAGAATGCAGGTCTTAAAGGAGGTGGTTTGGGGCTGGTTCAGAGCAATGGGACTACCATTCTGGGGTTCCTGGCTGACTTTGTGGTTACAAGGTGGCTGCCATGGCTCCAGACATCACATCCTCACATGACATCATGCAACAGGAAGGGAGGGCAGGAGCTTTCCTCCTGGATGTGTTTCTTTTTTTAACCATTGAGGCAGGTCTTTCCTGCAAGATTCCAGTAGATTTCACAGTTAGTCCAAGTGCCCATACTGGCCCATACGGCCACCTCACACCAACTCTGGCATAGGAGGAAGGCTTGGATTGATTCCAGTTCGTCTCCTGGGCCAGGCTGTTGCTGCTCCTGGAAATTTGATGTTGTTAGAATGGGGGGTGGGGGTGCTGTGTCTGGGTTTTCCAAAGGTCTGGAATGTGCTACAGCCTGTGTTTCAGGTGCTCCTCTGGGCAGGTTTTCTCTTTGAGTTTTGTCCAGCCAGCCTTTGCAGATAGTCAGGACTTAGAGGCCAGGGACCACCCTCCCATCCTCGGCTCTTTCCCACGTGGCTTCCTCACCTAGTAGTTACCTGTCTACCGTGGTTGCTCAGGAAGCCCTGGGGCTCTACTCAGGGTCTGCTCTAAAGAGCATAGACCAGGAAGAGACTAGTTCTGGTCTTCAGTCTCCTCTCACCCTTAATGCTGAGTTCAGTTGGGGTGGGGTCAGTGTACGAAGAACCTGAAATGGGTTAAAGGGAACATCCGTTGTATTATGGAAAGTGGAGACCTAGTCTTCTCCCAGTTTCTCATTTATAAAAAAACTATTCAAGTCCTGCCGTTTATCATTCCTTTTATCAGGTAGTGATTGTGTTCTGGTAAAGGAGGAGCTACATGTACACCCCAGCTTGTTAGTTCTGGGGTGCCAGTTCCTGGCTCTGCACTGACTTGGCATGGGTAGATCTCCATCTTCCTGTCTCCCTCTCAGTCCTCAGCTCCAGGCTTCAGGCAGTGTCAGCACCCACTCTGCGCCCAGGACATCTGTCTCCCCTTCTATTCTGTTAGGACAGCAGTTCCTTCCCGCCTCCCCCACCCTGTTTCCTATTTTGTCAAAATACAGAAAGTCTGGTGGCTGTGATAAAGCTGTCAATTGGTCTCTGCTTCCCCATTCCACCTACCAGTGTTGACATTGTTTTTTAGGCTGGGATTTCCCTCCACCTCTGAAAACATACAAACACAACAGACTTCTGTGTTTTGCTGGGTCTTCTGAGTGTTGCTTAATTTAGAACCATGGTGGCTGCCCAATCGCCGCCTCCAATGAAATCAGCTTTGTGTTAGTTACATGTCAGCAACTGGCTGGCCCCTTCCAGTCTAGGATCCTGGTGTGAGTTTTCAGGACCTCAGTGACAGCTATCACAATTGGCTGATACTGGCTTCCGGAGAAACCAATGTGATGGTCTTTTTTGAGCAAGGAGTTGCAGGTGTCTATTCGTCTTTTGTCGTGGCACTCACCCACTGGCATCTCCATCTCTGGAATGCCCCCTTTTAGTCGAGGTTGCCATTATGGGTTGTCTCGCTTCTGGGAAGCTGGAATAGTAGAATGAACATGGTTTTTGGATTTATAGCCTAGCTTAACAAGTTCACTTCTCTCTGCCTCAGTTCTGTGAAATGGGGACAGTGCTGTGGGAAGGACTGAATAAGTTTATATGTGGGGAGTGCCTAGCCCAGTCTCTGACTCGTAGTAGAAACACTGCCCACAGTTCAGAGTCGTTAGCAGTTCACTGGTGAAAGGTTTTTGGTGTCTTCCGATGCCACTTCTCTGATTCTCCGACACCAACTGGTATCCTACAGTTCAGTTAAGTTCTGACACTACCCACATTTCTGTAAAAGATGACGAATGAATTGAGGAAGGAATATGGCTTCTTGCACATGGAGTGACTTTGAGCTGTTCTGTGTGCCTAAAGGGCCCACCGTTACTCTGTCTGGGAGGAAACCCACAGGGTGCTGGGAATTCCTGCCAGGAGTGTGTCCACTTCCCCATTCTCCAGAACAAGGTAGTCTACTGCCTGCCTCTGTATCAACTTACTGCTTGGAACTGGGGAAGAGCGTTCCCAAGCCTGGAGTAGAAGGACTACCCCAGCTCCTCAGAGGCCCACTGAGGACACAGGAAGTCCTCCTAGGACACCCTGCCAGCCCCTCCAGTGCTGGCCCGTGGGACTGGCACTCTGCTGCTGACTCTGACTTGCCTCATGTCATTACTCCTCGTTGCTCATGTTACAACTGCCCTTTTCCACAGGGATGCTTGAAGATGGAAAGAAATTCGATTCCTCCCGGGACAGAAACAAGCCCTTTAAGTTTGTGCTGGGTAAGCAGGAGGTGATCCGAGGCTGGGAAGAAGGGGTTGCCCAGGTATGCTCTCCATTGTTTCTTTGTGTTTCCTAGTGTCTACTTCTTAAATTACGTTTATAGGTGGGAAAAATTTCACTCCTAGCTCTGTCACCCAAATAACTCCTTTTATTAATGTTTCTTGTAGAATTTCTTTAAGTGCCCCCCCTCTTTTCTTTTAAACACACACACACATTGTTCTATGCTTTGCTTTTTCACTTAATCCATCTCTGATACTTTATATACCAGGATATAAAAGAGGAGGAAGCTCTACTCCTCATAGAGCTACACAGTGTAGGCAGACCTCAGAGATATTGCAGGTTCGGTTCCAGATCACCACAGTAAAGCAAATCTTGCAATAAAACAAGTCACGTGAAGTTTTTGGTTTCCGAGGGCATGTTAAAGTTATGTTTACACTGTACTGTAGTCTGCTAAGTGTGCAATGGCATCATGTCTAAAAGCAAGGCACAGCTTACCTTTGAACAATGTGGGGGTGGGGGCATCCCTCCCCCGCCCCTGAACAGTTGAAAATCCACGTATAACTTTACAGTCGGCCCTCTGTGTCTGCAGTTCCTCATCCAGGGATTCAACCGACCACGGATCACGTAGTATTTAGTATTGAAAAAAATGCACGTGTAAGTGGACCCACATAGTTCAAACCCGTGTTGTTCAAGGGTCAACTGTACATACCTTAATTTAAAAATACTTTATTGCAAAAAAATGCTAACCATCATCTGAGCCTTCAACAAGTCATAATCTTTTTGCAGTAGTAACATCAAAGATCACAGATCGCCATCCAAATAATAATAATGAAAAGGTTGGAAATACTGAGTGAATTACCAAAATGTGGCAGACATGAAGTGAGCAAATGCTATGGAAAAAATGGCACCAGTAGATTTACTCAACACAGGGTTGCCACAAACCTTCAATCTGTAAAAAACAGTATCTGTGAAGCACAGTAAAATGAGGTATGCCTGTATTCCCTGTATTCCCGTGGGTGTGCTGTTATTTATTTGACAAGTACCCTATTGATGGCCATTTGGGTCATTTCCAGTATTTTGATATTGTAAACAATACTGCAGTGACTAATCTTGAATGGACTTTATTTTACATTTGTGCAAGTGTTGCCATAGGCAGATTCTTAAAAGTGGAGTGAGTGGTTCAGTGGCTGTGTGCACTGGATTTTGACATACTGCCAGGTTGCCATCTGTGGGGATTACACTGAGTTGCCACCAGCGGGCTGTGAAGGGGCCTGCTCCTCCCAGGCCCTCCAGCGCAGTGTGTTGTTAAAAACTTTTGGCTTCAGGACAATTTAATGAGTGAAAAATGTTATCTCGGTATCATTTTAATTTGTGTTTGTCTTATTATTGACCATGTTGTGTCGGACCACTTCTGAGAGGTCAGACTCATGGAGAAAGTCATTTTGCTTGTCTTAAGTGTGTTTCTTCACCTCTCACCTCCCAATTTGTGTAAACAGCTTTTGTTCTGCCAACTCTTCAAAATTCCCAGTAGATAGTAGGGGACCCAGGGTTGCCAAATTGCAGTTGGATTTTATCCTTCCACTAAGCCCAGGAATTTTCTTCTTGGCACTAACCAGGTAAAGGGATGTTTACGGTGGCCTAAGACCCAGCGAGCTTTATAACAGGCCCTGCCGCGATGGATAAATTAGTCTATTTCCTCTCACCAAAGAGAATTGGCGATTTAACCAGTGTGGAGAGAAGGATTTGTCTTTCTCTTTTCCAGAATACACTTTGCTCTACTTCCTCTATAAAATATCACTGATTTATCTCCAAATAAACTGCTTAACTTTCAGAAACTTTAAGCTATCCCATTCCCAGGTGTCTAGATTTTTGTTCCAGCATGACTGAGGGTTGGCAGTACAAAGAGGAGAGGATCTTTGTGGCTTACTTCCCTTTGGAAGCCTCTTCAACTATACCTTTCTGTCCCGTCCTGTTCCCACCCCAGAAGTCTGGCAGGCTCTTGGGTCTGTAGCCCATCCCCCATCTCCCGTGCCAACCATTGTCCACCCCACAACTCATCTTCTGTGGCTGTTCCAGCACTGGAACAATCGTTGTGTTGTGTGTTGCAGGAGCCATAGCTGCCACCAAGATAGTGTTACCAGTCTATTTCACATCCCAGGCTTGGTGAGGCATGGTGGGGTGTTGGGGAGATGCCCAGTCTCCCCCTGCACCCAGGGTTCTTTGGGTCAGTCACAGCTCTGTTACTTGTGAGAAGTCTGGGTGGTCTGAGACCTACATAGAGCATCTTCTTTTAAATTCCTCTTTAAATTCCTCTGTAGAATATTTATTTAGCAACTAAGTTAAAAGCACAGGAAGAAGGGGGGTTGTCTTGTGCCCCTTTTCCTATTCTTCTGCTATTGTGTTCTGGTTTTCTGTGTTTACAGGTCTGCAATCCTGCCACATGTACTATTTTGGCAGCTTGCTTTTTTCATGTAACGATGTGTCTTGGACGTCTTTCCATGTTAGTATAATTAAAGCCACTGTATTCTTTCTGTTGGCTAACCCGTGGTGCACATGTGCTGTGAAACCACTCCCCTTGCAGTGGGCATTTGGGTTGCTAGCAGATTCTGGAAGTGGAATTGCTGGGTAAAAGGATAAGATTGTTTTGAATTTTATTAGATTAAGCCATATGCTTTCAACTGTCCTTATTACTGCCTTGGTCCAACATGTCCCAGTTTCTGAAGGGAGCTGTAGGAAGTAAGCCTGAAGCTTTCTCTTCAGTCACCATCTCTTGTTCTGGGTCAGAGAGCCAGGAACGCACACATGGAGACTTTAAAAAGATAGGTAAAGGGTGGGAATAGAGCAGAGAACCTGCTCACTGTTCAAAAAATAAATACTTAAGCTTGTGTATTTGATTAGAAAATGAAAAACTACAAATACATTTTAATAAGTGAAAAATTTCCCCCCACCCTCTGTTCTCCCCATAGAGAAATGATGGCATTATTTGTGTCCTTCCAAAGATGTTTTCTGTTGATACAGGCAGGTATAAATATATACTTTCCTCTTTTCCACACAGTTGGTAGCATGCTGCTTTGTACAGTGTAGTTTGTACCCCAGAAAATCATACTGTCTTTTTTAGTTTTTCTGTATTTCTGAGTACAAGTATAAATCTAGAAAGTATAGAAAAGTATACTGCCTCAAATATTACTTTCTGTGTGTTTTCTTTTAAAGCAAAATTTTGATCAAAGCACTCCTTTTTGAAGAGTATAGATGCCTCTAGTGACAGGCCACTGAAGGATTAGGTGGTGACACTTCTAGAGTGATGGCTGCCCAGAGTCAGATCAGTGGGACCTGGACAGAAAGCGTGAGAGCCTGATGGTTCTGGGAGTCGAGAGGGATTTTTATCTGCTGTTGGCTACCTTGGAGCCAGATATAGGGCTCATCCAGCCTGATCGCCTACCTCCACATCCCATAGAGGGTGTGCCCGCTGCCCAGGCAGCCGTGCAGTCACTGGAATGTCCTAGTCACACCGTCCTGGCAGGTAACCACAGCTCTGCTTCTTAAGGAGACATTTGGGGGGCGCCTCAGCTCATTCATTCTTCCTTGATCTTTTCACAGATGAGCGTGGGTCAGAGAGCCAAGCTGACTATCTCCCCAGACTATGCCTATGGCGCCACTGGGCACCCAGGCATCATCCCACCAAATGCCACTCTTGTCTTTGATGTGGAGCTTCTAAAACTGGAATGACAGGAATGGCCTCCTCCCTGATCTCCCCATTCTTGGGTAAGGAACTTAGTGCTGAAGGACCTTCCTTTAACTCCCTTTGCTCCTCCCAAGTCAGGCACAGTATTTGATGAGCATCAGAGAGAACCAAAAATGCCATGGGTTTTTTTCCCTTTACATTCTTCCTCTATTGGCTCTCCTTTCAGTTTTAAGTGTACACCTTGGAAAGGGACGGCATGTGCTCTTGAAAGAACTCGTGGGGATGGGGAGCTGATGGTAGCTGTTTAAATTAAGTATTTTAATATGTAGCCTATAAACTAAAACTGAGTTGGAACTGGAAATACATGCCAAATTTTTAGTGCCAGCATTTTAGTTCTTTAGAGGTAAGATTGGGATGACTGACTTTGTTTGCCCTGCCTAGTTTCTGCAGCTCCCTCATCCATACAGTCTGTGGTTACTGCCTGTTAGAGGATATGAGAGAGGCACTACCACCTGGGCCACCTGCCTCGGGGAGCAAGCCCAGGACACACGAGGACAGACAGCAGGCCAGCTTGTTATCAGTGGGTTGAAAGGTGAGGCCCAAGGATGCTTATGAAGTGTAAAGGATGCTCTCAGTCTAGGAGAGGCTCTTAGGGACCTAAGTCAGCCTTTCTGTGCAACAGGTGAGGAGGCTGAGGCCCAGAGAGAGAGAGGTCTTACTCAAGGTCACATCCAGACAGTGGCAAATTAGGACAGAACCCTTTTCTGCATCTCCTTCCTGGACCTATTTTTCCTTCCTCTACCCTCATTTCTAGGCAGCCAAACTCAATATCCTAATGGCGTCTAACTTTTCATGTGGGTATTAGAATCATAAAACACATGAATGTTTGTCATCTTCTTTCTACATGGCCCCAGACCTCTGCATTTGCTCCCCTCCCACCCCTGGAACCAGAGGGTCACAGCCAGGGGCTGGGTGAGAATGCTTTTGTTTGAAAATGGTAGCAAGTGGCATCCAGCCTGTTAAGGAGTTCCTTTGTCCTACTATGGACTTTTTAAATAGAGGAGCCTTTTTTATTATTAGCTATTTCCTCCCAGTGGTTTGATCCCTAAACACCTGGGTCTTCCAGACCTGGTCAGGTTTGAGGACTCTGGCTGCTCCACTTGTCATTCCTGCCGGGAGGGAATTCAGACACTTTATAGAGCCTCTCTCTGCCCAGAGGTCTACACCTAGTCCTCACCCTGGAAAGCTGAGTCCTTTGAACATAATATACTTGAGGAAGCCTTGGAGTTACCCTGATTTGGGAACAAGCTTTCTGGAAATCTGGAAGGACAGAGGAAGGGGAGAAAGAGGGGAGAGAGGGCTGAATGGCTATGAGTCACCCTGGCCTAAGCCTCCCCACACACTGCCAAAGCACAGCTCAGAGCTTCTCAAAAGGGTCTTGAGGGAAAGCCCAAGGGCAAACCCAGAAAGTTACAGGTTCGAGTGAGTGAATGAAGACTGCAGACATTTTCTCAGTCTGTTCAACATGAGGAAAACCAGCTTCGGGCTGTGCACATTAAAGCCCCTGGGAAGCTTTAAAGACTTTCTTGATGGTCTCAGGCTACCCCTCAGACCAGTTAACCGCCACCACTGGTAGTGGGGTCCAAGTGTTCAGGTTTTTTAAAGCCCCCAGGTGATTCCTATATGCAGCCAGGTTGGAGACTCATTGATAATGGGAAACTGTATTGTCAGCTGCATTGGTGGACTTTGCCTCTCCTGCTATCCTCAGCAACAGAAATGTGACCTTAGGTTTAAAAAAACACAACCAAGGTGAGCAGAAAGGAGCTGCTCACCTGGGAATCCAGCCTGAGCCCAGTGGGCCCTCCCCAGCTGGAGCAGAAGGGGCGAGGGCCAAGTCAGACCTCACAGCTGTTAGGGAAGGGACTTGGTGTGGCAGCAGCCTGTGGCTGTCCCTACTGCACCCAAAAAGCACTGAGTTGCTGGAACTCACCAACTTTCTGTCCCCAACAGATGTGCCATGGAAGGATCTGGCGCCTCCAGATGCGCACAGCGAGTCCGTACGGAGCTTTTCCTGATGTTCCACTACACTCTTTGTATAAACATCTTCCCTGACTGAATGTGTTCTGTCACCGGCTTTGCTCTTCCCCTTTCTCCTCGTATGTGTGTTGACCTGAACTATATGCCATAAACCTCAAGTTACCCATTTTAGTTTGTTTTCGTTTTGGAGTGAAGATTGAGTTTCAGTCCTTTGGATCTAGGTTTCCAGTTAAGTACTAGTCAAGTATTAACAGCACAAATAATGGGTTAACTTTAGAATAGGAATTGGTGTTGGGGGGAGTGCAAGAATCTTTATTTTATTTTTTTTTTGGATGAAAGTTTTATCTATTATATATTAAACATTCTTGCTGCTGCGCTGCAAAGCCATAGCAGATTTGAGGCGCTTTTGAGGGCCGAATTATTCTCCAAGTTGAGAGATGTCCTCGGGTTGAATTAAAAGCCCTACCCAAAACTAAAGTGGGAAGGGGAGAGCCTTTGCCTCCACTGCCCCACCCCCACCCTCCCCTTAAGCCTCTGCCTTTTGAAAGCAGATCATTTTCACTGAGTTGTTGGACACTACAGGTGTGTGTCACCGGGCCAGCAGGGACCTCTGAAGCCTTCTACTCCCCCTGCTGATCTCAGAGTTTCCTGGCTTCTCCTTCCTCCCTCTCACCCTCTGCTGTCCTGTGTAGTGATTTGGTGAGAGAAATTGCTGCCTACTCGCCCACCCCTACCCCACCCCCTGCACTACATATGAGTTTCAAGTTTTATTATTGCAATAAAAGTGCTTTATGCTGGCTTTTCTCAGCTCTGTGTGATGGTGGTTACTTTCAGGTGCCTCCCCCTGCCCTTTGGTGCAAGGGGATGGGGTTGGGGTGTGGCAGTGGGGGTGCAGTGCTGGAGGCTGTGTCTTAGCAGAAGAACTGCAGCAGGAACATCCTTCCCCGTTGCCCTCTTGGGAGATGGGATGGGGGGCAGTAGATCTGCATCTTCACCCATGGAGGGAACTTTGTGGAGGTCAGGCTGGGGTCGTCAGGGAGCCCCATCCGCTTGCCCATCATCAGATGTTCATTAAATGTGTGGTCTGGGTAGAGTTCTATGCTGGGTTCTCTGTGGTTGCCAAGAAGTCGGGGATGCAACCAGCAGCAGAACTGAGCCACCACCCATTTGGAGATGTGTTACCAGCAAATTGATGAAATGTTACGAAGGGGAAGATTCGGGTTTTAAATACGTGTTCCTTGGTGACACTTGGTGTGGAGGCTTTTTGTCACGTGGACAGTGTGGTTGCAGTAGCTTCCCTGGCCCTACCCTGATTATGCTAGTAATATTCCCCTCCCTCTGGTCATGGACACCAAAAATTGTGGTGTCCCACACCTTTCTAGACACCTTCCACAATTTCCCTGGTTGAGAGCCTTTGATTTTAAATAGGGAGATGGTTTAAAGACTTGCTTAATGATTTTCCAAATCCATCCTTTTATTAATTTAAGTCACCAGAGTATCATTTCAGGGTTGTGTCTTATTTTCCTCAAAATTCTTTTATCAAAATTGCCAAGCAACAAATAAAAGATTTTTCCCGTGAATATCCATATACCCACCACCTAGATTCTGCCATAAACATGTTACTACTGTACACCTATTTATCACATATTTATTCATCCCTCTGTCAGTCCCTTTATGTTACATTTCAGAATAAACAGCAGACATCGCTACAATTTCCCCTAAATAGATGCCATTAGAATTTAATATTTGTTTACACTTTTGTACCCTAAAGCCCTATCAAAATACAGAAGATCATCTCAGAAAGTTCCCTTATGCCCTTTCCCAGTCAGTCCCCAGCCCACCCCCAGAGGCAACAATTGTTTTGCTTTTTCTACCATAGTGTTGCCTGTTACAGAATTTAATTTCAGTATGATCTTAAATGCTATGTCTTCCTTCACTCAGACACATAGGGAAACTTTTAGTTCTCACTGAACTTAAAAGTTCAAAGAAATCGTCTGGATCAGGGTCAGGTATCTGACAGGCAGAACCATGGGCCCCAAAGATGCACACATCCTGATTCCCAGAGCCTGTGAGTACCTTACATGGCAAAAGAGATTTTGCAGATGTCATTACATTAAGGACCTTGATGTGGGGAGACTGTCATGGATTACATTGGTGGGTCTAATGTAATCACAAGGGTCCTTAAATGAGTCAGAGATGTGAGGACGGGAAGACATCTGAAGATGCCATGCTGCTGCCTTTGAAGATGGAGGAAGGGGCCACAAGCCAAGGAATGCTGGCAGTCTCTAGGAGCTGGACAAGGTGAGGAGAAGAATCCTCCCCTAGGGCCTGAAAGAACCAACCCTGCCAACACTTGGATTTTAGCCCTGTGAGAGCCATTTTGGACTTCTGACCTCCAGAACTGTAAGATGATAAATCTGTGTTATTTTAAGCCACTAAGTTTGTGGCGATTTGTTACAGTGGCAATTTGAGCAAGAGGAAACTCGTACAGTCTTTGTTTCTTTTACTGTATAACAGAACAGAAAAATAACAAATCAGGATTTTTAAAAAATCTCCAGGATTCTACAGCTCTAACAAATCAGACTTCAGTTTTTTTCTGCTTCTTCCCCTCTAGTTCTTGCCCTAGGCACCTGCCATTTTTAGTTTTAGTCACACAGCCTAGTATAAATTTTGCATTCTGGTTTTTTCTCCACTGAATGTTTTTGATTAAGAATATTTGTTCTTGTTGCTGTAAGGTCTTTATAACTATCTTAAGAGGGCTGTAAATAAAATCAAATGAATACACTAAATTTAACTGCCTTTTTTTTTGTCCATGGCTTGCAGGGTCTTAGTTCCCCAACCAGGGTTTGAACCTGGGCCCTGGCAGTGAAAGCGCCAAGTCCTAACCACTGGACCGCCAGGGAATTTCCCTTAACCACCTTGTTAAAGGACAAATGTTTTTAGGAAGTAAAATCATGACTCAAATACAAAATGAACATGTTAAAGACTTCAGTTAACTCATTAATTAATGAGAGAACCAGTAAGACGTTTTAATAATAAGTCCAGTAGGAATGCTGAAATGAATTTGCTTAATATATACAAAACTGGCAAAATTGGCCAGTATCCACAGACAATCAGTTAAATTCCACTGGATGAAATCTGCATTCCTCTGCAGAAGAATCATCTGCATTGTCGGTTTCCCTCAATGGACATCACTGTAAGGTCGCTTAAAGAGTGAAAGGTGGAGACGAGAAGGGTGGAGGGTGGATGGGTGAATGGAACACCCAGCAACTGGGGAGGGAGGGAAGCTCTTTCAAAGTCTTTCACGTTTCCTCACACCCTATTGTTGGTTACTTAGGTTATTTCCAATCTTTTGCTTTTATTAAAAAGTCAATATACATCTTTAAACATGTAGTTTTTTTCTTTCCTAAATATCTTGATTCTATAGGATAAAACACTAGAAGGAGGACTGTAGGGTCAAAAGATTTTTATGACTTTCAGTTCGCGTTGCCAAGTTGTATAAGCCTTTTGCCACACACCGAAAACAAACCCCACCTACGTCGCATGGCAGAAAATGGGTTGTCTCTTCCATGGTCTCCTTAAAAAACAAGCACTTTCTTTTTCGAGACACCCACCCACCCATCCACCCACCCACTTTTCCCTCATGGTCCTTGGTCAGAATTAAATCTGTGGAGAATTGACTGATCTGGACCAGAGATGATACATCACCCCTTCCCCAGTGCTGGCTCCTCTGAAGCCCAGCGCCTCTGAGCCCCAGAACGGTATCCAGGATCTACTGACTTTATTTTCCTTTTCTTCGTTTTTGTTTTATTTTTGAGAAGCATGACAGTTATTTTCACAGTCCTAAGATTCAGGAGAACTCTAATTCTGCTTCTGACCTTTGCTACAGCTTAGACACGGAACTACCCTGTTTCTGAGTGTTTCCATTTGTTGAATGGATTCGGGGTGGAGGCTGGGGCATGCATGGTAGGTCAGGGTGACCAGGTGAACTTTAAGATAACTTCCAACTCTAAAACTGTAATTACCATGTGGCCACACACCTCCCCTGCCCCCCAATAACCAGGATGACATTTTTACTACAAAAAAGCGTTCTACTGACCCGTTTGTTCCAGGAAAGGGCTGGCCACACACCCTCTGCCCCTTCCTCTTTTGAAATGTGCCCAAACTGCCTGGCCCCTTGCAAGCTAACCGAGGATGGCCAAATGTACTTGACTGGTTAGTCTGTCCCTCGTTCCACAAATCCTGCCTTACGGGAACGTTTTCCAATGAGATACCGCGTCGGTATTTCCTTTTTATTCAATAAAATATACTCCCTGACACCTTTGAACTGCTGCTGAAGCAAAGGTGACAGCAAAAGAGTTCCCATGCTGCAAGTTTCTGAACAAACAGGCTTTATTAACTTTATCTTGAACTTAGATTTGTCTTTGACACATGTGGGATGTGTGTCTGTAAGAATTCTGCCCTCAGCATGCACCTGCTTCCTGGATAAATGTGGGTTCACTTTGGTTGACAGCCTTGGACTGAACCGTGTTCTTAGGAACCACCAAGAAAGCAGAGTTGAGGGATTCTTGTTCAGCTCTCTAATTAAATTCAGTGAATTAATAAGAGACAGCTGACAGCAAAAATGCATTAAAATTAAAATGCCAAGGGCAGCACTCCCCTGGCTTCTGCCCAGAGTGGGTCTTCTGAGTTCCCCGAGTTCCCTACATGCATCAGGCAGATTGATTACAGACCATCAGAAGCCAGGCTTTGCAGCAGCTGCCCTTTAGAGTACACGGGAAAACAGCTGTCAGCTTTTATTAGGAAGGTGGAAATATTTGCTAGTGAGTATGTAGGTCTGATATATTGTTGGATCTGTCTGCCAAATGCCACTGTAGTTTTTCCTAGTTTAGAATTAATTTGTATATTTCTCAAAGCAATAGATTCCCAAGATTTAGGAAAATAAATTCAGTTAACCACAGAGTATATATATTATGGTATGCCATCCCTGTGATCAGTGCTGTTCTAGGTGTTAGAAGTGAGTACAGGATAGGAAAGAGAAAGGTGCCACCTGCAAGGACCTTCCATTCTAGTGGAGTTCCAAAACATGAACAAATAAATAATGTCAGGGATCCAGAGTGTGACAGCAGTGAGGAGAGTGGTGAAGTAGTAGCTGAAGGCTGGGAGGAAAACTGTTCTAGGATGATGGAACAGCACATAAACGAACAACCACCTCAGCTCAGGGAAACCACAGAACTGTGAGACTTAAGACCCGGGTTTCAAAGTGGTTTATTTCACAGCCATGGATAATTGAAACGGGGGTAAGGAGGGAAGCACACACCAAGGAGCTGTCTGTTGGGGTTGCTCCAGCCAGAGATGAAGGAGGCCTTGACCCGACTGGTAGGAGCGAGGGTAGTAAGGAAGCAGTCAGGTTCAGGACACACTTTATCAGTGTGATTTTCAGGCTGGACTGTGAAGGAAGGAGTCCTCCTTTCCCGCCTGGCCCTTACCCCAGCCAGTCCATAGAGACAACTAGTTCAAACTCCTCACGCTCTCTTCTACAGTTACCACCATGTTGCACCAATTGCTTATACTGTTGTTGTT
This sequence comes from Neophocaena asiaeorientalis asiaeorientalis, assembly GCF_003031525.2. Taxonomy (NCBI): domain Eukaryota; kingdom Metazoa; phylum Chordata; class Mammalia; order Artiodactyla; family Phocoenidae; genus Neophocaena; species Neophocaena asiaeorientalis. Next base: position 2,783,822 of record NW_020173068.1, read on the forward strand.
GTTGAAGAATATAAGATTAAAGTAAATCTTTGGAAAGAGCCTGCTTAATCAAGAAACAGAATCTCAGAGACACAAGGGAAATTACTGATAGATGTGACCACCTAAAAATGAAATAAAGAACAAAACTTCTGCATCATAAAGAATACCATAAGCAAGAGAGCCATAATGGAGAGAAAATTTTTGCAAAATATAACAAAAATCTCATACCCTAAATATATAAATAATTCTAAAGAAAAAGGCAATTTAGTAGAAAATAACATTAAGCTACTCTAAGAATTTTACATTAAATTGCTGTGTCTCGACCTATCACTTTTAGATACCTTCTCATGTGGCCTCTTGTCCTCCAGTAGACATGCCCAGGCCTCTTCACAGCATGGTGGTCTCAGCTCCACCCTGCACTAATGTGATAGGGGGGGAGGGGGGCAGGGGGACACCCCTCCCCCACACACACACTCCACAGCGTGCTATGGACAGTGCAGGGTGGAGCCCTGTCATTCTCCATGCTCTGCACTAAGCAAAGGTGACAAAGGGGCAGCACCCACCCCCTCACAGCCAGAGTGTGTGGGGAGGGTTACAGAGAAGGGGGAGCTGCAGAAAGAGATTCTTTCAGTTTGTGTATGAAGTCCTGGGCACACACTAAAGTGTCTCATGTGTGAAACCCACCAGAATTAACATACTGAAATCGTTGAGAACTGAACTATGAAGTGGAATACTGCATGGTTTCAGGTTGGTCTCTGGGTAGCACACAAGCGAGGCAGACCAAAATAGCCCTGAATTTGTAACTAAATTGACCTTCAAACACACAGACCACAAAAGTGAGCCATGATATGCATTCTGAACTGAAACAGGTTGAATGCATGCTAAAATGGAAGGTTTTAAAAGGGAACAGAGTCTTGTAACATAATACCCAAAAAGTCCAGGATAATATCAAATATTACCAGTCTGAACTGGAATGAGAAAAGGCAATCAACAGATGCCAATATCAAGATGACACAGATGTTGGGGTCATCTGACAAGGATTTTAAAGCAGCCATCATAAGAAAAAAGGAAGAGGGGAGGGGGAGAAAGGAAAAGGAAAAGGATCAACAAGCAACTATTAACACCCTTGAAACACAGAAATCCAAGATATAAAGGAAAACCAAATGGAAATTTTAGAACTAAAGAATACAAAAATAAAAAACTCATTGGATGGACACAGTGGCAGAATGGAGATGACAGAGGAAAGAAGCAGTGAACCTGAAGATGTACCAATACAAATTATATAACCTGAACAAAGAAATAATAGATGAGAAAAACAAACAGAACTTTAGGAGCCTGTGGAACAATACCCAATCCGCCAATACTTATGTCATTGGAGTCCCAGAGGAGAGGAGAAAGAGTGCAGTGCAGAAAATATACAAACAAATAATAACTGGAAAATTCCCAAATTTGGCAAAAGAACATAATAACCTTCAGATTTAAGAAGCTGAGTGAACCCCAGACTGAGAAGACATAACAGTCCTAAAATAGTATGCACTAAAAGCCACATTCATAGAGACAGACAGTAGAATGGTGGATTCTAGGGGCTGGAGATGGAGGAAACTGGGAGATATTGGTCAAAGGGTACAAACTTCCAGTTGTAAGATGAATAAATTTTGAGATCTAAAGTACTGCATGGTGACTATAGTTAACAATACTGTATTATGTACTTGAAAGTTACTAAGAATGTTTTCACCACAAAAAAAGAAATGGTAGTTATGTGAAGTGATGGAGGTATTAACTAATGCTACTGTGGTAATCATTTTGCAATACATAAGCGTATCAAATCATCACATTGTATACCTTAAACTTACACAGTGTTATACATCAACTATATCTCAATAAAGCTGGAAAAAATGCAAAGTGGAAAAAAATCTAGAACAGAATATCTATGAATTGTGGGACATTTACAAAAGGTATAACATACACATAATGAGAAAACGAGAAGAAGAGAGAAAGAAGCAGAAGACATATCTGAAGTAGTAATGACTTACAATTTTCCAAAATTAATGATAGACACCAGACTACAAAGCCAGGAAGCTCAAATAATACCAAGCAGGATAAATACCAAAAAATCTACAACTAAGCATGTCATATTCAAACTACAGGAAACCAAAGACAAGAGAAAACCTTGAAAGAAGCCATAGGGTCGGGGGGACATCTTACTTGCAGAGGAACAAGGATGAAAATTACACTGGACTTTCTCATCAGAAACCATGCAAACAAGAAGAGAGTGGAGTGAGATATCCAAGTGCTGAAAGAAAATAACCACCAACCTAGAAGGTTGTATCCAGCAAAATTATCATTCAAAAATGGAAAAACAAATTCTTTCTCAAACAAAAAAGTGAAGGAATTTGTGCTAAGTAGACCTGCCTTGCAAGAAATGTTCAAAGTTCTTCAGAGAGAAGGAAAATGATACAGGTTGGAAACTCAGATCTACATAAGGAAGGAAGGGTATCAGAGGAGGAAGAAATGAAGGTAAAATAAACTCTTTGTTGCTTGTATACCTACCTAATCTTAGAGATAACCATTTGTCCAAAGTAATAATAGCAAGAATGAACTGGGTGATTATAGCATATGGAAAGTGAAATGAATGGCAGCAATGTTACAAGGGATGAGAGGGAGGAATTGGGAATACACTGTTATAAGGCACCTGTACTGTATACCCATGAAGTGGTATAGTGTTATTTGAAAGTGGACTTAAAAACAAATATCAAATCATTATGTTATACACCTTTCAGGTAATATAATGTTATATGTCAGTTGTACCTCAATAATTAAAAACAGAAAGTGGACTTAGATTAGTTGCAAACATATATTGCACACTCTACGGAAACCGTTAACTTTTTTAAAGAAGTAATTGAGAGAAGAGAGAAAATGGAATCATAAAATTAAAACCCAGAGAAAGGAAAAGAGGGGACATTTTTAAAAGAAAAAGCAGAATGAATACAAAACAGTTACAAAACAGTAATAGCAATAATTACTTTAAATGTGAATGGTTTAACTACACTAACTAAAAGATCAATTCAAATCCATTGTCAGCGTGGATGAAAAAACAAGACCCAACTATGTTTTCTACAGGAAACCCACTTTATAAAGACACACATGGATTAAAAAGTAAAGGGATGGAGAAGGATATACCATGCCAACATCAATCAAAGGAAATCTGGAGTAGCTATATTAATTTCAGACAAAGCAGACCAGAGCAAGGAAAATTATCAGGGATAGAGAGGGGCATTACATAATGATGGAGTCATTCTATAAGAAGCAATAAAAATCCTTAATTTGTATGCACTTAACAACAGAGCAAGAAAGAATATGCAAGGCAAAAACTGATAGGACTGTAAAGAGAAACAGATGAGTCCACTGTTAGAGTTGGAGATATCAACACCTCTCAATCAGTAATTGACAGATCCAGCAGGCAGAAAATCAGTAAGGATATAGTTGAACTGAATAGCACCAATGATCGACTAGATCTTACTGATGTTTACAAAATACTTAACAGAAGCGGAATTCACATCCTTGTGAAGTTCACATGGAACATTCACCAAGACAGACTACATTCTGGGCCATAAACACACCTTAAAATTTTGAAAGAATAGAAATCATACAAAGTTTGCTTATAGACCACAATGGAATTAGTTAGAAATCAATAACAGAAAGACAACTAGAAAATCTCAAACTATTTAGAGATTAAACAATACACTTCTAAATCGCACATGGCTCAAAGAAGTCTTGAGAAATTTTAAAATATTTTGAGCTAAACGAAAGTGAAAATACAATTATCAAATTTGGGAGATGCAGTAAAAGCAGTGCTCGGGGAAATTTATAACATTAAATACATACTTTAGAAAAGACTATTGATTAATCTTTTTGCTTAATTATTGATTAAGCAATTATCTGAGCTTCCACCTCAATAAATGAAAGAAGAGTAATATAGGCAGAAGAAAAGAGATCATACAAAATTAGACTAGAAATCAATGAAATTGAAAACAGGAAATCAACAGAGATCAATGAAACCAAAACTGGTTCTTTGAAAAACAATCAAGAAAAAAGAAAGAAAACACGAATTACAAATATCGGAAATGAAGGAGGGGTCACGTTTATTGATCATGTGGACATTGAAAGGATAGGAGAGGAATATTATGAATAGCTTTATGCCTACAAATTTGATAACAGGTGAAATGGACCAATTACTTAAAAAACAAAAACTACCAAAACTTATAAAAAGAGAAATAGATAATCTGAATAGACCTATATCTATTAAAGAAATTGAGTCAATAATTAATAACCTCACAAAACAAAAAGCACAAGGCACAGATGGTTTCACTGGCTAATTCTACCAGACATTTAAGGAATAAATGATATCAGTTCTCTATAATCTCTTCCAGAAAATACTTATAGAAGCAGAGGGAATACTTCCTAACTCATTCTGTGAGGCCAGTGTTACCCCAATACTAAAAGCAGATTAAGACATTTATAAGAAAGGAATATTACAGACCTATATCTCTCATAAACACAGATGCAAAGATTCTCAAAAAAATCAACAAAATGAATCCAACAATGTATAGGAAATTATACAGCATGACCAAGTGAGATTTATTCTAGGTATGGAAATCTGGTTCACCATTCAAAAACCAGTTATTATAATCCCTCACATCGATAGGCTGAAGGAGAAAAATCATATGATCATATCAATAGATGCAGAAAAAGCACTTGACAAAATTTAACACCCATTAATGATAAAAACTCAGTGACCTAGGAATAATATGGAACGTTCTCAAACATTGATAAAGGGCATTTACAATAATCCTACAGTTAGCATCATACTTAGTGGTGAGAAATTGGATGCTTTCCTCCTAAGATTAGGAAATGCAAAGATGTCCTCTCTCACCACTCCTATTCAGCATCATACTGGACATCCTAGCTAATGCAATAAGTAAAAGAAAGGTATACAGATTGGCAAGAAAGAAATAAAACTGTGCACAGATGACATGATTATCTATTTATAAAATCATAAAGACTTGACCAAAAAAAACTAGAACTAATAAATGATTATAGCAAGGTCACAGGATATAAAATTAGTATGTAAAAATTGATTGCTTTCCTATATGCCAGCAATGAACAGTTGGAATTTGAAATTAGAAACACAATACCATTTACATTAGCACCAAACGTGATTAAACACTTAGACATAAATCTAACAAAATATGTACAGGGTCTACATGAGGAAAGTTATAAAATTCTGATGAAAGAAAGAAAGAAATGGAGAGATATTCCCTGTACATGGATAAAAAGATTCAATATTTTTAAGGTGTAAGTTCTCCCCAGTTCAATCTGTAGATTCAACACAATCTGAATAAAAACCCCAGTAACTTTTTTTGTTGACATTGACAAACTGATTCTAAGTATATATGAAAAGGCAGAAGATCCAGAACGGGTAGCACAGTACTAAAGAAAAGTCACAGGATTGACACCACCTGACTCTGAAGCCTTATTATAAAGCCACAGTAATCAAGACAGTGTGGATTGGTGAAGGAATAGACATATTGATCAATGCAACAGAATAAATAGCCCAGAAATAGACCCACGCAAATACAGTCAACTGATCGTTGACAAAGGAGCAAAGGCAGTTCAATAAGGGAAAGGATAGTCTTTTTAACAAATGGTGCTAGAAGTCTTTTTAACAAATGGTGCTAGAATAATTTGACATCCATAGGCAAAAACAGTGAAGCTAGACATAGCCTTTAAATTTACTACAGAAGTAAATTCAAAATGGATCTTAGGCCTAAATGTAAAATGCAACACTATAAAACTTATAGAAGATAAATTAGAGCAAATCCAAGTGAACTTGGGTTTGATGATGAATTTTAAATTCAGCACCAAAATCACAATCCATAGAAGAAAAATTGATTACACTGGACTTTATTAAAAGTAAAAACTTCTGCTCTCTGTTAGAATGTTAAGAGATTGAAGAGGTAAGTCACAGATTGGGAGAAGATATTTGCAAAACACGTATCTGATAAAGGACTGGTATCCAAAATATACAAAGAACATTTTAAACTCAACAGTACGAAAACAAACAACCCAATTCAAAAATGGGCAGAACTTCTGAACAGACACCTCACCAAAGAAGATGTACAGGTGCAAAATAAGCATGTGAAAAAATGCTCAACATCATATGTCATTAGGGGATTGCAAATTAAAATGAGATATCACTCCATACCTTTTGGAGTGGCTAAAATCCACAAAACTGACAATACTAAATGCTGACAAGGATACAGACCAAAAAGGACGCTTATTCATTGCTGATGCAAATGCAAAACAGTACAGCCACTTTGGAAGACGATTAGCAGTTTCTTACAGAACTAACATATTCTTACCATACGATCCAGCAATTGTGCTCCTAGGTCTTACCCAACTGAATTGAAAACATGTCTACACAAAAAACTGCACATGCATGTTTATAGCAGCTTTATTCATAATCTCCTAAAACTGGAAGCAACCAAAATGTCCTTCCGTTGGTGAAAGGATAAACAAACTTTAGTAACAAACCTTGGTAACCATTCCTTTTGAGGAACTACCTATGTTACTATATTGGTTCTCCTGGAATTCGAGGGAACGTGAATGTGAAAGACCTTGTGGCATAGCAAGCACTCAGCCTTGTTCTCTGCTCTGGAAGGACCGTAACCACTCAGAGAAAGTAGCAACAGCTGCCAGGTCCTGCAGGGAAAGGGAGAAGCCCAGCCGCCGCCTGCTGCACCTGCTCTTGCCCCTGTGGCCACCTTGCTTCCATGAGATCTGTACCCTTGGCTAAATCCTTTTGATATTAGGGTGTGCATTTGAGTGTGTATTCTCTTCCAGGCAGCCTGGTGTCCCCACGGCCATCAGATTAAAAGTGGAAAGGGAGCAGAGGTTCGGAGCAGGGAATGAGGCTGCCTCTTAAGCAACTTCCCCTGCAGCACAGCCTACAAGAAAGGAGATGGCCGAGTGACAGGATTGAAGGAGGAGGTCATTTGGGGCCCCGGTCCGGGGCTGTGGGGCCTCTGCAACAGCTGGACACTGGGAGGACATTTCTGTACAGGCTGGGAAAGAGGTGGCCACAGTGGCAACCATGAGGCAACTCCAGTGGCAGGGGTCACTGGCAGTTGGGGGCATCCAGGCCACTGGAGATCAGCCCCTTCACGTGAGGGGGGCATTACAGCGCATTAAAGGCCTACGGATAGCTAGGCAGCTGAAGCAGGATGGGTAACAGCGAGCGAGGCTGCGCCAGCGTGGGTTCGACTCCTAGAGGGGTGTCCAGGGCTGGAGCAGGCATGCATTTGTCACTTGCTTCTGCCCCTAGGCCCAACCTCTCCATCACCCGGGCTGAGTAAAGCAGGGGAGGGATAACCCATCCCGTTGGAAGCACAGAGAGGGTGTGACTTCTTAAAGACACACAGCTTGTTATAAGGAGTTAGGCCTGGGACTCAAGAGGCGATGGCTCCCTGTTCTGGTCTCCCTCCCTCCTTCCCTCATTCACCCCTCTCTGGGGGTGCCCAATGGTTAAAGCTTGTGTTGATCATCAAAATGACACTTACCAGGGAATGAGCACAGTGGAGGGCCAAGGGTGGGCAAGGGGAGGCTGTGCAGTGCAGGCAATGAGCGGGGTGTTATCTGTAGAGTTTAGAAGCAATAATGAAACCACTGAAAGTCGCCTGCTTTTTATTATCACCCTGCACTGGCAATTCTAACCGAAGTCAGTGCTTAAATTTCTCCTCCTGGTAAAAATTTTTTGTTAGTCTAGGTTCTAAATAGTCACTGTAGTTACTGTTAAGTTTTGATAATAGGCTATTAATACATTTTTTTAAATACATTTTAAAACTACTTTTCCTAAAATAAACACTGTGTTCTGCATGGAAGCTAATGCAGAGAACTTCATCATACACTTGGCTCTCAACACACCCAGATTCAACTACAGGCATTCGTTTCAAGTTTGGTAACATTTTGTAACGGTTAAACTCAACTCCAGACACAGCTGGTGCTCCCTCCGGTGTTCTGCACACCCCTGCACCTGAACAGCAAGTGAATAAGCAGTTGACAGCGCTGTGACCGTGAGGGGCAGAAACGGAGCCCGAATGACCTCACGCCATCGCTCCATGTGCAGATCACACTCCAAACTTCTCGGATTCATTTTTTTGGAAGCATTTCTTAATGTGTTGTTTTTTTGTAAAAAAAAAAGAAAAAATTAATATGACTTAAAAGTATTAATTCATTACTGTTTTCCTTTTTTTTGTCCTATCATACTGTATTTGTTGATTTAGTTCATTATTTTTCACTGCCACAATTATCTAAATGTGAAGTCTAATAAAAACATTTTCACACTGAATTTCTTTTCTGTACATTATTCTTATTATTCATTTTATTTTGTGATTATTAGTGACAGTAACTATGTTGCATACAGGAGGGGTAGTGAGAAAACAGCTGATCATGAAGGCTAATTCCTAGTCAGGCTGCGCCCAGCCCTGACCTCACCTGAAATTTCCCATCGACCCCATGAGATGGGCTTCTGTAGCCCATTTTACAGGTGAGGAAACTGAGGTTCAGAGAGAGGGGGAAAGAACCCAGGATTACATAGGTAATAAGTGGCAGGAAGAGGATTCAAATCCAAGCTTGGCCTGACTCCATAGGCGATGTCTGAAATGCCAGCAAATATTGAGACCCTACCAGAGAAATGAACAGGGACATGGACTGGGGTGGTCAGGCAGGGCTTCTTGGAGGATGTGGTGCCAGGAGGGTCTATGGGGAGCAGTGAAGCATGAGGACCATGTGAGGAGTCAGAGAACAGGGGTTCCAGCCTGAACCCAGGTCACTCCCTGGCCATATGGCCTTGGACAAGTCCCTGGGCCTTGGTGTTTCCTCTCTGGAGTTTACAAAGGCCCAGGATTCACGAATCAGGCTGAGACAGTGGTCTGGGCAGTGAGTTTGGCTGGTGAGCGAGTATGATCTTTCCCTGCCCCGGCTAAGAACTGGACCCACAAGCCCTCCCTGGCCCACCCCACCCCAAACCTCTGGGGTTAGGAGCCCCGCTACCGGCTGGAAGTCCAGATGGCATTAGTTACAGACATAAGGCTGGGTACTGGACAGGCCTGGCTTTGAGTCCCAGATCCACCACCTCCTTCTCAGATGAGTGACCTTGGACTTGACACTTCTTGTCCCTGTCCTTAGTGTCCTAAACCTTAAAGTAGATCATATTGATCTCAAAGAGCAGTTGTGAGAATGAAACAAAATAATAATACCTGATATTTATTGGGCAATTCTGATATGCCAAAGCTTCTCTAAGAGTTTTACATTCATTGTTCTCATTAAACCTTCCCAACGACCCTGGGAAACTATTATTCTCACTTACAGTTGTGGCAGTTGAGGAAGAGAGTGGTGTTACTTGTCCAAGGTCCCACCTCGTTCTGCTTAGCCCAGTGCCTGTCCCACAGCAAATGTCTCATAGTTATGATCGTAACTGCAGTCGTTCTGACACATGGGTCCCACACACACATTTCACTGGTTCTGGAATGAGGATGTGTCCCACAACTGATGTCCAAGGAACACGCCAGCCAGCAGGCAGAGGGGGAGTTTGGTGTCCTCACCGTCTGCTTCCAGTTGCTCGGGTGGCTGAGATCCAACCTGATGGAATTTTACCAGACTGGATCCTTAATTATCACTTAAAGTGGCTTCTAAAGTGATGCCGCATGGAAATAAAAGGTTCCTGAGTGTTCAAAAGGCTATCATCAGCCAGGCAAAATAAAAATTGCGGAATTCATCCAAAGAATGTGAAGAACTTTGATCAAGTCACCGAAGTGACTGTGATGTGCAATTTTAGAAATAAAAACATACTGCTCTCCGTTTTTAAAGGGCACACCTAATATGCTGCTTTTTTTCACCGAGAAGTTATTAAATACTGTAGATATATTTTTCTTAAAAAAAAATCTTACAATTGATGGTGTCATAGAATCAAGTAAACCCCAAAATGGTCATGATTCTTTAGGTTGTGAGCACCAGAAAACCCACTTCAAACTGGTTTAAGTGAAAAAGGTATTTTGGCTCTTGGACAAGGAAAACCTAAGGGTAGGCAGTAGGCTTCAGGCACGTAGCTTCAGGCTACGGTGCCAAGCCCTGACGCCCCAGTCCCCAGCTCTGCCTGCTCTGCAAAGGCTCCATTCCCAGCAGAGGCAACTCCAGCCGCCAGCCCTCCCAGGTTTGATGCTTCCATTCTTCTCAACATTTGGGACAAGTCCTAAGCCCGACTGCTGGTGACGGGAACAGGGCTGCCTGACTACCCCCTGGACAGTTCACCGGAGCCTCGGGGAATGGAACTCGGGTGTCGGCCTGGCCTGGTCACTCTCATCCCCTTGTAGTCAGGGGTAGACTCAACTCCACCCACTGCACGAGGCTGAGGTGGGAGGAGGAAGGCTTCCCCTGAAGAAAATTGGGGCTTGATACCATAAGAAGGGAAAGTGGATGCTGGGTGACCCCCAAATTACAGCCATCTTTGGAAGATAATAATTGGTGATGAAAGAAGGTTCAGAGAGGTGACTTGTACCAGATCATACACCTGGGCAGCTCAGGTGGCCCCAGAAAGGGAAAGTGCTGTTGTCAGACCACCTGTCAGAGTGGGAAGAGTCCTTGGAGGTCCCTGGTGTGGTAGGGATGGGAAGCTAGAGGCCCAGAGAGGGAGAATGATTGGTCCAAAGCCATACAGCAGCCCCCGACGGGGATAAAACCAGAACACAGATCTCAGGTATCCTGGTTCCCCATCCAGTGCTCTCAGCTGACCTTGTGAGGGCAAGAAGGCTTCGGGAGGGGGGTCTCCAGCTGGTTCATCATTTTTGGAGGAGAAGCCCCATCAGCCTCTTTGGGAAAAGGGCTTTCTCCCAGCAGATGTAGTGGAGTGGCTTTAACAATCCCCCGCCTCATCCCTGCTGCACCTGGGGATCCCAGTCTGTCTCAGTTGGGAGTAAGAGGTGCCCTAGATTCTCACGTGCCTTCCCAGTCGTTGGCGGTGCCAATTTGACGCCTTAATCTCGTATAAAATGCAAGCCCCAGCCCGGCGCCTCCACCTGCTCCAGCTACCCAGGCCTTCTGGAGATTCTGGAGCCACCACCGCTGGCCGGGCTGGGTCTTCCCGTGTCTCCCGCGGCTCTGGGAAGGGCCAGTCTTACCCAACCGGATCCTAAGAAACCTGCAGTGTTTCCTCACCTTGTGTTCAACGGTGGGAACCGGGCAAGCACGAACCCACCAGCCTGCGGTCTCCGGAAATTCTCTGTGGGAGGAGCTTGGGTGCAGCAGTCTAATTGGGGTGGGAAGGAGGCCGGTCTTAAAAGTTTCATTTGCATAATAAACACGTCATTTTATCTAGATGGTGCGTCTTTTTAGGTGGTTGAGGTGCTTCTGATGGAGATTAGGAGGCTCTTAAGCACCCACGAGCCCACCCCTGGGTGCCACCAACTTAAGTTAGAGGAACCAAACCTAACTCAATGATAGGGCACCAGTGGTGGAAACCCAGGCGCCTCAAATGGTGGGAGAGACGTAGGGGGTGGGGGCTGGGTGCATGGACAACATCTCCTCAGAATGTTAGGACTTTAAACAAGGCTGAGGACTATATTCATGACATAGAAAGCTGTTAATGCTTTAAGTGAAAAAAGGAAATTTACGAGAAAATGTGGGGGTGGGGTAGGGTGTATAGAGTTTATGGTGGTTAAGAGCATAGGATTTGGAGCCACGCTTGACTAGGTTCAAATCTCGCTTTCACCTCTTACTTAACTTGGGCATTTTATTTAAACTCTCTGTGCCTCAATTTCTTCATCTGTGAAATGGGGCTAAATAGGGATAAGGTGCGGATTCCTCTAAAGCGTTGAAGGCAGGTCCTGGCATACAGTGAGTGCTCAAAAGACGTTAGTCATTAATCTCATTAGTCTCCTGCGCAGGCACCTCGTTCCCACAGTCTTTGTGGCCGCCAGGCCCCAGCCCGCCCCACCCCTGCTCCGGAAACCAGCAGCCCCGCTGCAGCCGCTGCCCATTGTTCCCGCCTTCCTGCTCAGCCCTGCTCTGGGAACCCCGCGGGGCAGCTCCAGCCGGCTGGGGTCGCATCCGGGATAAGGGGCCCGCCCCCGCGCCCCGCCCCGTGTGGCGCTCCGCCAGGCCCCTCCCGCCTTGAGCGCCGTGGGTTGGAGCACTGGACTGCGAGTCCCGAGGCCTTGGTCCTACTCACCCCAGTTTCCTCTCTGGAAAAATCGAAAACAGCGGGGGTGCTCAACTCACAGGGTTGCCTGAGGGTTCAATGAGATCACATGTGCAGAAGGCCGAGCCCCACGCCTGGCTTCCCACCCTGGGCACGGGTGTACTCTCAGGTACTGTCTCTCTGGGGTGGGCTCGCCAGGGCGCAAGGGGGACCGGTTCAGTCCTAGTGTCTGGGCCTGAGTGGAGTTCTTAGATCACGCTGCCTCTCCTCATCCCACCCGCTCCACCTCTCCCCCAGCACAGGCCAAAAGTGGGTGAAAGGGCTGGGCAGCTTTCCCAGGCTGGCAGCCAGAAGAGATAGGACCTGGAGTCCCTGCTTCCTGGCTCTGCTATGGAATTGCTGTGTGACCTTGGGCAAGGCCTTCCCCTCTCTGTGCTCCAGTTTCTAACCTCCAATGGCTGTAGAACCCTGGCTGTACCACTGCCTGGCTGGGTTACTGTGGGAAAGCTGAGCCCTCCAGGACTCAGTTTGTCCTATCTGCCACGTGGCCTGCACACCTAGATTAACGGGATAACTCCAGATCTCGGGAAGTTTCTTTCTTGTCTTTCTGCCACCCTGTCCCCCATTTCTCCGCTCAGAGGAGGAGCCGCGCCACTACACTGGGGCTGGCCATTTGAGGCTTCTGGAAGTGTACATACAAGCCTTATTGGCGTGTCTCTCTGTGCTGGGCAGGACAAGGATCTGGGTTTTTTTTGTTTGTTTGTTTACAATACGCGGGCCTCTCACTGTTGTGGCCTCTCCTGTTTTGGAGCACAGGCTCCGGACGCGCAGGCTCAGCGGCCATGGCTCTCGGGCCCAGCCGCTCTGCGGCATGTGGGATCTTCCCGGACTGGGGCACGAACCGGTGTCCCCTGCATCGGCAGGCGGACTCTCAACCACTGCGCCACCAAGGAAGCCCAGGATCCGGTTTTTGATATGCTTTCTCACCGTCCTCTGCCCAGGAAGCAGAGCAGGCCTCCATGTCCACCGGTTGGCTTTGATGTGACATGGACAGCACAGAGCAGCATGTTAAGTGACCGCTGTGCAGGAGTGAGCCTCCTGTCATCAGAGGGAGTTTGCTCAAAACCTGAGGAGTGGGAAGGAACTGGGGCTTACATCACATCTCACCTTCAAAGCCTCACCCTATTCTGCGAGTAGCCTCCTGCTGCCTTCACGCACCCAGAGGACTCCCCTGGCAGTTAGGTACACGCCACCCTCTGTCATCATGCTGCCTTCCCTCTCCTGCTCCCCTCTTTTTGCTCCTGCATCTTGTGGACTGCCACAGGAACCCCCAAACCTTCTCTTCCTGTTATACAGAACAATTGATCTGTTCCCAGTTTCGATAGGGGCAGTTGTGGGGGCTTGGATGCCCCCATAATCTCCATCAACTCCCCCCAAGCCATCCCATATAAACAAGGTCACCCCCAAAGAAATCTTAAGAATATTTTGTGCTTTTTAAGCACAATTTTAAAAATAAGCCCCTTCCAACCTGCCTCCCCCAAGCTCCATTTCGCCAAGCTCCTGCTGTCAAATTTTCCCACACGAGTTCATCAAAGGGCTCAGAGGGCAGCGGGCCTTCCACTGAAAAGCTATTTCCTTCCGTGGAAGGCTGCTGGGAGTATAAAGGCACATTTCCCCATGTTACTCGTGTATTTTAATTAATCTTCACTAAAATCTGCTGGATGGGAAATACCATTCCAATTTTGCAGAAGGGGAACCTGGCTCCTGGCTGGATTGGAAGGCCTGTCTGGCATGACAACCCCAGGCTCTGGGGTGTCAGATGTCTTTCCTCTCTTCAGCCCCCTCATGCCAGGTGGGTCCCCACTGGGCTCAGTGCAGCACCACCCAACCCCCGAGACATAGCTGCTCCCTCTGCCCCTGCACAGGTGACCACAGCTGCCTGGCAGACACCCCAGACAGAGGCCTGAGGTGGTCCTTAGTGTCATTCTCCATATTATTTCCCAGGCTCTGCCCTCCAGGCATGTGAGTAGATGGCACTTCCTGTCCCCTTGTGATCGAGTGGGGTCATATGTCCAGCCCTGGCCGATGAGGTGTGAGTAGAAGTGACTTGTGTCACATCAGGCTGGAGCATTCAGTTGCCAGGTGGAGACCCTCTTCCTCCGCTGTGGCTTCGCACGGCCTTTGAGGTGGTGGCTGCTCCATCGCCTGGGCCCTGGGGGGGAGCCCCGCCAGCCCTCCGTAGACGTGCAGGTGCCTGGGAAATAACCTCATGTTGGGAGCCGCTAAGACTTGGGTTATGTGTTATTATTGCAGTACGACCTCGCCTACCTTGACTAGTACAGATCTCTGGAAAGGAAAACCAAGATGGAGCTGAGAAATGGCGTGGAGGACATTCTGTCTCTGGAGACCTGTTTCGTATTCTTTTATGGGATGGCCCATCAGCTGCGGCCGCAGGGGAGACAGAGGAGAGGCTCGGGAAAACAAAGGTTCTTCTACGCACAGGTCCTAGAGACAGGAGGCACGCGTGCCACATGTGGAAAAACCCAAGGTGCTCAGGAGGGGCAGGGGAGAATGCTTAGGCCACAGCCTTTATTGGGGTTTCCATGGGAAAGACAAGACAGGGCGGGGTGAACAGTTTGGGCTAGACTGGTCTGAATAATTATAGTGGGCTCGGGGCTGTAGGGGTCTTCAGCTGCTGGGCCCCTGGCCCTGGGGTGTTTGAGGCAGAGGAGTATGGCCTCCTGGGGTGCCCGGCCTGATGGAGGTCTGGTTCAGCATGTGTGATGCCAAAAGCCCAGGCTGGATACCTGTGGTGTCTCGGCCCAGCAGGGACCAGGTGACGCTGAGGTGGCCCTTTGTTGGACCTTAGCACATCTTGACATGAGTGATTGAGATTGCTTGTTGCCTACGCAGTACCCACGCTTCTGTTGTCCTTTGTAACAGAGCCCCAATATTATCTGGCAACATGCCCAGCCTCGCATGCCACTGCGTGGCTACGTGATTAGATTCTTGCCGCCTAAGTAAGTTGAAGTCCACCTGGACTTCTTGGTGGGCTTCCTACGGGAGCTGACTCAGCTGGAGGTCCTTCTGCCTCCTCCTTCCTGCTACTAGAAACATAGCTGTCGAGGCTGCAGCCCCAGCAGCTGTCTTGGGTGGTACAGGTGGTTGACGGTGAGTGTGAAAATTGTGAAGACTGGGAAGAAGTTTCAATATCTAATGAAGGCGTCATAAAATCTCCTATAAAAATTGACTGTCCAGGAAGATGGGCCACAATTCCCATGTGGCTTTTGTACCCAGCTAGCAAAGCCCTACTGTATCAAGTAAGTCACAGAAGGGGCCGGAAGAGATATCTCTGGGTGGGCTGAAGGCACTGGGGACATTTCTCCAGCCCTGGAGGAGGGCAGTTCTTTGGCAGAGCAACTCAAACAGCTGGAGAAGCAGGGCTTTGATCGTATATTCTAGGGCTCTCTTCACCTTCCTTCTCCTGCCCAAGTTGCACCAGGGCCCCCGCACTCCCACCCCACAGCCTCCCGCAGAAGCTGGCTCTCTGCCAGGCTAAGGTAGTGGGGTGGGGTGTTCTCGGCTGGCTCTCCAAGCTGCCTTCAGAAGAGCAGCCGGGCCTCCCCAGGAAATGGGGCAGAGAGTAAGTGAGAGAAGGCCGGTGTGGGGAGACCCCAGACCTACAATGACTGCTTCCTGATCTAGACAAATCCCTCCCCTCAACTTAGGTTCGCCATCTATAAAATGGGATAATAGTACTCACCCTGCCTCCCTCCCAGGGATGCTGAGGGGTCAGCCTGCTGAGCTAGGAGGCGCGCAGGAGGCGGGTGAAAGGCAGGTGTGCAGTCTGGAGGGGTGGGGGGCTGGTCCCAGTCACAGGAAGCAGAAAGCAATGACGTATGTCCTGGTGGTCCCCAGCCCTGGCTCAAGTGTCTGACGGACCCAGGCTCGATAGCGTGACCTGTCACTCACGCATCTTATGATCCTGGGCCTGAGCTTTCTCATCTGTAAACTGGGCATTATTTCTGTAGCTAAAGATTGAAGCTAACAGATGTGAACCACTTGGCACAGTGCCTGGTGCATGGCAGCCCTCAGCAACTGGTGGGTCTTTGACCACCCGTTCCTGGTCTCAGTTGGACATCTGCATTCTTACTGGACGCCCTGTTTTCAAGCCACCTTCCCATGTCTGGTGAATTCCCCACCTAATGACACTTGCGACAGAGCAGCCTCAGTTTACCAGCACGCTTTGTATAAGGGCTGAGCACAGGACCCAGACTCCCCCAGTCACACCCCCCAGCACAGAGCTTTGAGGGAATCCATGGCCAAAGAGGCAGGGGCACACAGACCCACTTTGGCAGTGCCTACATCCAGTGTCTGGAGTCACCAGGGATAGAGGTTCTGCAGGGTCTGGCCAAGATCTGGGTGTCAGTGGGACAGGCTGCCAATGTCAGTGCCTCATGGTGGGGGGCTGAGGGGTGATCTGACCATGAGACCTCCAGGCTGGGCTCTCTGAGTCTCTCAGAGGTTATGGGCTCCCCAGTAACCTTTAATAAGTTCCCTTCCTGCTTAAGTAACCCACGGCCGGTTTCTGTTGATGGGTGATCACAAACCCCAGCTGGCTCCCCTCCTCAGACCCAAATGCTGACACCTTCCCTACCCCAAGTTGCCCGTGTATATTTAGACGCTCCTGCTGTGCTTCTGGCCAAGAAGCTTGGCTGTAGCAGCCAGCTTTCACCGGCAAATTACAAAGTTAGACCCCGGCCCAGACTAATGAGGGTCCTCAGGCACAGCCACATTTATGGGAGAGCAGCATTTGCAAGGGGAAAGAAGACAGATTCTGGGTTCAAATCCCAGTTCCACGGCTTACCACATGTGATCATGGGCCCACAGCATACCTCTCTGAGCCTCAGTTTCTTTATCTGTCACAACTCCCCAATGGTCATTTTTTGTATGTTTTAGGGGTTTAAAGGAGGCAAGGGATGGAAAGCCCCTTGCCTCATGCTTAGCTCACTGTAGGCATTGGATCTGAGAAGAAACTGGGTCAGGAAGGAGCAGGACATCCGTTCTCACGTTATAGTTCACATCTCAATCACCTGGAAAGGTAAGTCAAATGCAGGGCCGGATGCAGCAAGCCTGGCTGTGCCCCTGGGATCTGTATTTTTAGCAAGTGTTCCCTGCCCAGAGGTCTTTGTTGCAGGTGGCTGGGGTCAGTGCACTTGGAGAAATACAGGCTCCAAGTCCAAGAACAGAGGAGGGGAGGGCGCAGATAGCTGGGCCACCACAGCAGTGGGGCCTCTGAGGACCTTAGCTTCCCTCTTGCTGGAAGCCTCTACAGTGACCATCTCAGGGAGGATCCAACCTGGATTTATGTTCCAGAAAGGATACAAGTAATTTCTGTTTGTTTGATCTTTGATCACATTTAGAACAGTAGTGGATACATTTTTCTCACTTAGATGATGCAAAAATCCAATAATGTGCATATTATAATGGTTCAAATTTAGCTGGCTCTTCCCATGAGCCCCGCAGTACTTTGTCTGTGCTAATAAATACAAAGTGAAATCATTCTCCCCATCTCACAGGTGAGGAAACTGAGGCTCAGAGAGGTAAAGTGACCTGCCCAAGGTCACGTGGCCTAAGCGTAGGGATTTAAGCCCAGGCAGGCTGGGATTCCACAGCTATACAATATGCCGTGGCCCCTTTAGGATATCACTTTGGGGTACTGTAAGGGCATTATAGGTTGTGGTCTCTGGCAGGTGCCTGTGCTTCCAAGCAAGGGGCTGGGGTCCTGGGCAGGACTAAGTGGGTGAAGTGTGAGGGGGTCAGCCCCCCACCGGGCCTCTGACTCACCAGGGCCCTTGGCCACCACCTGGGAAATCCATGACTCAGCTGCGTGGGGATGGGAAAGGCTCCCGGAGCCCCAGTGGCTCCATTCAGTTCACAGCCAAGGCCTGTTCACACGCTCAGGCTGTGTGACCTTGGGTAAGGTGCTCCACTCTCTGAATCTGGGGCTGCTGGGAACAATGTGAGACCAGGTTCTACCCCATGCCCAGCAGAGTGCCCAGCATGCAGACAGAGCACTTCCTGTTATCATTCAGTGGTACTGATGCAGCTGTGGTGATGTAACCTGGGTTTTCTACGCCATCCCGATTCCATGCAGAGGGTAGAAGTGCACAGCTGGTACTTCTCTCTGCCCAGCAGCCATTCCCCCTTCTTCCCCAAAAAGCACCCCCATTTTCACTTGAACCGATGACTTTTGTTTCTGTAACTTGTAGCTGGACTCATTCCAAGAGGAAGTTGGAAACTTACATTTATTGAGCGCCAGCCATGTCCTAGGCACTGTGCATGATTCATTTAATCCTCAGGACAAGCCTGTAAAGCAGGTACCAACACTCCATTTATAGATGTGGAAACCGAAGCTCACAGAGGTTTGGTAACTTGTGCAATGTCACAGATCTGGGACACAGATCTGATGCCCCAGCCCAGCCCATATTTTAAATGAGTTAGCCATTACATTTATAACTGAGATTGACTTTTCTAGGAGGGGCATTCATTCACTCCATAGATACTTACTGAGAGCCTACTATGTGCCAGGCATGATGCTAGGCCCTATGGATAAGAACCCCACAGACAAGTCCCTGCCCTCAGGGAGTGCCCATTCCAGATGGCACAGAGGTTTCATCTCACAGGCCAAATCCAGGTGGCACTAGCTACCTGCAACATTACTGTGAGAGAATTCTGAGCCACCTCTGGGCTCAGCAGGAAGGGGTAAAGTGGCTGATTACTCAGATCTGTGAAGGGTGCTGTTAGAGAGTTTCCAAGCATATGGTCCATATTGGATACCCATGGTTTAGACTTTGAAGATTGTTCATACAAATGTATAACAAAGCAGAAACATACCCTGGTCAGAGCACAGGTTCCAGTTTTCATTTTGAAAATAGCCACTGTAGATCTAATAACTAGGCCGTACCCTCAAGGAACTTAGGGTCTAATTTGTAGCCTAAGACAGATGAACAATACAAGATGATTACTATGAAAGAACAGAACGGGACAGCACAGTCTGATCCAGAGCTCAGAGGCGGGACAGGCCACGTGGATGGGGGTGACAGGGAGACTTCCTGGAAGACGAGCTCAGTGGGTTTGGCTAGGTGGAATGGGGGCAGGGGGAAGGCATTCTGGGAGAAGCAGCAGCACAGGCAAAGGTATGGAAGTGTGAGGTGGGAGTGGAGAGGATTGTGGCTTGGCTGGGGTAGAAGCACTGGGGGAACAAGGCTGAAATGGTAACGATGGGGCTGGACCGTGAGTGTCAATGTCAGGCCCGGGAATTCAGTTCTGATCCTCACGCTCCCTGCTTCCCCCTCCAGTAGGGAGCCACTGAGGACTTTGGGCAAGGGATGCCAACAAAAAGTACCAAAATGTTCATTGCAACTCTATTTACAATAGCCCAGAGATGGAAACAACCTAAGTGTCCATCATCGGATGAATGGATAAAGAAGATGTGGCACATATATACAATGGAATATTACTCAGCCATAAACAGAAACGAAATTGAGCTATTTGTAGTGAGGTGGATGGACCTAGAGTCTATCCTACAGAGTGAAGTAAGTCAGAAAGAGAAAGACAAATACCGTATGCTAACACATATATATGGAATTTAAGAAAAAAAAATGTCATGAAGAACCTAGGGGTAAGACAGGAATAAAGACACAGACCTACTACAGAATGGACTTGAGGATATGGGGAGGGGGAAGGGTAAGCTGTGACAAAGCGAGAGAGAGGCATGGACATATATACACTACCAAACGTAAGGTAGATAGCTAGTGGGAAGCAGCCGCATAGCACAGGGAGATCGTGACCGCCTGGAGGGGTGGGATAGGGAGGGTGGGAGGGAGGGAGATGCAAGAGGGAAGAGATATGGGAACTGATTCACTTTGTTATAAAGCGGAAGCTAACACACCATTGTAAAGCAATTATACTCCAATAAAGATGTAAAAAAAAATTTTTTTAATTAAAATTAAAAAGTACTTATTGTTGGCTGGAACAGGAGAGAAGTCAGAGGTGGAGGTGGCTGTAACACCAGGGCATGGAGTGAGTGCCCCTGCACGTAGGTGGAGGTGAGGGGATGTGGGTTCTAGTCCCAGATCTGTGCCAATGTGCTGTGTGACCGCGGGCAAGTTCCATACCCTTCTGGAAAAGGCCCCTTTTAGACCTTGGCTGAGTGAACTGAGGTGTGTATGGGGGCAGGGGGTGTCACTTGGTTCACTTAAGGTCTCTATTTTCTACTTTTCTTTGGTCTTAAAGACCTGACCTAAGGTGGGTTCATCACTCATGGTTTACCACATGCTTCAGGACCATATGGTTCAGCCCTTGGGTGTGTCCACACCTCAGCTTCAAGTGCATTTGTCTCACAGAAGAGAAAACAGAAGCTTGGAGGCACTCTGCAGCTGTGTTACTTGAGAGAGGGACTTTGCCTCTCACCTGCTTCACAGGGATGGCAGGAGCCACTGAGATAATGACTGTGAAGCACCTGGGGCAGGATCTCGTACTCTGCAGGCCATGAGGGCTCCATTATTGGCCACTGCCTTTCTTGCCATGGTTCCTGTTTCTTGCTGTTGTCTCCAGTGTGGGCCTCTTGGCTGTAAGCCCCTGAGGCTGGCAGTGTGTCCTGCATGGGCTGAACACCAGCTGGGCCCCGGTCAGCATCTGACGCCCAAGGCTAGTGCCCCTCCACCCAGGATCGTCATGGGGACTGTGATGTGGGCCCGCCTGGCCTGCCGAGCAGCCCCGACGCTCACCCCACCCTGGGCGGCTGCCCTGCAACATTCCTCCCAGGACCACCCAGCACGGGGGGTGCGGCCCTCCCCAGGCACCAGGTGTGACAGGCACCTCTATACATCCAAACCCACCAGGACCTCAGCTAAATTCCTCCCCCTTTTCTGTTTAATTTTATATGATTATTTGGAGGGATAGTCAAAAGTTAAATTTTTTCAAAATTTAAAAGGCACCAAAAAGTACACTATTCAAAAATCCCCTCCCACCTCAGCACACAGCCCCCTAGTTCTCCTTCCTGGAGACAACCCATCTAAATTCCTTTTTAAAACAATTAACCTTAATTTGATCCCCCCCCCTTACAAAAATCGTAAACATTCAAAGCAAAAACTAACTTCAAAAGCAAACAAAACAAAACCCCACCACCTTGAAACAGACACAAAAGTACAAACCAAACCCCACCCACAATCCCCCCATCCGGATTTCCAGCGTTTTAGGATGCGCCCTCCCAGACTGTTTTCAGTGCATATTCACTTTTCAAAAAATGAAGACAAAACACAAGATGGTTATCACGATATTGATTTTTCAATGTCTTGCCGGAACACTTCCTCATGGCTTCTTCCTTAAGGACGTTGCCAGCTTTGTGATCTTCCACAGATGCTGCCTTATTTAACTGACCCTAGCGATGGGCATTTGGGGATTTCTAGATTTCTCTATTATAAGAAACAAGATGGATGGGCCCTGAGACCTCACTGCCTACTTGTTTATTTTCTTGTAACAAATTCCTACAAGAGGAAATGCTGGGTCACAAGGTACAGCCTCTTTTTTTTTTTTTTTTTTTTTTTTGGGGAGCCTCAGTCCAGGAAGATCCCACATGCCGCGGAGCGGCTGGGCCCGTGAGCCATGGCCACTGAGCCTGTGCATCCAGAGCCTGTGCTCCGCAATGGGAGAGGCCACAACAGTGAGAGGCCCACATACCGCAAAAAAA
>NW_020173068.1:2807355-2807523 GCF_003031525.2 Neophocaena asiaeorientalis asiaeorientalis
TTTTTTTTTGCGGTACTTAGGCCTCTCACTGTTGTGGCCTCTCCCGTTGCGGAGCACTGGCTCCGGACGCGCAGGCTCAGCGGCCACGGCTCACGGGCCCAGCCGCTCCGCGGCATGTGGGATCTTCCCGGACCGGGGCACGAACCCGCGTCCCCTGCATCGGCAGGG
>NW_020173068.1:2807653-2809095 GCF_003031525.2 Neophocaena asiaeorientalis asiaeorientalis
AGGCCAAGAAGTCTCGGTTCATCACCCTCTCAACAGGAGCTGTGAGCCCCTGACCCCACCTCCACATCCAGACCACAGCCAAAGCCCTCCTCTGAGCCTGGTGACCTAGGAGCAGGCTGAGTCAGCCACAGGTCCTTACCTGGGCCCATTCAGTGAGTTCAGCAGGACTGGTTGTCCAATCCAAATCCGATTTCCTCAAGGCCAAGAAGTCTCGGTTCATCACCCTCTCAACAGGAGCTGTGAGCCCCTGACCCCACCTCCACATCCAGACCACAGCCAAAGCCCTCCTCTGAGCCTGGTGACCTAGGAGCAGGCTGAGTCAGCCACAGGTCCTTACCTGGGCCCATCCCAGTCCAGAGTGAGTCAGCTGACCAGGGAGTAGGAACCCAGCTGGGACAAGGGCCGCCACCTTCCAGGGAGGGGACCAGACTCCATCAGCAGTGGCTAGAGAAGGACGAGCAGCAGCACCTGGCCTGCAGGTAAGAGCAGGGCAAGGGGCCCCTAGAGGTGGGCACAGGGATAAGGGAGACCTGCTCTCACCTGTCTTCTTCCCTGCCTGTCCCGACCCTCTGGGACTTCCAGGCCTTTTTCTCTCAAGGTGCTTTTCTCTGGCAGTGAAATGTGAACTGGGGTTTCCTCTTCTGAGCCCAGCCCCGGGCCAGGTTCAAGGGCTGGGTGATGTTTATCCAGACATCACTAGGGCTCCAGGCTCCTCCTCACTGCCTGGGTCCGTTCTCACGGAGATGGGACCCACACTTTGCTCCTTGAAATGGGCCCCTGGAAAACCAAAGAGCAACTCCCACAGGGAACTGAGTGGGGGCCTCAGTTTCTGTCACTTACTTCTCTGCCTGAAGCTGTTTCCATTAACAAGCTCCCTACCACGGCAAGGAGAACCTGCTGGGGGAACGGGGCCAGTGGCCTGATCTGAACACTGGTTTCCTCCTGCGGGAACTCCCATGCAATCAGGGGAACTGAATGAGGCAATGGATATAAGGGGCTGGAACATGCCCTCCACACAGCAAGCCTCAGAAAATGGTGCTTAAGATGGGGCTGCTGTGTGCTGGGCCAGCACTGCACTGGCTGCTGTTCGTACGGTGGCCCCAACTACTAACAACTGCACCACCATCACTTCTCGCCTGGGCTCCCTGTCCACCCGTGCCCCCTAATCTATCCTTCAAATGAAAGTCAGACCATGTCACTCTGCTGCTCAGAATTCTCCAGGGGCTCCCATCTCATCAGAGTAAATGCCAAGCCGTCAGCATGACCCACAGGCCCTACAGGATCTAGTCCCTCTCGCTACCTCTCCAGTCTCCTCTCCTACTACTTCCCTTATGAACAAGTGACTTCAGTCTCACTGGTCAGATGTTCCCTAAACAGAGGGCAGTGGCTTGCCCTCAGCCTCAATGCTTCTCCCTCCCCACTTAGGCTTTTACTCAAAAGTC
>NW_020173068.1:2809378-2814786 GCF_003031525.2 Neophocaena asiaeorientalis asiaeorientalis
CCCAGGCTCTACCCTCCACTCTGCTTTATCTTTCTTCCCATCACTTCCCACCACCTAACGTGGCATAAGCACTTATTTAATCCAGCTAGAAAGTGACACTCAAGGACAGATTTTTCTTTTGTTCCCTGCCTTATTACTGGTACTTAGAACAGTACTGGGACTTAGGTGCCCAGTAAATGTACTGAATGAACAATAGCTAACGATTACTGCATGCCCTTTATGCACTAGTGCTTTCTGTACGTATCTCTTTTATTTAAGAATCTTTTAATTAATCTCCACAATAACTCTGTGATGCAAGTATTGTTACCCATGTTACAAAGGAATGAATGACATGCCGAAGGGACTTGTCCATGCTTGCTCTCCCAAGTCAGATGCAGCAGTCTGAACCCATCCTGCCTGCCTCCAAGGTCCTTGGCTTCGCTCTGCCTCTCCTGCGCCTGGGTTCAGGAGTGTCCGCACTCCTTGAAGAAGTCCACAGCTTTTCTCCAGCAGGTAGTACAGCCTAAGAGAAGGAGGGGAGTACATGCTGGGGGCTTAGCAACAGCCTCTTCCTTTCCAACTCACCACGTCCCTGGGCTAATTTGGCCTTCCAGGAGCTGTTCCTCTGACACTCTAACCCACGCTTCCCTCCCGCACACTGTCTTCTGAAGGATGGATGAGTTGTCCACGGGAACAAGTGGGCGTCCCATAGTTTCAGCTCTTTGGAACAAAGTGTTCCAAAGGAGTGTTCTCATTCCGAAGTCCAAAGATGGGGGCTGGCGACCCCTTTTCAGCCCTGCTGGTCTCTGAGGACCTGATTGCTGCTTTGTTGTGGGAGTTGTTATTGCTCAGAATACAGCAGCTCAGGGATGGAAATCCTGGAAAATGCGGCGGGAGAGGAAAATTTCTCTGGGTGAGATAGGTTAGACGGGTTCCTTTCTTTTCAGAGGAGCCAGTTAATTTTGGGAAGTCATCAGCACCGAAATGAGCAAACTCTTCCCTTGTCAGACCGCAGGAGCCAGCCTTTCAACCTACCTCATCAGGGCACTGGTTTTACTCCCCTTCTAGGCCAGGGTTTTTCTTCAAAGGACTTTTTGGGGCTTTCTCTTCCCCTTGGGTCTGCTTTTCTACTTCTTTAAGGAACAGTAACTGGATGCCTGCTGTGTAGCAGGCAGTGGGCACAGCACTGGGGCTTCAGAAATGAGCGACATTCCTGACCAAAGAGGGCGACAGGCAAACAAATACAGCTCAGTGGAAATCCAACCCAGGAAATGCAGAAGACCTTGCTCACAGTGGGTGCTTAATAAACAGTAGTGGAATGAATGATGAATAGGCAAATATGAGATTCTGTGGTCTAGAGAAGGGAGGCTTGCCTAACGCTGTGTTTGGTTTTGGGGATTTGGGGGGAAAAGAAGAGGGGTTCACCAGATGAACAAGGTGGTGGTGGCTGGGGGGAGGTGTGAATGGCATTCAAGACAAAGGGAACAGCACCTACTGTAAAAGCACAGAGGCATGAACTAGCAGGGTGAGTTTGGAATTAATGAAATGCAGGGTGAGTGTGCAAGAGTGAGGAGGTCACCAGGAGTCAGTGGAGAAGGTACCAGGAGTCACATCATAGAGACTGGAATATCAAGTTGAAGTCCCATATTTTCGCCTGAGGGCAAGAGCTGGGTATGGCTGGAGAGCAGGAGCTAAGGATAACTCCCAGATTTCTGGCTCAGACCGTGAGGTGCATTTGGTGGTGTCACTGTAGAGGGGCAGCAAAGCTGGGGGAAAATGAATTCAATTTGAATAAACTGCAGGAGGTAGTAAAGATCTGGAAGGCAGCTGGACTCTTGAGCCTGGGCCTCCCTATCCCTGGAGTAACATACTGCACTCTCACCCTGCTGAACTCCGTCCTTCACGGTCCACTAGGCGTCTCCTACCTTCCTCCAGGCCTTCCCCGTTGCCCTAGACTTTTATCCTGCACCCCGCAAACCCAACTGCCTCAATCTCTAAAAATGTGCAGTGGGTCCATTGTTGCTGTGAAAAGTGACCTGCCTGGCCGAGCCCAAGACCTCTACCCTGGGGGGCAGGCACTCAGTCATTCTTGGGTGGGATCCCAGGGTAAATCTTCGTGGAGTGGGGCGGGGCACGTGCAGCTCAGCACTAGGACTGGAAGTCAGGGCCGGGCAAGAAACCTGGGATGGTGGGAAGGACGGTGAAGTCACAACGGTAGGGCATACTCGGGGATCCGAGGAGCTTCCGAAATCCTAGGGAGCGAGGGAGCTTCCTCTTCATTATGAGCAACAGGCAGCCCGGAGCGCAGGCGTGTCAACTTTGCCCTCCTCCCTCCCACAGCTGCCTTAGAACGGAATCTTATCAGCCAGCCGGGGGCGGCTGGCTCAACCGCACCCTCGCCCCTTCGGGAAGCCGTTAATGGACCAGGGTCGGGGGCGTGGGGAGGCGAAGGGACACTCGCCCCTTTAAAGCGCGATTTGATCCGCGTAGACTCCAGGCGCGTAAAGAGCGGACGCAGACCCTAACCGAGACTTCCCATCTCTTACTCTGCTGCTTTACCTGTTTTGTGTGTGTGTGTGTGTGTGTGTGTGTGTGTGTGTGTATGCGCGCGCGCCAGCCACGAGCGCCTGGAAAAAACAAGAAGCCGGGTGAGTTTAGCCGGCCAGCAACCCGCGGGGCAAGGAGACCGCCATCTGCCACCCCACAATCGCAGGATACCCTGAGAAGCGTCCGTAGCCACGCGCAGCCCTGTGTGGGTGACACGCATGCGCCCTAGCGGCCCCAGCGCCTTCTAGTGGCTCGGCGGGGTTTCTGCGCAGGCGCTGTAACCCATAGCAACCAGTGGAGGTCGCCTCAGGCGGAGTTTGGAGCTACCGGAGCGTCAGGGTGGGGAGTCGTTTGAAGAGCTTTGATCCAAGATCGTTGGACAGATTGGG
This sequence comes from Neophocaena asiaeorientalis asiaeorientalis, assembly GCF_003031525.2. NCBI lineage: Eukaryota > Metazoa > Chordata > Mammalia > Artiodactyla > Phocoenidae > Neophocaena > Neophocaena asiaeorientalis. The sequence continues at coordinate 2,812,294 of NW_020173068.1, forward strand.
AAACTGAGGCCTGGGGTGAAGAACAGGCCCTAGGAACCGTTGGGGCTTTCTCCGGTGCCCGAGTGCTCGGAGTTTTGTACCTGGCTGCATTCAAAAAGCGGGAAATTGAGGCTGAGGGAGGGGGCGGGTTCGTCTTGAGTGGTGGTTCAGTGTCCGCCCCCGCTGCCGCCTGGGTTAAAAAAAAAATAAACGTGATGCCCTCTCTGTACTATAAAGGAGAAATGAGAGCAATGAAAGTAATTTATAATAAACGAATATGCCCTTCACTATGTAAAAGCTCAGACTGGATGACACCCGGTCACGTCTGTACCTAACTTAAAATGAGAAAGTTTGGATTTAATAGTATTCAACTAAATTTTGCCAAAGTTTACATTCGGCATCTTTTGTTTGTTTGGCTGTGTGGGGTATTAGTTCACCGATCAGGGATGGAACCTTCTTCCCCTGCGTTGGAAGGCGGATTCTTTACCACTGGACCACCAGAGAAGTCCCTCTATGTGGTATCTTGAGTCGAAGGTTAAATGTATTTGTATACAGGTGTGCCATCACTGTGACAGCTACAAACGCAGACACACATGGGTGCGTTCTGGTGACTCACCTGTGCTCAGAAGGATAGACAGTGATTTTCCACAATAGTGAACAAAACAAAGAATAACTTCCTCGGTTAAGCTGGTGTATGCATTTCTGGATAATATATTGTATATTAAAACCAGGGAAAGTTTCATTGTATTTGCATATAAAACGGTTATAAACAGGCTTTTTGCCTCCATGAAGGTTTGGCAGGGTATTGGAAAGTTGTGCAGGACAGCTTTGTTGGGGTGAGCTGTTCTGTGCATTACAGGAGGTCCGGGTCTCTACTCCCTGCTTCCTAAATGCTAGTAGTGTCCCCTCAGTCGTGTGACACCCAAAACTGCCCCCACAAATTTCCAATCTGTTCCTTGGAAAACCACTGATTTATTCAGTCGAATAGCAATTTTTGCCGGCATCCATGTGCTGGGTGCTGTTTTGGTGGGGAGGCATAGGGTGGTGAACAGGACACAGTCCCCACCCTTCCGAGTTGGGGCCCAGTATGAGGAAATACCCAGATAGTAATCATACAATATGATAAATAACTTGACAGTAGGGGCGGTACAAGTCAGTTTGGGAACACGTGAAGACCCGACCAGCTAGCAGGGGGTCCCATGGTCTGAAAAAGCCAACCAGAGAAGAAGCATTTGAGCTGAGCCTTGAAAGAGCACCATGCAGAGAAGGGTGGTGTGCCAAGCAGAGGGATCAGCATGACTGAAACAGATCCAGTGTTGCTAGCACGCAGTGGACACTCCAGTGTTGTGAATGAGTAGATGGATGACTGAATGAGACACGCATATTTGCTGGCAGGGAGCCATTCCCCACTATATCATGAACCGCTAAACCTGCCTCTTGATTCCACCCAGAGCCCAAACCTTAGTTGAGACCCAGAGTAGGTGGCAATGGTGAAAGGGTCCCAGACACAGAGGAAGGGTTGTGTGGTCTTAGCCTGGGAGTGATTTCCAAGAAGTAGATCTCTGATTCTGCTCTCCCAGAAAATATAACCGGCTCTGCTGCTTCAGTGTTTGAAAAAGCAGGGCAGGGGTGCCTCTTATTTTCACACCTGTCGTTCACGTGTGATCCTGGTAGCAGGGCATGTTTTTGGCAGATGGTACCTCCTCCCAGAGTGTGTGCACAGTGGAGAAGACCACAGACAAAGTGGTCTCTTCCCTCAGCTGATTTAAAGGAGGTCAGGGCCAGTCTCTCTCTCCCCCTAGGACAATCCCTGTCCTCTTGAGATGATCATTCCTGCCCCAAAGGCTAAGGCAAAGATCTGCGGCTGCCTGCCTGCAGGAGCCAAGCAGGCAGCGTAAGTCAGCTGGATGGGCACTTCCGGAAGCAAGGAGGTGCGTGCAGCCCCATGTTATGGCAGGCTGCGACTTGGGCCTGGCTGACTGTTGCCGTGCATGATTCCTGCTCTTGCATTGCCAAATAGTGTGATCTTTCTTTTCTGTACAAGTTAGAAGTGAAGAATTTTATATTTCCAGTTTTTAAAATGTTGGCACTAATTCAAATGAAAACAAAAAAAAAACAAGCCTGTGAGAGGCGAACAAAACCTGTTTGGGACCTCTCATCCTTGTTTCCATCCTAGGAAGGTGCATGTCCATAGGACATCAGAGCTTTACTTTACAAGGAGAAAAGTGGAAGCCCGGGCAGAATGCATTGCTTCTGGAAATATTATTGCATTGGTGTCCGTGCTAGGGGCTAGGAGTTCCATAGCAAATTAGAAGGTCCAGTTCCTGCCCTTCTGGAACTCCCAATAGGTAGACAAAGAGGCAACTACAGGAGGAGAGAATGATCAACAGAGTAAGAACATGAGTTGGGTGAGGAGGGGGGTTTGGGGGCGGGGGGAGCACAAATCAAGGCAAGCTTCCTAAACGAAGAGCCCTCTGGTCTGGGACTTGAAAATAATTGGGAGTTAGCTAGGTA
>NW_020173068.1:2815016-2816214 GCF_003031525.2 Neophocaena asiaeorientalis asiaeorientalis
AAGAGACAGCAGAGGCTGGTGGGGTCTGGGACTCCCGGGAGTCAGCTGCGACTCAGCTGTAGCCACTCAGCAGCGGTCCAGGGTTGCCAGAATGTCATGTTTTTCAGGAGCAATGTGAAGTTAGATTATTAAAAGCAGCGTCTTGGACTTCTCTGGTGGAGCAGTGGTTGGGAATCTGCCTGCCAATGCAGGGGACATGGGTTCGAGCCCTGGTCCAGGAAGATCCCACAGGCCTTGGAGCAACTAAGCCCATGCACCACAACTACTGAGCCTGCGCTCTAGAGCCCCTGAGCCACAACTACGGAGCCCGCGTGCCTAGAGCCCGTGCTCTGTAACAAGAGAAGCCACCGCAATGAGAAGCCTGCGCACCACAATGAAAAGTAGGCCCCACTCGCTGCAACTAGAGAAAGCCCGCGTGCAGCAATGAAGACCCAACACAGCCAAAAATAAAATTAATTAATTAAAAAAAAAGCAGCGTCTTGAGTTATGCATTTAGGGGGTTAGTTTGAATGTATACAGCACTTGGCAACAGATTTTTTTTTTTAAACATCTTTATTGGAGTATAATTGCTTTACAATGTTTGCGTCTGGCCTTTGAGCCACCAGTTCCAATCTTTGGAGGAATCGTAAAGGGAATGTGGGCTCGATTCTGAGAGTGTGGAGCCACTGGGGGTTTTCAGCAGGGCGTGACATTCCAGGCTCATGCAGAAAGGACCTGTCGGCTAGAGAACAACAATAGAGGAGCTAGGACTCATTGGAGATGTTGTGGTACCAGCAGAAGGGCAGGGAGATGGTGGAGATCTGCAGACAGCATGGGGATTAGGGATGGGATGTGGGAGAGATGGGATTTGACGGCAGATTAGGAGGGATGGGGGAGGTCGTTGGGGAGTGTTAAGGTTGATACAAGGGTCAAGGCAGCAGGTACAGAGGAAGGACGAGGAACAGTGATGGATGAAGATGACCTCAGCCCCTGTGGGTCACTCAGGGGAGATGCCCAGAGGATCTGGACCTGGTCCAGAGAATGTGGGCCCAGTGGGGTGAATAGGACACCCCTTGACCCCAAGGAACTGCAGTTCAGGTGGGAAGACAGACTGAGGACGATTGAAGAGTCCAGGGCCAGAGGCTGGCCCAGAGTCTCTTCTGAAGGCAGGGCCCTTGGGAGCAGCAGTGACCTCATTGTCTGAGAAGCCAGGGTGGGA
>NW_020173068.1:2816227-2920241 GCF_003031525.2 Neophocaena asiaeorientalis asiaeorientalis
CTCTTGACAACTGGCCCAACAAAGGCCCGGAGACGTGACAGAGACAATGTGTTAGTGGGTAAACGGAAAAGAATCCAGAAAGACAAACTGCTCCTTCCTCACATTTCAACTAGGAAGGAAATAAAGCATTTCTGGGAGGTAATTTCTTTGAATTTCTTTTGGTACCTTGCTCCGAGGTCCCTGGTTCTCCTCTGGACAGCTAGAAGGCGTTCAGTAAATGTTTATCGTGCTTCCCCCCATTTCCTTCTCCCTCTGGAGCAATGCTCTGCTGAGTGTATAAATCCTGCTACAGTTTGTGTGCATGTTTTTAAGAGTTGCCTTTGACCTTACCTCATTGTGGTCAAGATCAAGAGTCACCAGTGAGACCGGAAATGGCTGGTATGCAGTAGGAGCTCAAATGCCCAGAGATGGAGAGGCGTGTGGGGGCTGGGGAGGACTTCTAAAGCGCCTGCTGCCTTTCTGTTGTAATATTAAGTCCCCGCCCACTTGACACTGGACTGAACCCTGCGTAGTTGTGGGGTGATGCTGTGCAAACCCCTAACGGTGGCCGGGTATACAGCAGGTACTCACTACCCACCAGCTGGACTGGATCTAGGTCTCGAGTGATCAGACCTCATAAGCCTGTCTGACCTTTGAAACAGGACGGGGAGGGACGTGGCCCCCAATCCTGCTTTGCCTGGTCGGCATGTGCTATAGGTGACCCCGGGTCTCGGGTTCTAAAGCCCAGAGTCGGTTGAACATGGTGGGATGGGATTTTTGCGGGGTTGAGAGCACGGGCTTGGGAACCAAACAGACTTTGGGTCAAATCCCAGCTCCCCCATCTCTAAAATGGGGATAATAATACCTTTGTGGCATCTTTCTCGTCCTGAGAGTGCTGAGTGACACACGTCCGTGCCTCCTCTCAGCCTTCAGCCCTCCTCACCCTATGTGCCCTGCAGGGTGTTCCAAAGAGCAGCCATGTCCACCCTGTACCCATCTCTGGAGGACCTGAAGGTGAACCAAGCCATGCAGGTAAAGTGCCAGGCTACAAGCCTGGGGTCCCCTGACGGGGCCTTCTGGATTGCGCCAGGGTAGCTAAGGGAGGCTTGTCTTGGGTCAAGTGTTGGGGACCCCTGGGAGTTCCTGACTGGCCCCAGGGCATGCAGGTCCCCACTGCAGGGCCTGCTGAGCAGAGCAGGTGTCCAGAGGCCAAGGCAATGGAATTACAGCAGGTGGAGAAGACCACGCAGCTGCAGACCGGCCTGTCTGGTGCCTACTCTGTCCCAGTGCTTCTTCCATCCGGGTTCGTGTAGAACCCATGCTCTAGGACAAGCTTCCAGAGTAAACCCCGTGGCCGTGGCGTTTGGCCTACTCAGCCCCCAGAAGCCCTTTTCTCCTCCATCCCACATGAGGTCCTAGTGGGTTTTGAGAATTGGGGGCTTTTCGACTAAAAATTTGCCTTGGCTGCCTCAGGTAGTAAACGAGTTGTGACATTTGGTGGGTCGTGGGCCCCTGGGAGAACCTCCCTCCAGAAGCGTGGACATCTGCAGAGGCCATATTTACTCCAAGGGTCATGGACATCCCCCCTCAGGCCGCCAGCATACCTAATGCCCTGACCCCCAGCCTCAGGGAGCCCCAGGCCTCAAGGGCTCTGGGGCTCATGGCCACAGCTGACTGGCACTCCCCATCCATCCTCAGGCCGAGGCCAGAGCCGTACCCAGGATGCCCGCCCTGCCAGGGCAGGGAACAGACTCCGAGCGGTCAGGTGAGTGAGTGGGCTGGGGCTCTCCTGGCTGAGAGTGACCTCTGCTGGACATTTCTGAGAGCCTGCCTCCTTCCTGCTGCTGAGCTGTGGGCACTATGCAGGTTGACCCTCCCTAGAACCCTTTGAGGGGGACACTGAGAAACCTGCAGCTTTGTGAGGGCACTGACCGCCCTGACTTGGGGCCACCAAGGAAGGCTGCATGTGGAGACCAGGATGTGTGTGGTGGCCCTGGAGCTGCTCGTGGCCGTCTTGATTCAGGCCCCGTGGTAGCAAACTTGAACTCAGGCCCAGCTCTTCTCCTCCTCACCATGCAGTTCCCCAGAGCTGACCTCGGGTCTGGCCGGTGCCAAATAAAGTCAGTTAAATTGAACACCAAAGTGATACATGAGGTACTCAGCGTCCCAGGCTGCTCCTGGAGAAAGCAGACCGTCTGAGGGGAGGACCCACAGTGCCAGCAAGCGTTCCTGGGAGGGCAGAGCCAACTCAGGGGTACACTGCATTCTTGGGAGTAAACAGCATCCCCAGGCCCTGTTTCTTAATAAAAATGAGTGACCACCTGGGAGCCAGGCAGGTGTGGCTAATCTCATGCCCGGAGTAACACCTTTCTTCTTCCTTCCTTCCCTTCCCATCAGTTTTGTACCCAAACCTGTCGGAATTGGAAGGTTATATGGGTCTTTCGTTCTCTAGCCACGAAGTCCAGCAGAACCTGCCTCAGATTCCAGAAGGTGCCAGTGTAGGTATTTGTCTCTTGCCTGATGTGGGCCCTCCTTCTTGGTCTTACCATTTAAACAGACTTGAATCTCCTCTTTCCCCAGCGTTGCTGCGCCTCTGTTTTTTGATGGCGCTTCGTATTTTCAGCCTTCATTGAAAGTGCTGTGGGGTTTCGTGGTTTCCTGCGGGCCTTGGGGCTGAAGGGCCACTGCCTGCCCTTTGACCTCTGACCTGCTGGCCTGAGCCTGCTGGAGGAGAAGGGAGGACATTAAACCTGGCCTGAGCCTGGGTGCTTCTACTGAAGGGCTGCCTGTGACTTGACAGCAGCTGCATGGTTAGGCAGAGCCCAGTGGGAAGGGTCTTGTCATCCAGCCCCACTCCCCAAATTAAACAATAATGCCTGATTCCTGCTCCACATGGCTTCAGGGAGCAAAGGAATTCATAACATTGAAATATTCACTCCTGAACATGTATTCACCTATAGAATCAGTCCCAAACCCTCTCCCAATCAGCTCCAGCCTCCCTGCGGACCATGTGTCAGCTGTCCTTGTCTGCCAGCCCCTCCCTGGTCCAGTGCAAATCGACTGCAGAGTGCGAATGCAAATCTTACTAAGGCCGCCGCAGGATTTCATGAAATTGATGGAAATGAGGATGAGAACTGCCACACTGACAAATGAGGATTTCATAGGAAAAATCAGAAAGGATGAGGACATGTGGGACCCTGAGAAAAACTGGTGACACCCTGGGGTGTTTCTCCAAAATGACCCTCCTGACAGTCATGTAGGGAAGTACACACAAGAAGCAAAGTAGGTCATGTTGCAGATAGTCCAATTTTAATCCATCGATTTAATCCCTCTTTGGCCCAATAATTAGGACAACCTAAATTTTGATTAAAAATTACAGATAGGGCTTCCCTGGTGGAGCAGTGGTTGAGAGTCCGCCTGCCGATGCAGGGGACACGGGTTCGTGCCCCAGTCCGGGAAGATCCCACATGCCGCGGAGTGGCTGGGCCCATGAGCCATGGCCGCTGAGCCTGTGCATCTGGAGCCTGTACTCCGCAACGGGAGAGGCCACAACAGTGAGAGGCCCGTGTACCGCAAAAAAAAAAAAAAAAAAGATAATGCATTTTTATAATGAAAATTTTTTAGTTATTTTATTTCATTTTAACTTTTTATTTTTAAGTAATCATAAATTCATAGGAAGTTGCAAAGATAGAGAAGTCCTTTGTACTCGTCACTCAGTTTTCCCAGTAGTTCCGTTTTATGTAACTACACTATAACGTCAAAACCAGGCATTTTACATTGGTACAATGTGTGTCTGTGGTTCAATGTCATTTTATCACCTGCAACCACCAGCGCAATCAAGATAGAGAACTATGTCATCACCACAAAGGTATCTCTAATCTCTAGTGTTGTCCCTTCATAATCGTTCCCAGCCTCCCTCTCACCATCCGCAGCCCCTTGGCAACCACTAGCGTGTTTTTGTCCCTATAATTTTGCCATTTCAGAAGGTTATGTAAGTGGAATCACGCGGTGTGTGACTTTTTCAGATGGACTCTTTCCACTCAGTATCCTGCCCTGGAGATCCTTCGAGGCTGTTGCCTGTATCAACAGTTCATTCCTTTTTATCGCTGGGTTGTGTTCCATGGTGTGTCTGTACCCCCAGTTTGTTTAACCTCTTGAGGGACATTTTAGTTGTTTCCAGTTTTTGTCTATTATAAACTAAGCTATTATGGATGTTTGTGTACAGCTTTTTGTACGGATATAAGTTTTCGTTTCTCTGGGATAAATGCCCAGGAGTGCAATTCCTAGGTAGTGTTATAAATGTATGGTTAATTCTTTAAAAAAGAAAGTGCCAAACTATTTCCAGAATGGCTGTGCTATTTTATTTTCCTGCCAGCAATGCATGAGTGTTTTCAGTTTCTTCACATCCTTGCCAGCATTTGGTATTATCACTATTTTAAATTTTAATCATTATGGTAGATGTGTAGCATTGACCTATCATTGTCTTAATTTGCATTTCCCTAACGCTAGTGATGCTGAACATCTTTTCATGTGCTCAGTTACCAGCTGTATATTCTTTTCGGTAAAATGTTTCTTCATATCTTTTGCTCATTTTCTAAATGGATTGTTTTTTCTAAGTCAACATTTGAGACTTTATTCTAGAGTCCTTTGTCAGATATTTGATTTGTAAATATTTTCTCCCACTGTGTAGTTTCTCCTTTGATCGTATTAAAAGGGTTTCTTGCAGAGCAAAAAGTCTTTAATTTTGATGAGGTCCAAGTTATTGATTTTTTTCTTTTGTGGATTATGCTTTAGTGTCCTAAGAAATTTCACTGAGCCCTAGGTCCTAAAGATTTTCCCTTTTACTTTTGTACTGAGCCCTAGGTCCTAAAGATTTTCCCTTTTACTTTCTTCTAAAACTGCTATAGTTTTATGTTTAAATTTATGGTTGAATTTGAGTTAATTTGTGTATAACCTGTGGAGTCAGTGCTCACATTTTGCCCATGGATGTTCAGTTGCTCCCTCACCATCTGTTGAAAAGACTCTTCTTTCTCCAGTGGATTCCTCTTGCACCTCTGTTAAGAAGCAGTTGCCCCTCCTTGTGTGAGGCTATTTCTGGATTCTCTCTTCTGCTCCATGATCCATGTGTCTGTCGTGCCCCAATACAACACTGTCTTAATTACTGTAGCTATATAATAATTCTGGAAATTTGGTAGAGTGATTTCTCCTGTTTTATTCTTTTTATCAGAATAGTTTTAGCTATTCTAGTTCCTTTGTCTTTTCATAGAAAGTTTAGACTAACCTTGCATGTATCTACAAAACATCTTGTAGAGATTGTGATAAGAATTGCATTAAATCTGTACATCAATCTGGGGACAGTTGACAGCTTTACTATGTTTTCCCAATCCATGAATACAGAATATCTCTCTATTTATTTAGATCTTCCTTGATATCTTTTATCAGTGTTTTTTTCATTTCCAGCATACAATTCCTGCATATGTTTTATTAGATTTACACCTAAGTATTTCTTTTTTTTTTTTTGAGTGATTGTAAGTGGTATTGTATTTTTAATTTTAGCTTCCACATGTTCATTGTTAGTATTTAGAAGTACAATTGATTTTTTTGTATATGTTGGTCTTGTATCCTGTGACCTTGTTGAACTCACTTATGAGTTCTAGGAGTTTACTTGTAGATTCCTTGGAATTTTCTAGTGAAGTATCATCTCATCTGCAAATAGAGACCATTTTATGTCTTCTTTTCCAATCTATATGCCTTTTATTTCCTTTTCTTGCCTTATTGCTCTGGATAGTTTTTCCATTACTGTATTTAATAGTAGTGGTGAGAGTGGACATCCTGACCTTGTTCCAGATCTTAGGGGGGAAAGCACTCACTCATTTTGGTACTTTTACCTTAATTTTTTTCAAGGCAGAGATCAAATTGAGCCCATTTCCCCCCATCGTTCACTATTTTCTGTGGAACTTTTATTTTTAAGTGGATTTTAAAGGGCTCTTCTCCTGACCCCAGTTTGCCTTGGAAAACGAGGACCCCTTTCCTATTTACCTGTCCTCTCTTCTCTCCCTACTTTCCCGGCTGTTTTTCAGGGGTGTGGACTTTGACGCCCCCTAGTGGCGTCATTGAGCCATGTTCCCTCTCGCCCGCACGCGGGAAAGTGTGTGAGCTGGGGTGGACTGCGGCCCAGGGTCCACTCCATTCTCCTTACCCCATCCCTGCTCCCACCCCGGGGACTCTTGTGGCACGAGGCCCCAGGCGCTGGCTGACCGCCTGCTCTTCTGATGTCTGCAGGCAGCGGTCTCGGGCCCCTCACCGGACCAGGTGGTGGCGCCGGTGTCCGGGAACAGCTTGGGCGTGCTGCCTGGGGAGGTCAAGCCCGGGGTGCGCGAGATCCACCTGTGCAAGGACGAGCGCGGCAAGACGGGGCTGCGGCTGCGGGCCATCGACAAGGTGGGACTGGGGGTCGCGGGGGAGAGGAAGGGCCCCGCGGAGGGCGGAGGGCGAGCCCGCGTGCTGGACAGCGCCTGCCCGCAGCCCGAGTTGCCCGCCCTCCTCCGCGCGCCTCCGGGGTTCTGGCCGCCTCGTCCACCAGCGGGAGAGGAGGCAGAGCGGGGAGCCCCAGCCACAGTAAGGAAGGGGCTGCGCGGGCTGGGAGCCGAGGCCCACCTGACCCCTAGGCCAGGCTCTTCCTCTCAAGCCCCTCCTACAAGGCCCGAGGGCTGGCTCTGGGTTGCGCCAGGGATCCTCTACCTGCCCCTCCGTGGGCTCCTTGCCTCCTTGCCCCCCAGTCAAAGGGATCTGGCTTCTGGGCGGCTGTCTGCAGACAGTGGAAGCTGGGGGCCCTGGATGCCAGTGTGAGAGGCCTTGTAGTCCAGTGGTTGGGGGTGCAGCCTCCAGTTGGGGTTGAATTCCTGACCCCGTTGCTCCCTAGCTGTGTGGCCTGGAGTGTTTCCTCGCCAGGAAAATGGGGTTGCCCTTGTCTGCTGCGCAGAGCTGCAGTCCCAGTGCCCTGCAGGCTCTGGGAGGATCGGGAGGCAAACAGCAGCTTGGAGGAGGGAGCTGGGCTCATGGTGGGCCGGGAGAGCTGACTGTGGGGACCGCCTCCCCCAGGGGCTCTTTGTGCAGCTGGTCCAGGCCAACACCCCCGCGTCCCTGGTGGGGCTGCGCTTTGGGGACCAGATCCTGCAGATTGATGGGCGCAACTGTGTCGGGTGGAGCACAGACAAAGCCCACCGGGTGGTGAAGAAGGCGTCGGCTGAGAAGCTTGTCATGGTTGTTCGGGACAGGTGAGTAGCTGGGTCCCAGGAGCCTCTCTGTCCACCCCCAGCCACGCCCCAGGCTCAGATCACTGTTCGTCCCTGCCAGGCCATTCCAGCGGACCGTCACCATGCACAAGGACAGCACAGGCCACATCGGCTTCGTCATCAAGAAGGGGAAGATCATCTCTTTGGTCAAAGGGAGTTCTGCGGCCCGCAACGGGCTCCTAGTCAACCACTACGTGTGCGAGGTGAACGGGCAGAACGTCATTGGGCTGAAGGTAAGCTAGGCAGAGCAGCGGCTCTGTCCCGGGACGTCAGGGGCTGGGACACGCCAGGTGGTGGGCAGGTTCGTGTCTGCGGGTGGGCTGCTGCTCCCACCCCAGCCTCAGTTCCTCATCCTAAGGCTGCTACAGGGATTCAATGTGACAAGGTACACAGAGCTTCGAGCACAGTGCATGCACAAAGTAATTGCTCAGTAAATATAAGCTATTGTTACTTACACGTGGAGACCAGAGGTGTGACAGGGAGCCGGGGGGTGGGGGTGGGGGTGGAGTTGATGACCTGTGTAAGGACGTAGGTGCCCAGGTGGCTCCTGGCTGCATGGACACCTCCCTACTCTGTGTGACACTTCTGTTTGTATCCTGGATCTTGTTCAGTAATAGGAATATTTTAGAAAATTGCTCTTCAGAAGTCCATTTCTGACCTCTTTTTTTTGCCCTCCCAAGGGGGTTTGCGTGGCGAGTTTTATCTTTAAATACAGAAGGAGCAAGTGGTCTAGGCCCAGTGCTGTGACCTGGACTCGGGGGTGGGTGCCCTTGGGGAATGGACCCTGGAGGAGGATGAGTCACGCCGCTTCTGGTCCCTGGATAAGTGAGAGTGGTTTATCCCGACTTGATACCACCAGGACCGAGAGTGCTTCTTCATCCCAGCTGTGATTTAGAGTGAGGGTCCCTGCCCTGCTGCAGCCAGGGCTTTGGGGCTCACAGGTAGGGCTCCCCGGGTAGAGGTGGCTTGGGCGGTGGCATCTCACTCCACAGGTGGCACAGTCTTTTAAGCCAGTTCTCCTCCGCTTCACAAGGGCCATCACCATCACCGTTCCTGTCGCACATCTTCCTCCCTGTGCTTGACAGTCTCCCCACCTTCCTTGGAGGCTTGTTCTGCTGGCTTATGAGCACTGTGATCAGCAAGTCCTTCCTAATGTCTGTCTGACATCCCTCCTGCTGCATCTCTCCCCTTCCTTGGGGATCAGGCGTGACAATCCAAAGGGAATCCGTTGTAGCTAAAAGGCTGAGTGCAGTCACACCAGTTCCGAGTGGCTGGCTCTACTGGGTGTTAGTGAGCCCACTCCTTTCAAAGCATGACAGTTCTTTGTTCTTAACTGTTCTGGAGAGCAGTCCTTCTAAAATGTGCTGCAGATTCTCTCGTCCTCACTGATGGTTCAAGGCTTCACTATGAACTTATCAGTTATCCTACCAAACAATGGCGTAAGGCTCTAAGGACTGGGCCTGTCCCTTTGCTGAATGGCCCCAGATAGCTATGCTTCTTGAGATCATTTATCTTCTCAAAGGTCTGTCTATTTCTACTCCGTGGCCATCACTAGTCCCACCTAGCACATCTTCTCCCATTTATCCTGGAACAGCTAAGAAAACACATACCTGGGTTAGACACTTGTGTAAAGTAAAGGTCATGGTGTCTGAGTAAGGGCCAGAGGCTCTTCTAGTGGCCATAGCGTTTGTCTTTGGACTCTTTGGCACACTTTGTGTAGATGCCTTTTGTTTCTTGTTCTCCCCATGATCTGAATGGCTTCTGCGGGCCTCTCTTTTCACTAGTCGACAAGATGTAAGAGGAAGAAGTACCACACGGGCTCGGCTCAGGCTGACAGGAGCCCAGGGAAGAGGGTGGGGGAGCCCCTGCTGTGCCCCCACTGCACGGTTATTCTCTTTGTGCTTTGGGTCCAGAACCCGAGTGTGACGGGGTCCTGGGAAACGGCATACGTGTGTGCTTGGTGAGATTCCCAGGGCTCTTTGGGGAAAGTCACGTTTGTGAGGCCCTGTTAGGTGTCAGGCCCACACAGGCCCTCGAGCTGAGGGGGGGAGGGGCACGCTCATTTTACTGACAGGGCCTCAGGTGGGAGGCCCACGTTCTTGTTCACCTGAGGGGCAGCCCTGTCCCTGATGTCAGAATGTCAGTGGCATCCTTCAGCGGGGGCCGTGCTGACCTCTCCACAGAGGTGCCTTCAGAGTTTCCCCTGGCCCCCGGGGTGACCGCTCACTCACCCCTTCTCCAGGACAAAGAAGTCACGGAGATTCTGGCCACAGCCGGGAACGTCATCAACCTGGCCATCATCCCCACTGTGATCTATGCGCACATGGTCAGAAAGTAAGGCTGGTCCCCTCCTGCCCCTCGCCCCTCAGCTCCCCACCTCCCGTCCACCCCGGCTTCCTCAAGGCTCCTGCAGAGCCCAGACCAGCCTGCCCTCTGCTCTCCTGCCCTTGCCTCCCTTCACGCTAGCCAGTGGCTTCTGGTGATTTGAAGGTCTTAGACTCGGAAGTGAGGGTCCACAAGGCATGCACAGGCTTTGCGGGGATGGGGGAAGGTGCTGCCAGTGTTGGCGACTGTCCTTGCTGCTGTATCTAGGTTGTCCCCAGCCCTGCTCCACCACACCATGGACCACTCCATCCCTGACATCTGAAGCCACGGGAGAGCAGCTCAGCCCTCTCACCCTCCAGCAGGAAAGGGAGAGTCCTCAGGGGACAGACTGTGGAGGCCTCTGCCTGGGGGCGGGGCTGTCTCGAGGCGGGCGCGTTCTGGGTGGGGCAACATTGGATCACATGGGCCTGTCCTTTATACACACTGGCCTCCTTGGAGCCTCAGCCTCTTAACTGGGCTAAGGCAGGGGCAGGGCCCACAGGCAGTGATTCTCTGAGCCGATTTAAATGCTGGGCACGTAGGCAGGCCGACTAAACACTTCCTAAAGTTGCAGCTGGGTCCCTTTCAAACTTTTGCCTCTACCAGTAAAAACATTTCCACGGTTTGAGAGAACAAATACATTTTTTTGGGAGAATTGTTTCTTTTTCCTTTAGTTGTTCTTTGTCACAAACTGTATTTAGTTATAACCCGTCACTGTCTTTGAATAAAGATTTGATTTTACATAAAATCCCTTCCTCAAAAGTAACTGAAATTCCAGAATCTTCTGTCTCATGACATGCCAGAGCTGGTTTTCTTTTAAGCAGTGGTGAGACCAAGGCCTTTGCTACATATTGCCTCTGAGAGCAGTGACTGGGCTTTGCCACCGTCACATGCCGCCGGTCCGGGGCATGGGTGACTAGAGGGGGACAGTGTGGGGCCCTGGAAGGGGGCCCTGGCTTTTGCGCACCCCTGCCCAGCGACTGCAGCTGGCTTCCGCATCTGCAGAACGGGCGTGAGGACCACTTCAAGGGTGCTGGAGAGGATGGAACACGTGCACTTACAGGGCCCCACGGGTCTGACGGGGGGCGTGGGGTGCGCCAAGTGACCCCCTGGGGGGGAGTCAGAAGCACGCAGCTCTCTGGTTCCCTCAACCTCAGGAAGATCTGTCTGCTCAGCTTTTCCCAGGATGCGTGTTATGACCCCCATGCAGGTGGGGACAAGTGTGAGCCCCCTTCATCCCCCTCGCCCCCACCCCCAAAAGACACAATATAAAGAAAACAGGCCAAGGATCTTGTTGTGTTTTCATGCTTTAATTCAGAGCTGTCTGCTGTAGGTACAACTCTGTCTGATCAAAAGGACAAAGAAGACAAAAGTGAAGACCCCTCCCCACCTCCCCCCTTCCTGTATCCCCTGAATTCTCTGTCAAGGGCATGGCTGAATGTAGCAGTGCACTGTGACTTGTGTGCACTGATTCCTAGGTCAGAGGGGGTAATGATTTCCCTGGGCAGAGGCCCCTCTGTAGGCCTTTACCCCAGAAGCTTGTCATCTGCCCCCACCCCACCCCCCAAGGTGCTGCCAGATACCCCTGTGCTAGTGGCGACTGGGAAGGGTATTCAGTGAAAAGCTAAGTTATCCCCTTGGGAGATATTTGGGATAAACTCCATTTGAGGCCAGCTCTCTGAGCAGAGTCCCGGCCCCAGACTGATTTCTGCTTTGAGCCTGGACGAGAGGAGCAGCAAAGCAGCTCTGGCCTGGACCTTATAGCTTAGGAGAAGCCACTTCTGGAGGTGGGACCCCAAGGGACCAGCAGTTCCAGAAGGTGGTTCCTGAGAACACGGTCCCTTAGGATCTAATCAGCTCTGGCCAGAGGCTGGGGACAGGGGAGACCCCAAAGATCTCTGCTGCAGAAGCGGAGGGCGGGAGGGAAAGGTCACAGCCCGGCGGGAGGGAAAGGTCACAGCCCAGCAGGAGGTGGTATTAAGCAGGAAGGAAAAGGGGAGCCTTGGAGGATGAGCACTTAGCGGGAGGCCCCCGGGCGCTGGCCTTGCTTCCTGGTCCCACATCCTGTGTCCTGCAGTCAGGGCTTGGAGCCTGAGCCCGTGGGCCGCTGCGCCTCCGCCTCCGCCCCTGGGAGCTGCCCAGGCAGCGCTGCCCCTTTTGCATAGATGCAGGATACCGAGCGCACACACACACACACACGCACAAGCCGGGGCCTGGCCGACACGGTCCCAGCGTCTGTCCCAGGCCTGGGCCAGAGAGCTGCCTCCTCCACCGACAAGAGGCAAAGCCCGTCAAGGTCCCACCAGATCCCCCAAAAGAGAGGCACCCCCAACACTGTGGGCTGGAGGCCCTCTGACCAGACAGGCAGGTCTTGAGCCACAGCAGGAGCAGAGGGCGGTGCCAGCTCCGCTCACCTTGTCCACAGTCCTCGGTCCACGCTCTTCACGAGTGGCTCCTCCAGCATCAGGGACAGAACGGACCACAGCCCCGGCCCTGACCACGTCCATCAAAACACAAGACACAGTAGGAAGGCCACAGACAGCAAGACGCAGACCGGAGCAGAGGGGCTACGCAGCTCGACTAGATTCCAGTGGTGAAAAATATATAAATTTTATGTTGTCAAATATAATAGTCATACATTTATTTTCTCGGCAAAGCTTTTGACTATTTCTAAGGAGACACCACGCAGCTCCGTGATTACGCGGCACGGGAGGCGGGGTCCGCAGCCAGTCCTGGCTTGGCTTTGGATTGGGTTTTTCCACTGCCCCTCCACGTCACGATCCCCAGGTCCTGTGGGGCAGCCCTGCCCGGCCCCCAGAGTTTGGGTTTGGTTCGACTGGGGTAGAGGGGTGCTCCACAAAGGATGGCAGGTCTGAGGCCCAGAGCGAGGAAGGGGAGCTTTGGAGGCACAAAGCGCGTGGCAGAGGGGCTCTCCCCACGATGGCTGGGCCGGCTGCCCACCCCAAGTGCATGCAGGCATCCCCCCTCAAGTAGGTGGCACAGAGAGGAAGGGCAGAGCCCATGCGTCAGGCAACAGCTGTCGGAGCAGCGGGGGTGGGCAAGCAACCTTGGCAGAACCAGAGTGGCCCCTAGGCCAGAGGGGTGAGTGAGATACAGGGTCCCAACCACACCCTCCCCCCGCCACAATGTAGGGCCTAACTCTGAAGAGTGGGTGGGATGACGAGATAGGTATAAGCCCTACAGAGGAAGAGGAATGGGTTTACTCTGTAAAATAATAATGCAAATAACATGTCAGCAGCTTTGCAGAGGGACCTAGATGTGGTCCCGGGGAAGGAGTGGGGGGCCAGTGAACCTTCCCAGGCTGACTGGGCTTGGGCTGGGAGCCCCACTCCACCCCCTACCTGGGAAACATCCCAGGACACCCTGCTTAGGCCTGGACGGACATCATGGCTTCAAAACCTCATCTTGCCATTCATCCCGCTGGAATTCCCCTCAGAGGCAGAAAGGTGTAAGATTTAGGAATCCTCATCCTAGAAAGCAAGCAGCCACCTCACAGGAGACCCTGGGACGCGTGAGAAGCAAGCCCCAAAGTGAACACAGTGCAAAGCAGAAGTCGGCCCTAAGGTCCCCGGATAAACCAGGGCGAGCTCCAGGGCAGTCAGACCTGGAGCAGTCAGCTGGTGGTTGCTGAGTCCAGCCCTGCCTCCCAGGCTGCAGGGCCCTGTCTCAGAAGGCTGGAGCTGCCCCCTTAAGCTGCCAGCCCCCGCCTCCTCCTTTCCTGTTGGCATCGTCTCCAGACAGGAGCTGGGCTCAGGCTAGCGTTCCCACCCCGGCACTCGCCTGTCTGGCTCTCACAAAATTATCTGACACACTCAGAAGCGCCAGGAGGAAAACAGATGTGGGGAAGCTCTGGGACGAACAGACAGACACAGAACCCACACCGCCCTCTGACCATCACCATCTTTCCTCCAGCCCATGGCCTTGACCGTGCTCCCAAAGCGGGGAGCAGCCGGAAGGGGATGGAGCTCAGCCCAGGCCAAGTGGTTCCAGACCCGCTCGGAGTCCCGGTCAGTTGCCTGTACTTTGGGTCGCAGCTGCCTCCATCTGAGGAGGTAATACCGGCCCAGAAGCCTGGGCTGAGGGCAAGGGGTGGCTTGGGAGAGAAGGCTTGGGGTGGGCAGGGAACTGGACAGGACACGGGGGTGGGGGACGGGGAGGCTTGGCACACAAGTTAAGCCCGGCCTCCCCAGATCAGCACAGCAGAGACTTCCTGAGCAGGGGCTGCCCTGTGTGAGAGGCCAGGTGGGCAGGGGGGCCAGGTTGGGGGCCTCACCACCTTCTTTCTCTGCAGTGTGTCCCATCCCTGTGCCTCCCTGCCCTTGGTCTCTCTTCCCTTCTCTCCTGTTGCAGTTTTGGGACACCTTCCCCCACCCCCCGCTCCCAGCCCCTGACACTGTTACCATTCTGAAAACACCACCTCCAAACCCAAAACTAAATAAATAAGATGATGCCCCACGGGAAGGTGCGAGAGGGAGGACGGCACCCCTACAATCGGTAGTCAGGCCTCCGGAGCCCGGGCCGGGATGGGGCCTCAGGGCTGCGAGCTGCCGCCTGCAGCAGTGCTGGCGCTTGGGCCCTGCTGGCTCAGCGAGCGACAGCTGATCCTGCGGATGGAGTGCAAGGCCACGGTGCAGCAGCCCCGCAGCAGGGAGCTGATGTTGTAAATGGGCTGGCCCTGGCGCCGCTGGGAGCGGCAGAGCCAGGCCACCGTGGGCACGGCTGGCACCACCACCGCCAGCAGATCCACGATATAGTGGCGGCTCCAGTAGCTCTTGGGCTCCTCCTCGGCTGCGGCCGCCTCCTCCTCCTCTTCCACGGGGCACGCCACGCTCACCGACGGGTTGGGGTTGGCACCAGGGTGGTGTGGGGTGGGCCCCCGCGTGATGGGCTCCGGGGCCTCGAGCTCGTCACCCACCGTCACCACCACTGCAGAGTTGGGGTCTCTGGGCCCCAGGGGGTGGGGATCCAACTCCGGGCACCTGTCCCCTGACTTGGGGGCTGTCCCGCAGACCTGGGCCTTGGTCACTTTCTCCAGGATGGTGTCCAGGTCCGGCTGGTACTGCACGAAGTCCGTCTGGATGGCGCGCTCCTGCATGCAGCTGGCCTGCACGCCAGCCTCCGTGCCGCACAGCAGCTTCTCGTAGGTGTTGCTGGCGGGGAAGCGGGGGCCCAGGCTGAAGGAGCCGTGCAGCGAGGAGCCCTCCTCGGGGCCGCAGTCCACCCCCGAAGATAGCAGGCTGCTGGCCTCCAGTGCATCCGTCCGGCTCAGAGTGTCGTCGGTCGCCACGAAGCCACTGTCAGCCCCGTCCTCCACAGAGGCGCCTGGGTGGTCACCCGGCAGGCGGTCGCCGCAGACAGCGGGGTCGCTCAGCTTTGTGTAGGTGGAGCTACGGGTAAGGGAGCGGGCGGGGGACCCGCCGGCCGACTCGGCGGCGCCGTCCTCCTTGGCGAAGCCGTTCTGGGCCACCTCCATGCTGTGCAGCAGCGTCTCCAGCTTCTTGTTCTGGATGTTGATGTCCACGAAGTACTTCTGCAGCCCCTTGTCCTTGTCAATCAGGTTGTTCTTGACGGTGTCGATGACCTGCTTGAGCTGCTTGATCTCCTTGCGGGCCTCCTTCAGGGCCAGCTGGGCCTCCACGCGGTGGCACTCCTCCTCGATCCAGTCCTCCTGCATGCGCGACAGCTGCATCTTCAGGTCATCGATCTCCGTGTCCCTGTGAGCAGATGAGGCACACGTGCTCACCGCCTGGCCTGTCACCATCACCAAGGACAGACAAGGAGGGGGCTGTCCCCAAGGACACAGGGCCTTTGCTGCTGCCCCTCAGAGCTGAAAACAAAGGAACGACTCAGAGTTCCTCCCTCACCCTCTTTATTCCATCGGGGAAGCAGTGGGGATGGGAGAGGGGCCAGGGCTCAGGGCACGAGAGACCTCCTCTTCAGGGGCAAGAATGAGCCACCATCTCCTTCCCACCCCCTAGAGCCAAAATGCAGACAACTGTCCACATTTATATCCACTACCCAGAGAAGACAGCAGACGATAAAGATTCTCAGTTTAAAGATGCTACTGCTATAAAAACTTAATACACCCATTTACAAGTCTTAACATAAAACTAAACCTAAAATCTCTACTCTGCAGAAATGGATGTGGCCTCCTACAAAAGCCGGTGGTGGAAATTTTCAATGGAGGGCTACTTGGCCAGAGACCCCGGGGACAGAGTGATGATCCACTCTGTTTTTATGAGAGAAATTACTGCCTTGAATGTAGCTGATAATTTTACGTCTTCCCTCAGGTGGAGGGATGAGAAGTGGTGGATGAATCAGGAGAATGATGAGAACAGAGTGGCTGTCTTTTATCCATGCTAGATGCTTCCTCTCTGTATCTACCGTAGAGAGGGAAGACCCAGAAGATTGCCGGAAAAGGCACAGAGCTATTCCCGAAAGAAGAGGCAACAGCAGGTAAACGAGACGGTCAGAGGACTCTTGTCCAGACACTCGCAGGCTTTTAAAATCCCTGAGGCACAGATGAATCCAGGGGGCGCAGGGGAAGGAGGTGAAGTAGAAAATGATGCCATCAAGTCCAGAGGTGAAGCCAGGGTGAGACTGAACAGGATGGACCAAAAGCAGTGAGAAAGGAGGAGACTCCTTCATGGGGCTGAACTCCCACCCTGGGTGCTCCTCCTTCGGCAAACGTCTTAGTGATCCGGCCCACACGCAGCCACTCAGCCCAAACCCTACATTCACACACAAATAAAATCCAATCACTTTGGATTTTATGAGTCCAGCAGAGCGACCAACCCAGATCAAGCACCATGCACTTTTCAAAGTCAAATTAGAAATTCAGGAAATGGGCCCAGGAATCTCACTCCACAAAACACTGAAGGGACTGGGCCTGCAGGGCTGCAGTGGCCACAAGGTCAGCAATGGCATCAACTGGAAGGGGAAGGAGGGGAAGGGCTGCCCTACAGGATACAGCTTGGTGATGGACGTGGGATGGCAGCAGGAACCTGGAGCTGCTCAAGGGCCATGATAACAGACATCCCCACAGGTGTGGGGATAGCGTTCATTCCTCCTGCCTCAGGGTGGGGGGGGCTCATTCTAGGATAACCCTCCTCACTGACTCTGAGCCCTGGCGGGAAGAGTGAGTTTGAAAGGAGGGACTGGGCATGCTCAGCTCAGCTGGGCCCCACTCCTCCTGGGAGCCAGCAGGACCCCAGAGCTATGGCTTCCCAGCCCTGTCTAGGTCTCAGGGGGCTGCAGGATGTTACATTTGAACTGGGTCTTATAGGATGAGTTTTCCAAGGGAGCAAGATGAGAGAAAGGGTATCTTAGAAGTGGGGACACAATATATGAAAGCACAGAGTGTAGAAGCAGAGCTCCTTCTTTGAGGAGGAAGTAGGCTACTGCGGGAATGAGACGTATCAGACTGAATGTTCAGAGCCTGTGAGGAGGCTGACAATACAGCAAGTACAGAATGGCCACAGGTACTACAAGAGTATCAGGTGGAGAGGCCGGGGAGCTGAGGTGCAGGCGTGTCCACTACAGGGCGTCCTGCCCAAACCACACAGGGCAGACTGTCTGCTCTGAGCCACAGGGCAGCCCTAGAAAGGAAGCAGGGAGATGGGCTGTCTGCTTCCTGAGGACATCAGTGTAAATGGCCAAGCAGACGCAGGGCATCAGTGAGAAGACAGTGGGAAATATAAATAGAAATCCTAGCTCTACAGACAAGGAGGTCCACAGAATGCCACCTCTACCCTCCCCAAGTTCAAAAACACAACAGATACAAACTGGATCAGCTACCTGGCAGAGCTCTGGTCAAGAGAGACACGGTCACGTTCACTGTGTGCTCCAATTTACATGGAATATAATAGACAAATCCACAGAGGCAGAAAGATTAGTGGTTGCCAGGGACGGCGTGGCTGGGGAGAGATGGAGCGTGATTGTTACTGGGAACAGGGTTTCTTTCTGGAGTGATGGAACTGTTCTAGAATTAGATACTGTTGATGGTTGCACCGTTCTGTGAATACACTAAAAATCAGTGAATTGTTTACTTTAGATAGGTGAACTGTATGGTATGTGAATTACATCACAATAAAGCAGTTATATTACAAAGAACGAAAGAAAGAAAAGATGAAGGAAGGCGTGGTAGTGGTGGCCTCCCCGCCTGCCCTCCAGCGCCCTGCACGGCACCCTGTCCAGCTCACAGTCGGCTGCGTATCTGAATTGACACAGTCTGGAGAAGACGGGTAGGTGACGAAGAGATCAGAGGGCAGCCCTGAAGCTTCGATCATAAAGATGAAGCCGCCAGCCTGGAAACGGGGAGGCCGGGAGGATCAGGTCTGGAGAACGAGCTCAGACGGGCCCACGGGGGCTCCTGGGAGACCCCTGGGCTGGGTGGGAGCTCAGAGGAAGGTTTCTCACGATCTTACATCATCTATACGTGGATGAGGAGGAAGGCTTCTGGGGCCTGAATTGGTGGGTCACGAGCCCCTGGTGACCCCCTGGGAGGAAGCAAAGGAGGGCTAAGGGGTTGTTTCTCCCCCACAGAGACAGGTCAGCCAGGAAGAGTGCCCTGTGCCGCTCCTCCCCAGGTAGAAAGGAGCCAGGGCACGAGAAGTGGCCAAATGGGGCTGCCAGGCTACAACTGGGAGAGCACTGCCGTGGGTGGGAGGCCCAATAGACCCTCGCAGGGGAAATTGCTCCCAGCCTGGCCCCAAGCAGCTACCTGATGCTTCAAGGAGCAGCTGAGGAGCCCCCAGCCACGCCTTCCTCCCAGAGATACTGCAGGGCCCTGGCCGCCCGCTTACCGGTCCTGGAGCCGGTCCTGCGTGTCCTTCAGCCGGGCCTTCAGATGCCGGATGCACACCTCCTTCTGCTGCAGGGGGGTCAGGTACTGCTCCGGGGTGGGAGGCTTGATGCCATGGTTGTCACTGCACAGCGTGTACTTCATGGCGCGCCTGCCGGGGACGCTTGTCAGCAGGGAGGGAGGAAGGGGCCTGGCGAGGCACTGTGCCTCCAGGAGCTAGGGGCCCCGCCTACCCATCCTGGTCCCCTGGCCACTGGAGCGCTGCGGGCCAGGCCTCCCCCACGGGGCCCCTGTGGGCACGAGAACACGCAGCCCCTTTGGGAGGTGGGTTTCATTAAGGCTCTTTCGAGCACAGCGTCAGGGTGGGGAGCTCAGGGCTCCTCTAGCTTGGGCTGGGGAGACACGTCACAGAGCACGTGCACCAGCCTGGCGCCACCCGGGGTGGCGCCCCCTCCGCCAGCCCAGTCCCGGCGCCGCAGCCCAGAGCTCAGGTGTCCACTCTCCCAACCCAGAGACCAAGGCTGAGGGTGGGAGAGGTCTCCCCCTCCGTGTAATTATCCTGGGGCCTGCATGGTGGGCCAGGATTTATCCGCTGTGTATGTGTATGAGTGATTTCATGTGAAAATCTAGTAACTGTATGGCAGCAACCGTTTGAGCCGTTTCCGTGTTGTCATCATCACTACCCCCTCAGCATTCATCGTGTGTGCAAGACTGGTACTAAGGTGGCAGCCTGTCCTCACACTGGCATAAGGTGGGGGATAGTTGATATAATATTAATAATGTGTTCGTTTTCTTAGTGTTCTACAACTTTGCTTTCAA
Source organism: Neophocaena asiaeorientalis asiaeorientalis (assembly GCF_003031525.2). Taxonomy (NCBI): domain Eukaryota; kingdom Metazoa; phylum Chordata; class Mammalia; order Artiodactyla; family Phocoenidae; genus Neophocaena; species Neophocaena asiaeorientalis. Next base: position 2,835,509 of record NW_020173068.1, read on the forward strand.
AGAATCACATTACCCTACAGTATGCCTTTCTCTCCCAATTGGAGAAAGTGCCTATCAGCCTATCATCACAGGTAAAAGGTTTGTAGAAAAATGTAACAATGTTTCTAATACCATATTTTGGATATGACTGTAATACCGCGTGCCATAAAACCTTCATAATGATTCATTCATCAGATAAGCTAGGCAACCATTGCTAGCTTCTCTGTTATCAATGCATGCACACGATACCTGTAAATAAATACGAGTTTCTTTTTCACATGATCTTTTCGTTTTTGATGTCTAGTCTTAGTAATACATGTAACAGCTACAGTGTTTTGTATCATGTAGGACAGTACTGATGTACTGACAGATGATTCATTTTAAAAACAATGTAAACTTACAGTATCAGTAAATACGGTATATTGCTATAAGTGTATATTCTTTCCTTATAATTGTCTTAACATTTTCTTTTCTCTGGTTTACTTTATTGTAAGAATACAGTAAGTCCCCCTACATATGAACCTTCAAGTTGCACACTTTCAAAGACGAACGGGTGTTCCCAGGTCCAATCACGTGAGTTAGTTCACATGGCTGGTGTACTTTTCCAGGTACTGTAAGATTAAAAATGTTTTCTTTATTTTTTGTGTTTGCTTGTTTTTTATGTATTATTTGTGTGACAAGTGTTATAAACCTATTACAGTACAGTACTATAGAGCCAACTGCGTTAGTTGGGTACCTAGGCTAATTTTCTGGGACTTATGAACAAATTGGACTTAAAATGAATGCACTCTTGGAACAGAACTCGTTTGTATGTAGGGGGCTTACTGTATAGTTTATAATACATATAACACACCAAATACATGTCAATCAACTAATTACGTAATCAGGAAGGCTTCTGGCCAACAGTAGGATATTAGCAGTTACGTTTTGCGGGAGTAAAAAGTTATACGCGGATTTTCAACTGCACGAGGGGTCAGTACCCCAACCCCCTTGTTGGTCGGTCCAGGGTCAACTGCTCTAGGACACCAGCCCATGAACACATTCACACAAACGCAGGCAGACCCTTTCCATCTGCATGTGCACGCTCTGGGGGCACACGTGAGCCCACACGGGAACACTGGCTGTCTCTGGACATTGCCCTGTTCACAGCTGTACCCTGGAGCCACAAACACCCTAGCACAGGGTGGTGCAGACGCGCGCACGCGCGCGCGTGTGTGTGTGTGTGTGTGTGTGTGTGTGTGTGTGTGTGGTGAGCATGCCCTGGTCCCACCAGGGCCGAGGTGGAAGAATTCCCACCCAGTGGAGGAGGGAGGGCCGAGGCTTTCACCCAGGGAAGGGGAGCACCCCATGCCACCAGCAGACCACGGCCAGGCCACCTCAACTCACAGCTTCCTGCCGGCTGTTCCGTTTGGGAAGAAACCTTCTTGGATTTTGGCTTAAACACCTGGGCGTGTTCTCACACAATTTGGCAGAGGCCTTGCCGCCATCCAACTCTGTTCCTTTAGGGGACAGGGAGTCCCAGGTCTAGCAAGAGGCAATCACATTTTATGGATGTAGAAAAGACAGGCCTTGGTGGGGCCCATTTGCTGAAGGAGCCAAGTTGGAGGCAGTTTTAAAAGTTTTGGGGAAGCTGTCTAACGTTTACCGAGGAAAAAGTATTTGTAAATCGTAAACTGTTGAAGAGAAAGTGTGGACAGAAGTGGAGGGAAAGAGAAACGATTCTCTTCTACTCGCTCAGCTCCTGGCCTCTAAGTTTAACTCAAGTCAGGTCACACACTGGCTTGTTTTCTGTGTGGCAAGGGGAAGAGGCACGGTGTCGGGTGGGACCCTAGGGTCCCCTCTGATGGGCTCTAAGAAATCTCCTTCCAAAAGAGAGGAAGCCAGCAAGGGCCCTGAGCCCCACGTGTTACGCCAGTAGACATCCTGGTGCCCTGCAAAGGCTATGACGAGAGGGACCCAGAGCTGTGGTGAGAAAAAGAGGCCTTTTCCCTGTGCCGGGGTAGAGGAACCAGGATTACCTAAACTAGTAAGAGCTGAGGATTATAAAGGAAGTAAATATTTTAACTTTTTTCCATATGCTTTCACGAGTTTTCCTTCTCAATATAACATTTAACACTCATATATTTTTAGTCACTAGCTCTTTGTGGGAAAAATATTTTTTAATATAGTATATATTTACATATATACTATACGTACCTGAGAAGAGAAGTATACTACAATTCATGTCCCTCAGCTATTCACACCTTGGAACACCTGGCAGAGCCGAGGCACTGCTCACCAGCAACTCGGATGGTGGCAAGGAGACCCTTGCATGGAAGCAGCTCTCAGCCTCAGGGTTGGGACTGCCCCCATGGGTTGCAGTTATGACATGTGTGGCAAAAATCTGCTACCAATAAAAAAGTATTAAAGTTGCCAACTATACACTTTTCAAAAGGTAAATTAATGCATCATCAATCTCACTCACACACCACCACCACCCCCGTTCTGGGGGCAGTTACAGACAGGATGCTGGGTCATGGGTCCGGCATATGTGTGTCACCCATCATGCGTGTCATGGTGGAAAACTTAGAACTGCCGCCTCAGTGTGATCTGGTCACACAAATGACGCTCACTCAAGACAAGCCTTCCCAGGAGGAGCTCTGGCCATGGGAGCTGCAGGCCAGAGTCTCCTGGCCTTCTCTTGCCTACGATTCTCAAGTTGAACCAAAGTCCTAATGAGAGCGGTTACGCGTTACGGGCCAGCAGCAGCGTGTGGTGGGCGCAGATATCAGCTCCCTGAAGCCTCCGGGTTGTGAGCTCCACTTTACAGATGAGGGAGTGGAGACTCAGACTGAATCACATCCTAAGCCCGTGCTCCCCCCTCGCGCTCCTGGGAAGCAGGATGGGCGCCGCCATCACAGCCTGCACGTCCTGGTCTCTGAGGACCCACTGCTCTCCTTACCCGTCTCCTGCCTTTCCTCTTTGCTGAGAGCCCAAAGCACATGCTGCACTTGTAGCACACTTCACTTTCTAGAACCACTCCAGTCTGCCACCCTCACAGTGTGCCACCTGGAAGAGCAGGCTGGCGGACGCCATGAGTTGCCTCCCAATATCCATTCTTGCCTTTTCTCCAACAGAACTCCCAGTTTGCTTGGGTGGCCCTACACTGGGAACCACTAACTCTCCCTGTGGCCAGTCATACCTGGCACCAGCCAGCACAGCATAGACAGAATTTCCTGGGCAACGTGTCCTGTCTCAAAAACACGAGTCTCTGGGGGTTCAGGGGCTTTGGTCTTTCCACCTTCTTCCTTCCTGGATGCTGACCTGATGCCTGGAGGTGTAGGAGCCAGCTGTACACCAAGGATGGTGGAGATGGGGTGCCTGACACTTCGGGGAGCTGCCCGCCTCTGGCCCCTTGTTTTGAAAGCATCATCCCCAGTTTGTCTCAGCTACTGACTTTGGTTATGTGCAGCTGGGTATGATCACACCCATCTTACAGATGGGAACTGAGGCTCAGAGAGAAGTGACCTGCTCAAGGTCACACAGCGGGGAAGTGTGCTAGAGTCGGGGATGGTTAGAACGCCCACCTCCCCCGACCCCCAGGGCACTCAGGGTTCCAGCCAGCTTGGCCAGGCCGGGTGGGAGGGAGCAGCTGGTTACCTGGGCGTGGGGCTGCTGTCACTTCCCTTGCAGGAGCCCGAGTTACTGCTGCTGCTGAGGGAAGAGGCGCCGTGGGCATCCCGCACGCTCACGGGGGGAGAGGTGCGCCTGGAGGCAGGAAGAAGAGGCAGGTGCTCGTTCTGGCTGGTGGGCAGCCGCGGACACTGGGCGAACACCGCCAGGCCGCTGCGGCCCAAAGGGCCCCCACTTCAGGGTCACCGCCGGGGAGAGAAGCATGGCGGGGGGATGCACAGACAGGGGTGACAGAACAGACAGTGCAAATCAAGGTGGAAAACCAGAAGGAGGCCGGTCCTCAGGACTCCCCAGAAGGCTGAGCAGGGCTGCGGGCCAAGGGTGGGGTCCCAGCTACCCCTACCAAGGGTCCTCAACTTCCAGGGTCCCCCAAGCCCAGAGGGAAAGGTCCCTGCACGGACTGAAACAGAGGTGGAGAGGAATGGGGCAGGCAGGAGGAGGGACAGGAGCAGGGGCGCACGGGGAGGCCAGGGGAGCCTGGGTGGAAGGCTGCATGCCGTCCCTGCAGTAACTGTGAAGATCGAACAACAATACTGGTGACGGCAGGGATCCAATGGTTTAAGTCTTCAGAGAACTTTTATACCCACTGTGTCATTTGAGCCCATAAATAGTTCCTGAGGCCAGTGTCAGCAAACCCATTTTAAAGATGGGAAAACTGGGGCAACAACTTGCTCAAAAACAAGCCGGTGTTGGACTGGAGACAGAGACCCTCCCTGCCCCCACCTTCAGAGGCCAAGGCTCCGGGCATCGGGGAAACTCACCTGCGGGATCCAGCAGAGGCCCGTCTACTGCCTGGCAGGGACATGGCCATGAGGCTGTGGGTCCGGGTGAGGGGCGGGATGGGCGGTGTCCCCAGCCACAGCTGCCTCCACCAACAAATTAGCAGGCTCTCACCCCACCACCCGACTTAAAAATCATGATCTTCAGAGCCTCAGGGCGGGCAGAAATCATCAGTCCAACCCCGTGTCCTCCACATGAGCGAGTGTGCGCCAGAGAGAGCAAAGGCCTCACCCAAGGTCACCGACACTGGGGCCGGGCCTCCTAATTGGCTCGGCCCAGCACTGAGTCCTCTAAGCTATAAGCCAGGCCCCCAGACCCCTGACTCTCGGACCCCCACCCCCACGCTGGTCAATCCTCCCTCGGCGGAGGCTGCAGACTGGAGGCCTCCTGGAGCGGGACCAGGAACCCCAGGTTAGGCTGCGCTAGTCTCGATGTCACCTTCTCACAGTGCCCGCTGGTGCGTGGCTCGGGGCTTCCCGTCTACAGGGGAGATAAGACAGACCAACACACCACACACGTGTAGAAAGACATATGGATACACGCGGATATGAAAAGGTACCACGTCCCCTCCATTCCAAGGCATGCCACACGTGGCTCAGTGAACGTGCTCAGGGGGCCTGCCCACGATGCAGGACATGCAGCCCTCGCCTGCCCCGCCCCCCACTGCCCACACGCTGCACACAGGCATGGCCACGCCCATCCATGCAAATGCTCATGCTCATCGCGGGGTGCACCAGGAACTCAGGGCACAGGCTCAGAGCAAATGAGGAAGGAGACAGATGGGAGACGAGGACTCCTCCCTGCTCCCAGGGCGTGTCTCTGTAGGCTGGACCCAGTAGGAAGTGACCATGCCTGCAGAGATCCATCCTCGGCCCTCTTGACAAATCAGTAGAGAGACTCGGACCTGGCCTCCTGCCCAGGAATCCCAAGGCCCCTTTCCTGGGTAGAGGTTTGGGCTCCAAGGGCAGCCAGCCCTACAGAAGTTTAAGGAGGGGAGAGGCCCCATCCTGGGCTGGTGTTGGCTGCTGTGGAAGGAGGCCTGCACAGGGCATTAGCCCAGAGCTCCTGGAGTCCGAGGTGGAGAGGCCTGGGCTCTTTGCAGCCAATGTGCTAGTGCTGTGCCAGCTCCAGAGACCCTAGTCCCCTCCTTCCACGCTCAGAGCGAGAACTAAGGACAGTAGCCTGGGTTACAGGAGATTCAGCCAAGGACACAGTGTGCTGGACCTTCCCCCATGCGGGGAGAGAAGCAGTGACCAAGCCCTGCTCCACACCAGACCCCGTGCCAACCACATTACGTACATTATGCCATCGACTCCTCCCAACAACCCTATGAGGAAGTGCTGTGATTAGTCCCTTTACAGATGAGGAACCCGAGAGGGAACGGCCTGCCCAAGTCCCAGACCCCGTGTGGCAGGGCCAACAGCTGAACCAGGCCAACACCAGATGCTGAGGGGCTGGGTCTCAAACCCCAGAGCCCCTGCCCAGGGCACCACCCCTTCCCACGTCAGGGCCTCTGGGGATCCCGGTCATCCCGGCCAGCGGCGGGGCTGCGTCCTGAGTGGACAACGGCACTACTCAGGTGGCCTGTTTCCTGGCTGTGACACAGACGTGGCGTGTTCCCTGGAGGGCTCGGACATTGCCAGCATTGTCTGCCTAGAGGTGTCAGGTGCCAGGCACAGGAGCCGCCGACACCCCACCTGTCACCTGAGCTGCTCGCCCCAGCTTGGCGATGCATCCCACCCACCATGCCCCAACTGCCCAGGCGGGGCCTCCTGGAACTGCAGGGCCGGCTTCCGGAGGAGGAACAGTGAGACAGGGGCTGAGGGGACAACAGTGCTACTCCACACTTGCCAGGAAGGCCACCAATGGCTCACCACCTCCTGGGCACAGGAGGGCCTCAACTAGGAGCAGCTTGGGAGGGGCTGACAGTCCTTGCTCGTGGGTGGACGAGGGCTTCAAGGATCACCTGTCACTGATTGAACACTTCTGCGGCCAGGTGACCGTGCTGAGTGCTTTTATGTGCCTTGGTCCATTACTTCAAATAAAAATCCTTCAAGGCAGGATTTTTTTATCACATTTGGGTCCAAGGTCACACAGCTGCACGTCCAACAGACCCTGGCTTCTAGCCCCAGCCAGCCTGGCTTCACTGGCCATCCTCCCATCACCACTTCTGGCTTTTGGAAGGATGCTGTGATTTCAGGAGGACTTCTCAGCAGAGGCAGGACTCAGAGCTGAGGCAGGGCCTCGCTGTTCCAAGCCAGCTCTGGTGAGCATTGCTAAGGAGCTCAGAAAGTCCGGGTGGAGCTCTGGGCCCAGGTCCTGGGAGGCGGGAAGGATGCCTGCTTTGCCTTGGAGCTGCGTGTGGCCTTGGTACAATGAGGGCTTTGTTGTCGCTGTCCCTGCTCCTACCTTGCTTGGCAACCCCACGCCTCCCTCCTCTCTCGCTCCCTCTTCCTTCCTCTCTGGCCAGGGGGGTGGGGGTGGGAAGGGGATGGCATTTGTACCTGGTTGGAGCAGACAGTCTCCTGGGAGGCCAAAGCCAGCCATTCATCTGGGACAGAGGTGGAAGTGGCATTTCCCCTGCTGGGACGGGACCTTGCAGGCTGGGGTCCCTCTGGGAGGGCAGAAGACACCCAGGCCCAAAGGGAGTTGCTTCCCCAGGATCTAGCCCAGAAGTGCCAGTGAGCACCCTGGGCTCTCTCAGGTCCTCCCTCCTCTCTGGGCCCCAGAGAGGAGGCAGATTGCCATGCCGTTTGTCTCCATGCCACCTGTTCGGCCTGGAGTCCCGCAGGCCTGTCCCCAGGTAGCCGCTTGGAATGGAAGGTGGAAAGGAAACCCCTAGCTGTGGGGAGCTGGGCTGATAGTTGCTTATCACCTCCACCCCAGGTTAAGCCCAGCCCCATTTCCCCATCCTGCCCACACCACGGCAACCCTGCTGCATCTACCCCTTTGATTAGTGCCTCACACACCGAACAGTGGGGGTTCAGGAGATATAGCAGGATCCAGGGAACAGGAGATGGAAGGAGTCAGAAATAGTCAAAGATATCTGGGCTCAAATCCCAGCTCTGTCACCCTCCAGCTGCAGGCAGTGGGCGAGTCACACCACTTCTCTGAGCCTTAGCTTCCTCATCTGTAAGTGGGGCTGTAACAGAACGCACCTCATGTGGTTACTGTGAGAAGAACACAGGATCGTGCATGCACAGGGCTTAGCCCAGTGCCCACCACACAATAAACACTCGAAAATGGGAACTCCCAGGATTTTGGCACTAGATAATTGCAACGCAATGTGAGCTTAAAAACAGAAAGACTCAAGGCATAATAGTGCCAGGAGGGTCAGGGAAAGCATCTCCAAAAGGAAATTTACACTAAGTCTTAAAGGGTGAATAAGAGGTCACCAGGCAGAGAAAGTGAACGGGAGGGATGGAGAAGCGTGGGCAAAAGCCGTGAGTAATTCAATAGCATGGCTGCTCAGGAAACTAGGGGGCCTAGTGGAGGCAGAGGCACAGTGGGCCTGAGGCTGTAGAGGAAGGTGGGGCCAGGCCACACCGAGCCACAAAAGCCAGGATCTTGTCCTGTGAGCAACAGGGAGCCATGGAAGGGCCTTAAAAGGGGGACAGACACAATCAGACTTGCGTTTTAGAAAGCCCCTGCGTAGGGGGCCTTTGTGGACTATAGCTGGAAAGGGACAAGAATAGAGGCAGGGAGACCAGTTAGGAGGTTATCAAGAAATTAGAAGGGCCTGGGTCAGGGCAGCAGCAGGAGCGATGGAGAAAGGGGCCTGGAGCCTTCTCCAAATTCATCAGAGGCCCCTGATTAAGTAAAAATGAGGGCAAAACTCTTGATCCTGGCATTCAAGGCCCTCTTGTCTATACCCTTTCCAACCTGCTCTCAGCTGCTTGCTGGCCCCAGAGGAAAGCCCTGTTCGTTGCTCCCACATCTTTGCGAAGGCCGTTTGCCCAGCCGACAGCACATGCCCTGCCCTGCCCTGCCCTGCCCTCATGCACACGTCACACTTTCTGTAAGGCTCTGCCCTACAGGACTTTCGTCTTGGGACTTCACCCGTCACTTACTCTCTTGACCACTTAGCGTGCCATGCCTTAGGTTGAAACTCAGGGAGCACCCCCCTCTGAGGAATTTCATAAAAATAAACACAATCAACACACAACTGTTAGAAACGCAATGAGTTAAACAGGCACATTTGATAGACCAAGGGGTTGGATTAGATGGTCTCAAAGACACCTCTGGATCCAACATTCTCTGATTCTAGGGCTGTAAATGAAATAGAGTTCTAATTGACGCTTTCTTCCTTTTCAGTTACTGGGACTCCTGGATTTCCGTTTCTACATCTGTAAAACTAGGAAGCTGCATTCTTCAAAGAGACACTATGGCATTTTGCTCAATCAGCAAGTCATGGGGGAGAAACCAGGCACTAGGTTAATCTAATATTCTAGCTAAGTGAAAGTCCCTGTATGCACTATAAATTATCTTTTTTCCCCGAAGAATTAGCCATCAATAAGAGAAGAAAGTTACCCTAAAATCCAAAGGAACAGAACAATCTGTGTCTGATGACTCAAGCCTCTCACAGTTGTGGAAAGCAGAGCAATGCAACCAATAGAACAGAACTTGGGAGGAATCTCGTCTCTGCCAAGGCAACACTAGAATGCAGAACATTCCACCCTCAAACAGTAGAACGCCTGGTGCTCCTAGAATGCTACTGCAGAGGGAAGCGGGACATGGAAGACGGGCCTGGGAGTGTTCCAGCCGACCTCTCTGGACCTCGGAGGATTAGTGCTATGAGGGCTACTCATGGCTGAGGAGTTTGGCAAACCTTCCATTGGCTTCACGACCTCATCAGCCGCTATGCTTCTCTCCGCTATCAGCAAAACCAGGACCTTTCTTCCTAGACTTGGGAAGGGGGGCAGTGGTGGCATTTCTCCAGTTTGCTTCCTGTTTCCTACACAAGCTGTCCTCAGAGCTGGAACCATAGATGGAGCCACTGGACTCCTTCTCACTGTGGCAACCCCAGCACAGCGCAGGGCAGACCCACAGCTTGGCCAAATGTTGCGAGGGCTCCCAAGGCAACCAGGATGGGCGTGAGGGCTGAGGCGCCTGCTATGCAGGTAGTCTCTGGTGGTTCGACTCAGATTCCAGAGCCTGGAGGGCACCAAGAGCCAGTGGTCTTCAAACCACCTGGAGAACTTGCCTCTGGCACTATGAGGGGGTGGGCTCAGGCCTCCTTCCCCATTTCACCTCGAGAGACTCCTCTTGTACCTGTTCTACATATGGAAGGTCTGAAGTAAGACTACATTTTTAAAAGGGTTTTGCAGGTTAAAAATCTAAGTAATATATATTTTCCACAACGAGATACTATTTCACATCCACTAGGACGGCTATAATCAAAAAGACAGACAATAACAAGTACAGGCGAGGATGCAGAGAAATTGAAACCCTTGTGTATTGCTGATGGGAATGTAAAATGGTACAGCCGCTGTGGAAAACAGTCTGGCAGTTCCTCAAAAAGTAAAACACTGAATTACCAAATGATCTAGCAATTCCACTAGTGGGTATACACCCCCAAAGAATAGAAAATAGGTGTTCAAACAAAAACTTGTACAGGGATGTCCATAGCAGCGCTATCCACAACAGCCCAAAGGAGGAAATGACCCAAATGTCCATCAACGGATGAATGGACAAACAAAATGTGGCCTATACATACGATGGAATATCATTTAGACATAAAAAGGAATAAAGTACCGATACACGCTACAACATGGATGAACCTTGACAATATTATGCTAAACGAAAGAAGCCAGACACAAAAGGCCACATATCGCGATTCCATTTATATGAAGTGGCCAGAATAGGCAAATCCATAGACAGAAAGCAGATTAGCGGTTGCCAAGGGCTGGGCCAAGGAGGAAGAGGGGATGACTGTTAATGGGATTGATGAAAATGTTTTAGAGTTAGATAGTGGTGACAGATACACAACTTTGTGAATATACTAAAACCCTTTGTATTGTACATTTTAAAAGGGTGGATTTTATAGTATGTGGCTATATATCAATAAAAACCAAAAAAAATCTATATAATATATATTTAAAATGAACCACTGTAAAAGGACAGGCATGGTTCAGGAAGGGGAAGGGAATGGCCCAGGATGGCTCAGCAAGTAGTGACAGGACAGGAACTAGAAGCAGCCCTCCTGCCTCTACCTGACTTCAGGCAGCTGGGCCCAGGGCAGGTACTGCCCTGGTCCTCCTGACTCTGGGTCAGCCTGGAGGAGACAGGCGACTAAGACTGACCCTTTGAAGGTCTGGCATATCCCCAGCCTCATCTGATCCTCACAAATTCCCTGTGGAGGGAGGCCAGGTGGAGACTGATCCACAGGACACATGGGAAACCTGAAGCTGCGGAGCTTTCGAGATCACTCAAGGTCACACCTGGACGTCTAGGTCATGAGTGCCTGCATTTCTACTGCATCATGACTGTCTCATAGTACGAGAGAACTGGGACACATGCCTCTATGCTGCAGGGAAAAGCAAAATCTACTTTCCCAGGAGATTCTAAGATGCCAGGGTGGAGATGTGGGGGTTACATCCCCGCGTGCTGGGCTCCTCACGCTTCCGTAAAAGCAGAACATCGCATGTGGAGAAAAGGGAACCCTCGTCTACTGTTGACGGGAATGTAAAATGGTGCAGCCTCTGAGGAAAACAGTGTGGAGGTTCCTTAATATACCGAAAGTAGAACTACCATACGATCTAGCAATTCCACTCCTAGGTATATATCCAGAAAAAACACTAACTTGAAAAAGTACATGCACCCCAACATTCAACAGAAGCACTATTTACAATAGCCAAGACATGGAAACAACCCAAGTCCCATAAACAGACGATTGGATTAAGAAGGAATGGTATATATACATACACACACACACACACACACACACACACACACACACACACACACACACAATGAATATTATTCAGCCATAAAAAAGAATGAAATATTGCCATTTGCAACAATGTGGATGACCTAGAGAATATTATGCTTAGTGAAATAAGTCAGACAGAGAAGGACAAATATATGATATCACTGATATGTGTAATCTAAAAACTAATATAAATGAATCTATACACAAAACAGAAATAGACTCACAGATGTAGAAAACAAACATGTGTTTACCAAAGGGGAGAGGGAAGGGGGAGGGACAAATTAGAGGTATGGGATTAACAGCTACGAACTACTATATATAAAATTGATAAGCAACAAGGATATACTATAAAGCACAGGGAATTATACCCATTATCTTGTAATAACCTGAAGGAATATAATCTGAAAAAAATACTGAATCACTAAGCTGTATACCTGAAACTAACCCAATACTGTAAATCAACTATACTTCAATAAAAAGACAATAAATAAAATAATATATTCCTGAAAAAAAGCAAGTGGACATCACAGAAACAGGAGGTGAGCAGAGCAAGGAAGATTGTTCAAAAAGAAATTCTTCAAGTGTCTTCTCCCTAAACAGTGTAAGTCTCTCCATGTCCCTCCAAGAATCAGCCATGTGGGCAAAGGAGAAGCCCTCACCATGAGGTCCACTGTGTTCAACTCTTCCAACGGCTGCTGCATCCTGCTCACCAGCCCAGGTGCTGCGCGAGCCCAGCACTGAGAGACCCTCAGCTCCTCAAGCCACATCACATGGTCCCTGTCGGTGACCTCGCACCCTTGACCTGAGTCTCAGCTGCCTCACGCATTCAGTGGGAACCACCCTCCCGACCCTGCCTTATCCAACCAAGGCAATGAATGGAGCAACGGGGGAATTCTAGACAAACAGAGGACAGAACATTTCTTGCCATTACTACTGCTACCACTACCTCTCATAGGGGATATTTTCTCCTTTCTCAGAGGTATTATTCCTTGCTTTAGTGCAAGTCAGAGCAAGCCCAGGTGGTGACTCTGAAATTACCGGCACCCTCTGCCGAGCCGACTGCCCTGGGGTGGCTCTCCAGGCCAATGCCTGGCAAGCCTCCTACATGGAGAGGGGCAGCAGGGGCAACAGTGGCTTCCATCCCTCCACAGCTGTGCCAAGGCCGCCCCTCTGCAGACAGCCATGGAGAGGTGTGGGGGACAGAGGGGCCCTGGTGCCAGCCCCAGCTTGGCAGCTGCTTGGCAAGTGGCTCCTGGCAGGTGGAGGTCCTTCAACGACCTTGGCCACAGCATATGCTTCCCTGGGCTTCCCGGCCGATAGAGCTGTCAAGCCGCAGCCTGGCTCCTCTCCTGCCACTGCCTCCTCCTGAGGTTCCGGCTTTAAAGCATGACCCCACGGACTCTCTTTTCTTCAGATCTCTGCTGCGGCTCTTAGGATCCTGGAGTTAGTGTGCAACCCTCCCCTGCATTTACCCCAAGTACCTACAGGAGCTACAACACACTCACAGAGCTCTAGAATGGAAAGAATGCTGGGTAGACTTTGTCACAGCCCACCGCTTTACAGACAGAAACTGAAAGCCAGAGGGAGCACGCCATATGTCTGAAGTTGCCCAGCAAGTGCAGCACAGAGCCTGGGCTGGGAGCTCACCTCCTGACTCTAGTGACAAAGCTTCTGCACTGCAGCCCCACCCCACACCCCTGTTCGAATCCAGGCAGGAGTCTGATGAAATAAGAACAGAAGGCGGCTTTTTGAGTAAAGAAGTCATGGAAGGAAAGCCAAGGGTAAAACAGAAGTCTCACCAATTTTAAGGCAGCTCACAAATGACACAGTAAAATATACATTGAAACCGAGGCCGGGGGAAGAAGGGAATACCACAGGCTGACCACACGTGCAAATGTGGCAGCAATAACGAGGTTCAGATTCCACTCTGAGCTTCCTGGCCATCAAAGCAAAAAGAGAAATTATGCCCAGTCTTCTTGTTCTTATAGTTAGGGGAGAGCAGGAGGCAGACTAGTTCTTTAGGAGGCATAAAGCTCTCCCTAAAATGAACGCTGAAAGAAACATTATTGCATGTGATTTGCTGTAGGGATAGAGGACTGCCTGTTGTGAATCTGCAAGGAGGATCCCAAGATAAAGGAAAGATGGTGGCCTCAGAGCTCAGCCAAGTTACCCTGTATGTGCTGTGCTCTGCTGACATGAGATTGAAGGACCCATGGAACACAAGGACCAAAGGGCTAAAGGGATGTTCAGATGTCATCTGATCTGCCTGGGACCACAGCTCCTTTCCATGGAGATAGCCCCCACCCAATCTGAGATCAGAGAGCTCTATCTTCCTGGGAATCCAAAGCAGGGAACCACATAAACTCATGCTGTCTCTTGCATTCTCTCTCGCTCTCGCTCTCTCTCCTGGCATTTCATGACAATCTAGTCCAACTGCCACATTTTCTAAGCAGAGACTGATGACTTGCCAAAGGCCACAATGTGAGCTGTAGGAACAGGGGACATGAGACTGAAGGTGGGCCAGCTGATTCCAATCCCACCAGCCACTGTGGGCGTGCTGCTCCTGTTGGAAGCCAAGTCTCACCTATCTTCTTGAGGCTCCTGGGGGCTTTGTATGGAGATACAGGCCCAGCTCACCCAACTGTTCCTGTTTAGCCCAGGAGCCATGCTGATCCCAAATCAGCATCCTTCACCTCTCCTCCCAGACCCCCTTTCTTTCTCCAGCTGCCAGCTTCCCTGCCGTCCTCAGCAGCTGATTCCTGTCCAACTGATTTCCGGTGGCACTTCCCCCATCAAGCTGAATTCTTTTGCCTTCACTAAGATCTGGGGCCTTTGACAGCGCCCAACATGGCTCACACTTGCTGAAAGAGGGTGGGTAATTATAAACCTCTCTCCCCAAAAGACCTCCTACTCTGGAGAAGCTGCTCCACCCCTTAATTTAGCTAAAATGAGCATTTTTAAATGTTTTCAAAGGGAGACTCTGCAAAAATCTATGTCTATATTAAAATCCCTTTGTCTCAGAATGAGTTTTTCCCCTTTGCTGGGAGGCGAATTTAACAAAAAGAAACCATGGCTTTGGGCTCAAATATGCCAGGATTTGAATTCCAAACTGCACCAGCCACCATCTTTATGACAGTGGGAATACCACTATACTTCTCTAAGCCTCAGTCTCCTTATCTGTAAAATGGAGCTAATTACAGATATCATGCACAAGTACAGTCACGATTAGCAGTTATGCGTGCTAAATGCCTAGCAAGGATCTGGCATAGGGAAAGCACTCCATAAACAGTATTTATTTATTCACCTAAATAGTCTCGTTCTTAATGTTGTTCATATATGTTACATCTTTATTCCACTCCAAAATCTTCATCTGAAATATAATAGTTTGTACTTCAGGGGTCTCTTTCTTTCTCCCCATGCTTTATTTTCTCCACAGTTCTTAGCAACACCTAATATATTTATGTACTTTGTTTATTGTCTCTAGAATATAAGCTCTAGGAAGGTAAGAATATTTGCCCATTTAGTTCTTAATTTAGTTCCCAGCGCTTAGACCAGTGCCTGGCACCCCACAGGCCCTCAACAAATATTTGCTGGATAATTAAGTGGTTCTGCACTCACTTGGGTTGATATCACTACCCAAGTAAGTGCGGGCTTCTTAGCAAGTAAAAAAAGGGGCAAGAAAAGCTTTGCAGTACTTAGTTTCTATTATTATAGTCCTTCTCACACATGGCGTCCTATTTAGGTGGGCTGGTCTCTCCTGCTAGATTTGTAAGCCAGGGATTTATCCATCTCCGAATCCTTAGTATCTAGCAGGGTCTTGAGTACAAAACCCTTAAAAACTGCATCTTAAGGGAAAGCATGAAAGCACAGTTTGAAAGCTGTCATTTAATCAGCCTCTTGCCAGGCACTGTCCTGGGTGTTCCACATTTATCCTCTCAGTTCACCCTCACGTTAGGGGGTGTGCCCTCCATTTTACCACCAAGGAAGCTTAGGCTCCAGAGACCAGCGAACTTGCAGGAGGGCACGTAGCAAGTAGGTGGTAATACTGAGAGTGGAACTCAAACGATTCCAGCTGCCCCTCTAAATTACATCTCCGCACTCAGAAAATCCAATTCGTTGTGTCAACAGCCCCAAATCCTGACAGCAGCCCTCAGAGAAAAGTGAAAGATGCAACATTACAATGGAGCCTCATGGTTTGCAGATTCTGTAGTTGTGAAGCATCTACTTGCTAACATTTATTCATAAGCCCCAAATCAATACCCAGTTCCTTCACAGTCATGGGTGGAATGCACAGAGCGGTGAAAAATTTTCAGTTGCCTGATGCCCATGTTCCCAGCTGAGTGGAGCAAGGCAACCTCTCGTTTCATTTCTTTTCTTCTTTCTTTTTTTTCAAAATAAAATTGATTTTAAAAAATCATATTTTAAACTGCAGTTTCCAGGAGTACACAGTTATCAAAAATGCACACACTTCACTTAGCTTGGCTCCTTTCTTATACTATAAACAAGTGTCCTTTTTGTGGTCTCTTTAGAGCTATGTTTTTAACATATTTTGTGCTTTGCTGGTGTGTGGGGGGGTAATTTTGCCATTTAAAACGGCCCGCAAGCATAGTGCTGAAGCGCTGTCCAGTGTTCCTAAGCTCAGGAAGGCTGTGACGTGCCTTATGGAGAAAATAAAGGTCAGATAAGGTTCGTCCAGGTGTGAGTTATAGTGCTGTTGGCACGAATTCAATGTGAATGTATCAACAATGTATGTTAAAGGTGTCTTTAAACAGAAACACAAATAAATAAAACAAGGTTATGTATTGATCAGTTGATGAAAATGTTGTGACCAGAGGCTCCCAGGAGCCTGATTCTGTATTCTCCCTCAGGAGCAATGGTTTTGTACTAATTCAGGGTTCACAGCTGGTTTATAGAACATCACTATTGCAAATAACAAGAACTGACTGTATTAAGCACAGGTGCCCAGCACCCAGGTCTGCACACAACAGGTCTGGTTGTGTTCATGCACAAGTACATATACAACCACGCTCGGCTGTGTGCTCAGCTCCGTGTACTCAACACTGCCATCCGCACCAGCACCAGCCGAGCCCTCAGGGGGCCGTGAGGACTAAATGCAGGAGCTCGGGGGGTACAGCCAAACACTCCTGGATTCAAATCCCAGCTCAGCGGGGAGCCGTGTGCCTGCAGGCCTGTCATAATCAGGGCCAGTTTCCTTACGCGTATGTGAGGTTAATCATTGTCACGATGGTAAAGTGGGGCTGTGCAGGTCAAGCTGCCAAGCGCAGGGATAGGGGTAGGGCTTGGGGCAGGCAGCAGGACAGAGCCTTTTCAGCCCTTGTATCTGTACAGGGCGTGTATGGGGCCCAGGAGAGCCAAACTGAGGGCCTCCCCCTCCTTAGCAGACTGGCCTCCCTGCTCTCGCAGGCCTGGGCCTCACTCTGCCCAGCGCTGCCTCAAGGAGCACCTGGAGGCCAGGAGGCCAGAGGCCAGCAGGTCAAAGCCAGAAGGTGCTCAGAGACAGGCAACTCCAGGGGTCCCAAACTGGCAGCCCATAGGCTGTATCGTGCCTAAAGACCACTCTCCTTTGGCCTGCATGTACGTGTATTTTAATTTCAGTCAACATTTATAACTTGAGAGATTGCATACTTAAAGAAACCCAGATTTCTAGCTTGTCTTAACCCCAAAGATCCTGCAGCTCTGTGCCTGCATTCCTGCATGGCAGTTATGGGCTGAGGCTGAGGAGTGGCCCCTTTTTGCCAGTTCTTACCTGCACTTGTGCTCTTTACCTGGGCTGTTTTGTTTGTTAGCTGCCTGGCATTGGAGTTTGGAATCTCCAGCCTAGTCCAATCCCATTTTATAGATAGAGGATCTGAGGTCAGGGGGAAGGGGTGGCACTTGCCCAAGGCCCCAGGTAAACTGGTGGAGCTGAGATTTGAACGCTTGCAGCTCTGAACCCAGGGTGCTGGACACACAGGGAGGCTGGGAACACAGAACGGGGGACTTGGGCTGAGGGGCAAATCCTGTTCAGGAAAAGGCTGCTGGTGCCAAAAGGTAAAGCAGAGACCAGCAGTCAGCAGAAAGCTCTCCTTCCCACCTGCGGGCAAATACCAGCCTCCCCCACCCTGTAAGATAAACTCCTCCCCGGCTCTGTTGACACAGGGCTCTCAGGTGTCCCTCTGCCCCGACATTTCCCCTGAGCAGGCAAAGATCTTCGTAATCGCGGGGGCCCCCGGGAAGGTGTGCAGAGCAGGGGCTTTTCCTAGAGCGGAATCTAGCTGGAAAACCTAGGTCTCAGCAGAGGACTGACCATGGGCTATAGCTTCCTCATCTGCAACATTAAATCTTCAACTGCGAAGATTTAATCAGATAATGCTTGTGAAGAGCCCTGGCACACACTGCCCAATGAGCAGTCATTTCTTTCCCTTATTTTATAAACCAAGGCCCAGAGACAAGTGAATAATTCACCCCAAGAAGGTCACGGAATTAGCTCCAACTGGGTAATTTTTAAATGTTAAATATAGTTCTATTTATGAATGTTATTATAGCTATAAAGTAGCACACATCTTTTTTTTTTAAAAAAAGCCTCCATTTTTGCTACTCAGAGATAAACCACTGATTAATTTGACGGCTGCTCCTCCTAGTTTTTTTCTAAGCATAGAAGAAAAACTATTTTGGAGGTGGGTTTTGCTATTTTTACATAGTTATAAACATGGTAAGAGGCACCTTTATATCTTTTTTAAAAATTTAACATGGTTTATGAATTGCCCGTGAAATGGCATATTCTTTATAAGAAGTATTTTATGGGCTGTATAATAGTCCATTTCATGGATGCATCACTGTTACCTTAACATCCCCCTCTGTTGAACATATAGACTTTTTTACTACCAAAAAGAATGCTACAACAGACATCTTCGTGCATTATTATTTTTCTGTATTTAGAATTATTTCCTTAGGAAGGATCCCCAGTAGTAGATTTATAGGGTCAAAAAGTTTGAATATGCTGCCAAACTGCTTTTCTAAAGGGCTGAGTTGCTAGTTGATTCTCCCCCCATAACATATGCACAGCAGCTGTGTTTCCCCTTGACAAAACCACAGGCACTTAGCCTTGCCTCCTGAAGGCAAGGAGTCTGAGTTCAAAACAGGAATTACCAAAGACGGTCTTTCTGTGTCTCTCTGGCCTTGTGACAAGTGTCTTCACCTCACATGGCAAAGAGGGAAACTGAGGCCTCCTGGAGAGACGTAGCTCGAAAGTGGCCTAGCTCCAAGATTGAAAGCAGGTCCCCTCAAGCTTCTCCTCTCTCCTAATCAGAGTACCTCTTACCTGTGTGGCAGGTCTGGCAGGGACATTTCAGTCAATGTTTACCAAGCGTCTATGTGCGCTGGGTTCTCCCCAGTAGCCCCAGTAAACAAAGCGTGTGTCAGGGAGGGGCTGGGCAGAGGACAGAGGGAGCCTCTCTGCAGATCTCAGGAGCGGGCTTCTGCGGATGGATGCACAGCTGTCTGTGGAGGAGCATTCCAGCTTCAGTGCAGGGAAGGGGGGTCAACATTACAGAAACATGCAGGAGAAGGGGAGATACAAGGGGCTGGGTACACGAGACCAGACAGTGTAGGGACAAAGGGGAGCAGAGGGGAGACCAGGCACTGGGGGAGCACCTTTTGAGCCTACAGAAAAAGTTCTGAGCAGAGGAAGGACGAGGTCAAGTTTAGATTGTAGACGATAACCCTGTACCAGCTCTGCTGAGAATGGGCTGGAAGAGATGAGAAAGGGCACCAGGAAAGCCAAGAAGGGAGAAGAGGAAAGGAAGTGAGAGAAGTAAAGATGGCTTCGAGAGAAATTTAGGGAGTAGACAGGGACCAAAAGAGATGGGCCGTGGGAAACCAGGGAGAGGGAAGAACCGTGATGATGCCCAGGCCTCTGGGTACATGGGGGTGATGCCCACCCAACGTTCATCTCCCCTTCTCCCTTAATAACAGAACCCTATTTTTGTTCAGGGTTGGCAATATACCCAGCTTAAAACACACCAGTATCCAGAGTGGCGCTAGCAGTTCTGGCCTGTGTACTGTGAGCATCAGTACCGGGCCTGAGAGTCTGGCTAGTTGTCATCCAGCACGCGAGGCCGGA
The DNA here is from genome assembly GCF_003031525.2 of Neophocaena asiaeorientalis asiaeorientalis. Taxonomy (NCBI): domain Eukaryota; kingdom Metazoa; phylum Chordata; class Mammalia; order Artiodactyla; family Phocoenidae; genus Neophocaena; species Neophocaena asiaeorientalis. The sequence continues at coordinate 2,854,993 of NW_020173068.1, forward strand.
AGAGAAGTGGGCATCACGCCTTCAGTGGCTCAGTCTCCCAGGTGCCAGAAGCAGGGCCAGATTCAGAATCAAGGGCTAGCAAACACGAGCTGAAGGAAGTCAGGCAGCCAACCAGGTGATCTGGGACCTGAGAACCCCATGCACAGTCAGCCTAGTACCAGGAAAATGGCCTTGAGGCCACTGTCCATCTACTCTGGGACACAGCCTAGCACAGGAGAGAGAGCACAGAACTGGGAACCTATACGCTCAGCTCTGCCATTGACTCACAGGCCTGAGGGCACCCTTCTTTTGAGTTGGTACCTCAGTGTCCCCGTCTATAAATGGAGACAATGCCCCCACCTCATGGAGCTGTGTGACCACCTGGCCTCTGCCATCACATCTTCCCAAATATCCTGACTGATTTCACCTCATGGATTCACCATGCTTTCGCCTATGCAGTGCCCTCTGCCTAGAAAGCCCTTCCAAGCTTCTTCTACCTGCTTCTCTTCCAAGCCCATGTGTGGCTCCACAGGAGACAGAGTTCACAGCTCTCGTCACGGTGGCCCCATTGCACGTGCTCTTTTGTTATACCAGGAGGACACAGGCTGTTTACACACATCCGCTGTGGATCACTATCTTCCATGTTTTGAGGGCTTCTAAGTCTACATACACATACACACAGACACAGAGGCGTTTGGCTTAAGCAGCGATGTGCACTGCTGGCGAGCTGTGAAAGGGCACTGGCAGAAGAGGTAGTGATGCCCTCAACCAGGCTCCACACACCCAGAACAGAGCAGAGAAGGTTGCCCTGCACTGTTCCAGCCAGTGCATCTTGAGCCTGGCCCAGCGTGGAGCTCAACAAACATTCCTTAATGAATATATGGCTCCTCCTCCTCTGTCTCCCAAATGCCTTTTGTGACAATAGATGGTGCTGACACGCTCCTTGTCCTTGGAGTTGAGACGGTCGGCTACAGAGCTCTGCACCTGCCTCTCACCCACAGAAAGGCAGTGCCGTGCCCATTGTACATACAAGGTGAGGGAGAAAGGTGACCTGCTTCACCAAGTGTCACCGGAATCAAAGGCATCAAGGCACCCAGCATGGGCCCTCTTCCTCTAGAGATCAGAGGTCTGTGTGGGCTCTGACGCTACACCCCATGGTCTCAGGGACTCAGGCCCCCTGTCTGCAAAACAAAGCTGTGGAGATGCGCGAATTTTAAGTACCTCTAGGTGCTGTCCTGTGATTCCACACGATAGTAGAGAAGGACTGAATTCAGAGGCTGCAGTCTCTCAGGAAGCCAGTCTCTTTCTGAGTCTCTCTCTCTCTTACACACACACACACACACAAACACACACACATACATACACACGCACGCTGAGTCTGAAACTCCCACAGGGCTCTCTGGGGCAAGACACAGATTGGGAGAAAATAGCTGCAAAATATATATCTGACAAGGAACTTGTATCGAGTATGTATAAATAACCCTTACAACTCAATAATATTAAGACCAACAGCCAAATAGTTAAATATTTAAAAGTTGGCAAAATACTTGAACAAATAATTCACCAAAGATATATGGATGGCAAATAAGCACACAAAAAGATGCTCAACATCGTCAGTCATTAGGAAAATGCAAATTAAAGCCATAAGGAGATACCACGATACACCTATTGGAATGATTAAAATTAAATAGACTGATCATACCAAGTACTGTTGAGGATGCAGAGAAACCAGAACTGTCATACGCTGCTGCTGGGAATGTAAAATGGTTCAACCACTCTGGGAACACTTGGGCAGTGTTTTTACGAGACAGGCCCTACTGGTTGGGCAGTGTTTTTAAAAGTTAAATATATATTTGCCAAATGATCTAGCCGCTCCACTTCACTCCTAGGTATTTACCCTAGAGAACAGGAAGGTATATCCATACGAAGACTTATACACAATTGTTCACAGCAGCTTTATTTATAATAACAAAAAACTGGAAAAAAACCAAGTGTCCATCAACAGATGAAGGGCAAAACAAATCATGGTTTACCCTTACATACAATGGTGTACTATGTGCACTCAGACTGATGTACACAACAACTTGAATATCTAAATAATCATGCCGGGTGAAAGGCCAGACCCCCACCGCCTCCCAAAAAGTATATTCTGTATGATTCCATTTATACAAAATTCTAGAAAATGCAAAGCAATTGACAGTGACAGAAAGCAGGTCAGTGGTTGCCTGGACAAGGGAGGGGAGAGGGAGGCATGAGAGGAAGGAATTCCAGAGGTGCAAGAGGAAACTTTGGGGGTTGATGGATGTGTTCACTATCTTAATTGTGGTGATGGTTTCATGGGTTACATACTATGTCAAAACTGACCAAACTGTACACTTTGAGTATGTGCAGCTTGATGTATGTTGTCCGTACATCAATAAAGCTGGAAGGAGGGGAAGGGGCAGGGGAAAGAGAAGAAGGCAGGGCAGCAGGAAGCAGGAGGAGTCTTTCTGGGAAGCCTGGGACCTGGACACAGACACACGGACGTACACGCACTGAGTATGAAACTGCCACTTGGCCTCCAGGGGAGTCCTAAGAGTCTCTCAACTGAGGATTCCATCTGTGAGAAACACCAAGGCTACTTGCCATTTGCTCATTATTCGTCCAGAGTACTGTGTGCCTGGCTTGCGCTGGGCACTGGGGATTCAGAGATAAATCAAACACAGGCCTTGCCCTGGGCAGTTCATGCTATTGGCCATGGGGAAGCCTTCCCAAAATTCAGCCTAAACATTTAGCTTCATGCCCCAAATATACCAGGCAGGTTCCCTTCACAGGAGCTATGAGAACTCTTCTTCTTGGACCCGATTTTGTTTCTAGCCTCGCCACCTCTTGGGAGAAAGCTCGTAACTCCAGCCGGATTCTGTCCTGTATCTGTGCTAAGCAGACATCCAAGCTGAACCCCAACTGATTTCTAAGAACTGACTAATGAGATCTGAGTCAAAGTCTTCACAGAATTGCAGAAATTCAGGGCAGGAAAGAATCTGGAGGTTTCAAAGCCCAACATCCATCTGACTGAAGCTTCACTTCTCTGAATAACATGCCTGTTCTGCAGTCACCCAGACCCAGTTTGAATACCTCCAGTGAGAGAGGAGCTCACTACCAACTGAAGATGTATCGGATCCTTGGAGAACTAGAGAAGTTGTAAAGTTCTTTCCTTCTAACTGCGCATGGAAGGGTGCTGGCATTTATTAAGCACCTACTGTGTGCTCCACCCTGTGCTGGGGGCTTCACACATGTGGGATTTCTAATCTAGTTTAATTCTCTGCCCAGCTTCGCTCCTGTGAGGCTGGGGTTATGATTATGATACCCATTTTTACTACTGAGGAAACAAAAGGTCAGAGAAATCAAGTGACTTGCCCACGGTCACAAAGTGAGTCCATGTTCGAGACCAAGCAAGTCCAACTGCAAAGTCCATGCTCTCTGTTCTCGACCACTCAGAGAGCAGGGCGAGGGGTCTGACGCTGTCTAGGCTTGGATCCTGGTCTCCTTCATCTGAAGGCTAACCTCTGGGATTCCTTACAATGGCGATCTCCTGCCAGTCCTAACAAACTCTGAAGCCCATCCTCTCCCAGGCACGGGCCCCACCCACTTCCTTCCAGAAGGAAGCCACAAAACAGAGAGTTGGCTCAAGGTGTCCTACAGCTCCAGGCTGGGCCCTGGGTACTGCCCAGCATGGGCTGCTCTCTGCAGGGCAGGGAATGGGAGGGCATGGAGGGTCAGGTACTCTCCGTCCTCTGCGAGCACAGACCTTGGTCTGGTGACTAGGAGCCTGGGCTCTGGGAAGGAGCTGATGAAGAGGGACCCTTGAAAGATGGCATGTGAGCTGGGCCTTGAGACAAATGGGAACATGGGGAGATAGCAGTAGTGGTGGGAAGAAAATTTCAAGCAGAGGGAACTGGGGTGAGTAAAAGTAATTTAGGTAGAAAGGAAAGGCCCGTGGAAGGTATACTGCTGACCTGAGATAGAATGGGACCAAGGGTCCCTTAGGGACATTTCTGAAGTAACAAAATGCCTTTCTCTAGCTCTTAGGCCGGCTCACTCCGATCAGGCCCAGGGCTGGTAATCTTGCTCATAAGAGCCCAGCTAAGGGCTGAGGAGGGACGAACGGATACTCACAGACCTGAGAACAGAAATAGGGAGAGAAAGAGGATGAAAAAGCAAAGGGAGAAAAAGGGGTGGAGAGAAGGTGGGCTCTGGAATCAGATATTTGGTAGCTAGGCCGCATATAACAGACAAGTTGCTTAAATTCTCTGTGACTCAATTTCCTCTCCTATAATAATACCTTCCTCACAGAGCGGTAGGAGGATGCACTAAGTCACACATCCCTGCACCTGGTATGTGGTGTCCCTCTTATCATTCACCTGGACAAGGGTTGGGACCCAGTGGGCAGAGAAGCGATTGAGGCCGTGCAGAAGAGGGGCATTTGTGCGGACATCTGCTGTATGCCAGGCCCTTTCAGCAGATCATAGCTATCCTTTCAGGCAGGAATGATCGATCCCTCTTTGGTAGATGAGAACATGGCCCTGGGGGTAAGACAATTTGTCTGAGGTCCCAGGCTAACAAGTAGCAGAACTGGAGATGAGCCAGGCCTGACTCTGAAGCCAGTGCTCACCCTTAGCAGCAAGCAGCTGCTAGGAGGCCCAGGTCGGCTTCAGCTCTGTGCCCAAATGCAAGGAAGGTGGCCTTTGTCAGAAGCTGCGGGCTTCGCCTCACGGCAGAGGCCACGTTGGCACACCTTTCTCCCAGGGAGCTCAATGTCCAAAGCCTGCCACCTCTGAAAGGGAGGGTGGGAGGAGGTGAGTGGTACAATGAAGAGAGGAGGGAGGGATGGTTGGGAGGTAAGAGGGGGATGTGGTGCTAAACCAGCCTCCTAATGAGGAAAGACCCAGGACTCACCGTGTCATTTCCACCGTTTAAAAAGCCCCAGAGAACAGGGGAAGACCCTTTGCTGAGAAGCACTAACCCCACAGCCCAGCTAGACTGGGGGGCTCACCTTACCCAGTCCTACTCCTCTCCCTTTTCACAGCCCTTTAGATCCTGCTCTAGTTCCTCCTCCAGGAAGCTTTCTCAGATAGCTCCAGCCTACAGTTACCCTTTCTCCTGGGGTCGCCAGTGGTACCCACTGCTTGCATCACCTGTGACCAGTCCTATACTAGAATTCCAGATCCTCTAGATTGTAAGACTGCCAAGCACAGCCATTCCAAACCCCATTACATTGCAAGAACTCCTTCTAGAACATCCAGACCTATGTGAGCTGCCCAGAGATGAGGAGCTAGCTCTCAAAAACATATTGTTTCATTGCTAGATGTTTTGTTTTTTTGTGGGTTTTTTTTGCGGTACGCGGGCCTCTCACTGCTGTGGCCTCTCCCGTTGTGGAGCACAGGCTCCTGACGCGCAGGCTCAGCGGCCATGGCTCACGGGCCCAGCCGCTCCGCGGCATGTGGGATCTTCCCGGATCGGGGCACGAACCCATGTCCCCTGCATCGGCAGGCGGACTCTCAACCACTGCGCCACCAGGGAAGCCCTGCTAGATGGTTTTTCAATTTAGAATGTTCTTCCTAGAACTGAGCCAAAATTTTCCTCCCTGGCTGGCACTTGTAAGTGCTGGTCTGGGGTCTGCCCCTCAGGGCATATGGAAGCCTGGGCTCTTTCCTGTGACTGAACTTTGAGTATCTGGAGACAACTATCTTTACCCTCAACGGCTACTATTCTGTCCCAGCAGTGTGGGAAGTCATGTCCAGTATGCCTAGATTGGGGTCCCAACCCTACCACTTCCTGGTTATATAACTCCGGCCAGTTCCTTCTTTCCACTAGTCCCAGCTTCCTCAATTATAAAAACTCCTAACCTCACCAGGTGGCACTGCCTCCCCTGTCGAATGTGGTAGTTTTATTGTTCTGTTCATTAACCACTTCTTTAGAGGCAATATGGCTTAGAAGAAAGAACATAGCTTCGATGCCAAACTGACCAGCATTTAAGTGTAGGCTCTGCTACACAGCAGCTGTGTGACTCTGAACAAACTACTTCCTCTCTCTGAGCCTCAGTGTCCTCATCTATAAAATGAGGATAACATATGCTAAGTGGGCCTGACTTGTTTTGCTTCTTGTTTTCTCTGACCCATCTGTGTCTTGGCCTTTCTTCTGGATCTGCCCAATTTTCCAAGGTAACTGTAACGCAGCTACCCTTTTATTGAGCACCAGTGTGTGGCGCTCAACCCTCCGACGAGGATTCCATTCAATCCCAGTACCCACTCTTTAAAGCAGGTACTATATGGCTAGTATCTTTTACTCAGAAGGCACACAATTGAACAGCAGCTGTTATTAATATTTCTATGAGCCAGGCTCCATGTACCATCCGTATATATTTATCAGCCTAAAAAGCTCCCTAAGGGGAGGGACCACATCTTGGGGCCTGCTTACAGAGCAGACACTCTGTACACACTGGCTGAATGAATGGATGGAAATACTTCTTTGCATTCTCCCACAGCGGCCCGGATAAAGCCTGACCACAGTAGGTGCTTGATGAATATTTGATTAACTAGAGCCACAAAAATGTAAACTGTCCTCAGTGGCTTTAGACTGAATCCCAGAATTTCCTGAAAGCATGTCAGCGGGACCCCTCCTGCTAATTAGGAACTCCTCTGAGGTCCTTCTCTGAGAAGGCTCCAGGCTTCCTCCACACTCAGATCCCAGCTTTTCCTCGGTGGTGGCTGTGTGGCAGAGCTCTCTACAGAGAGACCACTCGCTGTGCAGACCTCATCACAACCCAGGCAGAGGTGGCAGAACCAGCAGGGCTTCCAGAGAACAGGAAGCACCTCTCCCGCTGAGGAGCTGCCAGAGCCTCTCCTCACACCTGCCTCTCGGGTGTGGCTTCTGTGCCGGCTTCACATGCCGGCTTCACATGCCATCAGCCAAGTTCCCTCTTCTGAGGCTGCCCACCAGGCTTCCAGAGACCCTGTGGTAGGGAGGCCGACTAGTGTGACAGCTTCAAGGGGGCTCAGAGGTGCCTGGAGGCCTCAGTCTCTAGAGGCTCCATTCTGACAGTGCTGCCAGAAGGGAAGGGGCACTAATTAGGCCTTTGAAGCCGGGGGCCCAGAAGCAGAAGATCGCAAGTGGCCAAAGTCATATGTTCCCTTGCCTTGCAGATAGGGCATCCCTGGCCCAGGCCTGTACTTCCAGCCTCGCTTCCCTTCTCCGCCCTCATCCTCAGGTGACAACTAGGAGCACTACGCACCTGGCATCTAACACTGTACATCAGGGGACACAGACTGATGGCCGGACACAGACACACATTAATGGGTGCGTTTTAAAGTGTTTCCTAGTTGGCCACATTAAAAAAATCAAGAGATGTCACAAACATCCAGATTTCTTACAAGTGAGAAGATCTGATAACACGAGGCCCAAGTTCTTGCGTGGCAGCGGTGGCGAGAGCAGGCTAGCAGCCACCTCTTTCAAGCAACACTCTCTAATTTGCTATCACCCCCAAAGAGCCCAACATAGACAACAGGGTTTGAGGTCCCTTGCTTTTCATGTTTTATCATGGCATGCGGACCTCCTAATGACCTTATGAGGTAGATAGCATCATGTCCCCATTTCACAGATGAGGAAGCAGAGGCTCTGAGAGAAAAAGTAACTTGGCCAGGATTCGAACCCTAGCAGCCTGACTTCAGAGCCAAACACAAGGACACTGGTCTGCAGCAAAAGTATGGACAATGCAGTGAGTTGTTTTTTTTTCTTTTTTTTGTGGTACGCGGGCCTCTCACTGTTGTGGCCTCTCCCGTTGTGGAGCACAGGCTCCGGACGCGCAGGCTCAGCGGCCACGGCTCACGGGCCCAGCCGCTCCGCGGCATGAGGGATCTTCCCGGACTGGGGCACGAACCCGTGTCTCCTGCATCGGCAGGCGGACTCTCAACCACTGCGCCACCAGGGAAGCCCCCGCAGTGAGTTTTTCATACAGCAAAATGCATTCAGTTTGAAGGAATACTTTTTTCTGATTTTATATAGCCTTCTTACTTTGGGGCTAAAGGTATTAAAATGTTCTTTCTCTCACTATATGATAGCAATAGTAAACAGAACTAGTGTCATGTGTCTTTGCCTGGCAGAATAAAAAGTTGGCCAACCTAGGATACATTCCCAAATGTACTGATCTTTGAAGTCTAAGTCTGAGGACCACTGCTCTGCTATACAGCCTTCTTGTCACAGAATGACAGCATGTTTCTGCTACTCCTCCTGGTTCAATAAAACCCCACCTCTATCTACATCTCATCTTATCTTTGAAGAGGTGGCTTTTGAACTGAGCTTTTCCCAAGCCCTCTCCCTCCAGCAAACTCACAGAGCATTTGTTCATTCCTCTTGTTATATTTATCTCATTCTTCCTCAAGTTACAGTTATCTGTATCCTATCCACTCTTGTACCCCCTAAAGTGGTTCTGGAACAGAGGGAAGAGATACTGAATTATTAGCCAGTCAGCACATGAAGAGCCCTTAGAGATCACCACTTCTGACTATCATTTTGCAGGTGTGGAAAAGCAAAGAGTCTCGCCCCGGGCCACCCAGGGAGTCCTGGCAGAGCTAAAGTGAGTCTCCCGGCCCCTTGGTGCTGGCTCTTTCCACTGCACCAGGCTGCTTCCCAGATGCTCCCTTTTGGTTGGCTCAGCACCTCAATTCAGAGGTGCTAGCATGTGACAAACACTTCATAAATATCTCTCCACTAAGCAGTAAAAAGCAGCCTGGGAACACAGGCCTCATCCCCTATAAGGGCCCTCAGCTCAAGCTTCACAGCACCTGCATCAAACCTCCCACTCAGTGCAAGCTGCCCATCAAATGAAGAAACAGCCCCTTAGGTCCCTGGTGACCCAGATGTAGAAAGATGCACGTATGCCTCAGAAATGCAATGCCATTAGGCCAGAGTTCTGATCCCAGCCTTGCTGAGTAATCTTGGGTGAATGCCTTCATCTCTCCAGGGGTCAGGTGCTCCAGACAGGTGAAAGAATGACATGAGGAAGAAGTTCCCAAGCCTATTGGATTGTTACAGGCACTAGACAGGCTTTCCAAGAGGAGCCTCAGAGTCCTGCCTCTAGAGGCCTCTGATGACAGGGAAGGTTCAGGCCCACCTGAGACAAACGGATGGTTCCTTTGGAACTGTGCCACAGAAGTGAGTCCGGATGGCCCCTCAGACTCTGTGGCCACTTTTTGGGTTGCTGGGGTCAAGAGCCAAGAACTGTTTGAAAATGTCCTAAGTTGGGTAGAACATTTATTATTATTACACACAAATTCAACACAGAAAATGGCATCACCCTCACCTTCCTGACCCACTGAGTAGGAAAGGCCATCCCCCCTCCCTGTCCCATTACACCCACATCAGTATTATCACAGCTCCTAGATGGTTCGTCATACCTACACATTTAGATATTTGTCTCCCTCTGTTAGCCGTGGGCTTCTTGAAACTAGGGACCGCCTCTTACTCCTTCCTTTATCCTGTGCACTTGGTCTAGGGCCTGATAAATAGATAATAAACAAAGGCTGATATATGTTTAGCTAGACAAGGAATCCCCTCCACTCCTGTTCTGGGATAAGGCAGCATTTAGGCCCCTTAGAGCCATAGACACATCCAGCCCATTTGTGACACGCAGAAGGAAACTGGCCAATCCAAAATCACTCCGTCAGTGAGAGGGCTCGGACAAAAAGCAGCCTTTCCAACTCTCAGGACAGTGCATTTCCAGCTAAACTGTCTCGAGTTCTACCACACATTAGCTGTGTAACTCTGGGCGAGATCCTTTGCCTCACTGCCCTGGCTTCCTCACTTGTAAAATGGGTAAAATTGCAGTGCCTACATTATAGGATTGTCTGAGGAGTAAGTGAACCTGTGTAAAACAGAGCACAGGACATAGGAGGAGCTCAAAAAGTGTGCCTGTCATGACTGTCATTCACTCCTGGCTGTTCTCCTTGGTAAAGGGGCACCCACCACCCATCAGCAAAGCAGAGCTCACAGCGCAAGGAAGACTTTCCAGCACTGACTTACACAGTCTTCAACCCAGCAAGTCCCCTGCAACGATCCCTTTGGGGAAATGCCTGATCTTTTGTCACGAATCCTTCACAGCTTTCCTTCCTCCAAAGCCTTATGCACCTGTGCAAGTGTACACACAATTCACAGTGATGACAAGGAGAGGTTGTGAAACCTTTGCAAGAGCTCACCCTTTCAAGTCAGATAGACCGGGTGTCAGATAACAAGTCTGCCACTTAGAGCTGTGCAGTCTGAGGCAAGTCACTCTCTCTAAGCCTCAGTCTCCTCATCTTTCAAAGTGGTATAATCTGGGCTTCCCTGGTGGGGCAGTGGTTGAGAGTCCGCCTGCCGATGCAGGAGACACGGGTTCGTGCCCCGGTCCGGGAGAATCCCACATGCTGCGGAGCGGCTGGGCCCGTGAGCCATGGCCGCTGAGCCTGCGCGTCCGGAGCCTGTGCTCCGCAACGGGAGAGGCCACAACAGTGAGAGGCCCGCGTACCGCAAAAACAAAAACAAAACAAAACAAAGTGGTATAATCTGTTATGAGGATTACCTAAAATATGTAATGGTCTGCTATTCCATAAATGATACTGAAAGTAATAATAGTTGTCTCATTTTTATTTAACAAAATCCACTTGACAAAATGTCAGAACCAGAAGGGGCCTTAGGGATCATGTGGTCCAGTCTTCTCGTTTTATAGCTGGAGACCCAGAGGTCTTGAGTGGAGGCGTGATTGGCCCAAGGTCACACATTGAGGTGGTGGTGGAACAAGACCTGGGACCTGGGTCTCCTGATTTTTTGCTACATGTCCATTTTGGCCCGTTTGATTCTCCTTATCTGCCCCCTCCCCGAAACACAGGAAGTGGATGGAATCACTCTTTTCCCATCCTCTTCCCTTCATGCTTATCTTTCACCAGCCAGAACCATCTGTTTGTCAACATAATCACACCCCCCAGGCACATCTAGTCCCTTCAAGCCTGACTTGAGGAGAAGGTAAAACAACTGTTGGCCCCTGGCAGTAGCAATAATAACAGTAAGAGCAACAAATAATGACAGTCAACAACTGGCACAGTACCCTATACTTTAAAATGCTTTTCCCTACACTGTCAACACATTCTCACAGTTTCTCCCTAACCTGGTTGGCTTAGGAACATAATTTCCTCCAACTTATTTGATTCAACACTTCCTGAGGACCCACTTTATGCCTAGCCATGGGCTAGAGATTGGAGACACAGAGAGGAAAAAGTCCATGCCTCTGCCGGAAGGAGCTCACAATCTAATGGGGATTGAGGGCAGGTGGGGACATAACAACTTCTTTTGGTCCAAATGGTGCAGCAGTAAAATGCCCTGCCCCACCCTATGGGGAGGCTTCTTTATCATGCTGTCAAGCGGCAGAATGTATCTTTGAAATAAACTGGAGCAAGAAAAGATGAATGAAAGGCTGAACAGCACAGCAGGAGGGAAGGTAGAGAATAGAAAATACAGACACCAAAAACTTGACCTCCTTGTCTCATGGAGATTCTAATGAGAGATTCCTGGGAGGGCAAGGGAGCAGCAGTGGGATCCATGTGAAATCAGAAAGCCACGGTCCCTGACTCCCTGACAGCACACAAGATTCTGATGCTTCTGTTCCCTTAGGGATTCTGCCCTCGGATGCCAAGATTTTCCAAACCCAGTGCTGGGCTATATACGCCTCCTTGGGACCATCGTTGCTGGAATGACGTCAGTGCCCTTGCAGTGGAAATGTTTGTACCTCCTGATTGCTTCCTAGGCCCCTCAGCCTGGCAGCCCAACACACTCCAGCATTCATTATCCCCTGGCAGGGAACCATCCGCAGGGATGTAAAAGAGACCGGTGGGGTGGGGGAGATGGGAGAGAACCGGACAAAGAGCAGCCACCCCTCCTCTCTCCTCCAGTCTATCTCCCAACTCCTGTGTCCCTGAGAACCTACTATGTGCCAGGCACAGGCACTATTTTAAGTGCTTTCATATATGTCTCATTCAATCCTTACATCAACCCTCTGAGATACATACCCTTCTTCCCAGATTTACAGATGAGGAAACTGAAGCTTGGGGAAGGGAGGTAACTTGACAAAGGTCATCCCAGTGATGGCGCAGAGATGACAATATAGGACTGTCTGATACCTCCGGTTCCACGAGGCCCACACAGTCAATGTTTCACTTGAGAAGTCTCGAGTTGAAAAAGATCAACTGAGGAAACCCCAATTATTTCATAGACCCAAGTTTAAATTCTGGGTTGCTTTAATAGGGATGTCCCCCTGACGTGTAAGAGCTGCTTGAATGGCATATTAAAACTGTACAGACCATCGAATCCAACTCCTGAATTTAACAGATTAACAGACACCCACGCCTACAGAATTTTAAGATGGCTACTTGTGGCCTACGAGCAAGCTAAAGGACTAGAACCCCAGTCTCTGGCACTTTCCCTACCCGACCATGCCTGCAGAGATCACCTTTTTCTGGGAAGCAACTCCAGCCCATCCCACCTCCAGATGGGCAGAGAAGGCAGAGGAAACAGGCAGTGTGTCGCCAGGCCTCTCCTCAATCTGCTGGGTTGAGTAAGGGTATATGGGCGCTTCCCAGGCTAGGAGGTGTTCCCAACAGCCCAGCTCCCTGCCGAGGAGCAGAAGAAACCATCACAGCCTGTGGAGAATCCATGGAGACTGAGGCTTAGATCTCCTACTCTAGGGGTCATGGACATTTTTTTCTTCTCAGGGGAGAATATGGGAAGGAAGCAGTCATTGGCATTTGACCTTGGGCTGGGTGTGGGGTTCCCTGCTTCCCCCTCCCCCAGGTACTCTTGCTCCTCCTCCAAGAAAGAAAGAGGCTTAAATGTTTGTCAAATGCCGTAAGAGGAAAACAAATAGGAATGGGGTGATCCCTAAAATCCTCCAAATAGCCCACTTTGGGCATCTTCTCTGCTGCCACCAGCATCCTCTAATTAGTGAATTTCTAGGTGGTGGTGGTGGGGCGCTTCGAGGGATGTAGGGGAATGAAGGGATGGTAAGAATGAGTCACAGTTAACCCCTCCTCGGCTGGTGCCCTCTGAGGGATTCTACCGCAGAGAGCAGCCCCCGCCCGCCGGCCGCCGCGGTGCAGCGCAGGCCCCCATCCCTGCTCCGCCGAGGCCTCCTCACCTGAGTCCACTCGCCCTCCGCAGTCCCGCCGGCTCTCACGACTCCGGCCCGGCTTGGCGCAGCGCCTCTGCAGTCGCTGCTGCAGCTGCCTGGCCCAGATCAGCAACCTGCGGCGGTGGGGAAAACAGACAGACAGGGGCGGGTGAGCGCGGGCGGGGACAGCGGGCAGCCGAGTCCCCGACCGCTGACAGCTGGGCCGCCGCGGCCAGAAAGCCTGGAGGGCCGGCTGCCCGCCGGGCGCTCCGGCCGCTCCCCTGCGGGGCCCGCGCCTCCCCTCCCCCCACCCCGCACTTGGCACTCTGGGCTGCGGCGGCACAGCTGAGTCGGCGGCTCGCCGGCAGCTGCGTAAGCGGCCCGCTTCACTTTCCTTCTTAAAGAGATAGTTAGTGTCTTGCTCCAGAGGGCGCGGAAGACGCCAGCATGCGTGGAGTTAGGGGCCTCTCCTACCTCCACACCGGCCTGTACTTATACCTGGGCGGCGGGGCCTGGCGGAGAGCACGTTGGCCCACTGACAGGTCGTGTGACCCTGGGCAAGCCCCTTCACCTCTATGGGCCTCAGCTTTCTCATCTGTAACATCGGGTGATGATAACAGTCTTACTCCCTGTCACACGGTTGGCTTAAATAGTAATTTGATCCGAATTCCTCTGAGAACATTTTTCACTCCTCAAATCAAGTACCTCTGAGTATTTAATGCAAACAGCCCTCAGACTACTTAGAAAAATGATAGCAAGAATCTGAAACAAGATGGTGAATCATTGGAAACATATGCAGTCACAACCTAAAGTAAGTGTTTATTATACACCTTTCCCCTCTGTGTCTGTCTTCCACCCACTATCACAGGGGAAGAAGAGGAAAAACAAGTGGGAAAAGTAAAGAAAACTGGACTCTCTGCCTAGCTTTCCACTTCTAGCCCTGCAACTTTAGATAAGTTAACTCACTCTCTGGGCCTGGTTTCTTATCTGCTCCATGTGTGGGAAGTGGGGCTCAATGGGAAGGGTCTCCCTCCTTCTGAACCAGCCCTAACTATCTGATTTGTCATTCCTCTGCTCAAACCATCTGTCACTTCTTCCAGATCTCTGCTCAGATGTCACTGTCCCAGGGAGGCCTTCCTTGACCACCCAAAATAAAATAGTGATTCCCTCCTCCCTCCCTTCCTCTGCCCCAGTTTTGCTGTATTTCACCACCAGATTGTATTTTTACTATTTGTAGTCTTTCATTATTACCCCCACTAGAATGTACACTCCATGAAGGAAGGGACTTTGTTCTGTCTCCTGCCATATCCCCAGTGCTTACAATGGTGCCTAACACATATCAGGTGCTCAATAAATATTGACTAAGTGAATGAGAGAGCAAGCATGCATTATGCCAGGCCCTAGTCTTCTATAAGAACACAAGGCCAGATGCTATCCTCGTCTCTTAAGACTTTTATGTCCTAAAGTCTCAGTCTACTTTTAGCAAGGCTGTACCTGGTACCCTCCACCCTAAACTGAATTTTCCAAGAGAAGTATTTGTAAAGTGACTTCACCAACTTCATATCATGACTCTGCAATACTGGCCTGGTGAGAAATAGTTAACTTTTACAATGTACATGAAAAAAATAATTATTTTAAATTAACTGTTACTTTTCAAAGTTAAATCTTTTGTGTAGCCCTGATTTGTGGTAGATCCATCACTCTATAACAATACATATAACTTTGCAACAAATGCCTATAAGTTTTTTTTTGCATTGGTAATATTTTTCCCTCATTCAATTAAGCTGAATTCTCCTATCAGATGGCCATGATTATATTATGCTTTGTGGAAAAACATAACAGCAATCGTGGCAGAAATAGGAAATTGTAGTTGAAAAAGCCATGTGAAATAAGGCCTTCTGTCTAAAAACAAACAAACAAAAAACTAATGCTAAATTAGCAAGTTAATTGATGAAATGTTTTGTCTGCCCTAAGGCACACCTAAATTATATAAGTGACTTATTTACACTTAAAGCAAAACCAAAGGAAGCCATGTAATTGTTGTTTGTTTATCAGGAGATAATTCCTGAGATCCTTATTTAAAAAATATGTTTTGTTTGTCCTCAGGTTTTTTCCCTTGGTACTTAGAAGACTACATTTCCCAGAAATATCCACAAGGAACTTCACGCCACAAAAAGAGAGAGGACCTCTAACCACATTACTCCCATCTGGGATGGTGTTAAGAATCTCTCCTCAGTAACATAAAGCGTGTGATTGAGAAGAAGAGAACCAATGTTTAGTTGCAACATAAATTATAAAAAGTGAGGATTTTAAGCATAAAACAAATTATTCTAAAGAAATTAGTAGTTTTTGTTTTGTACACACTGGGAAATACTTAAATTTGTTTAGTTTCAAAAGCAATTTTGGTTCCAATTCTGGGTAAGCACATTCCTCCCACTGAATGCCACAATAAACCTGAACAAAATGTATGTAGCAGCTACTTGAGGACTCCGAAAATACTAGCAGGAAATTGGGGAAGAAGGATAGAATCTGACATACCACTGACTAGTGAATTTACCAGTTTTTCTTCCTCTGGTATCCCCCAGCCTGGTCTGAAGGAAGCCCAAAACCTGGACTTGGGGAATCAACACAGAGAGAGTGCCCATGAATCTCCCTAGTTCTGATTTTAGGGTTAGGAAAGGAGACCCCTAATGCTCAGGGTGAGAGGGGGAAATAATTTTTCTTTTATTTTTTAATCTTTTCTTCATTATCTCATGCCCAAGCTCCCAGGGAATCCTGCAGTGGTGGCTGTGACATCAGGACCCACAGATCCCTAAAACTCTGAGGGAGGAAAAACTTCTCCAATCAAGTATCTGTAGTCCTAAGAGAGTGTGAGCCTCTGCTGCTTTTTTGTTTTTATTTTTATTTATTCATTTTCTTTTGTCTCTTTTCGTCCTCCCACCATTTGTCTTCAGATGCAGGTGCAATTGTGGGGAGAAGGCAGCAAAACAGAGCAGAGTAAACAAAGCTACAAGCTCCAGCTTTCTGGTGAACCCCAAAGAGGATAAACCAAATAATGATAATAATAGAAAAATAATGATCCCAGTTACTATTGAAGACTAAATAAAGAAAAAATCTTGCAAGCAATCAGAGAAAAATGATGTGTTAATTACATAGGAATAAAGATTTGAATAACTGTGAATTTCTCAACTGAAACCATGAAGGGCAGGAGAAAAAGGGAACAAGAATTTAAAATTGCTGACAGAAAACAGCAGTCAACCAGGATTCTATACCCAGCAAAAATATCCATCAGGAATAAAAGTAAAATAAAGACATTTCTCAGATAAAGGTAAGTTAAGAAAATTCGTTGTCAGCAGACCTGCTCTGAAAGAACTGTTAAAGGAAATTCTTTAGACAGAAGGGAAATTATATTAGAAGGAAACTTAGAACATCAGGGAGGAAAGAAGGACAATAAAAATGGTAAATATTTGGGTAAATTTAATAGACTGTCCTCCTCTTGAATTCTTTAAAATATGTTTGACAGTTGAAAGCAAAAATCATAACACTGTCTGATGGGGTTTCAATGTAGGTAGATGTAATACATGACAATTTTGATTACATATAAAGCAGGAAGTATAAAGGAACTTATATGGTACAAGGTTTCTACACTCCACTTGAAGTGGTAAAATACTGATTCTAAGTAGACTGTGAAAAGTTAAGTATTTATTTTGTAATCCTTAAAGAAACCATTTAAAAATATCTATAACAAAAGATATAATAAAAAACAACAGATAAATTAAAATGGAATTCTAAAACAAAAAGTTCAAATATTCCAAAAGAGGGCAAGAAAGGAGGAAACAGAGGAATAAAAAATAGAGGAAACAAACAGTAAACAAATAATAAAATGGTAGCTCTAAATCCAAACATGTCAATATTTATATTAAATGTATAAACATCAATTAAACAGAGATTTTCAGGATGGATAAAAAAATGACTTAATTAGACGCTTTCTACAAGAAACTCACTTTAAATATAATGATATAGGTAAGCTAAAAGTAAAAGATGGGGAACGATATACCATACTACGAATTAAAGGAGAGCTGGAATGGCTTAATATGAGAAAAAGTAGACTTCAGAGCAAAGAAAATTACCAGAGATAAAGAGAATCATTATATAAAAATAAAACGGTCATTTCACAAGGAAGACATAATAATTGTAAATAATTGTAGAAGAGCTTCAAAATACATGAAGCAAAACTTGTCATGACCGAGAGAATAAATAGATTCACAATTATAGTTGCAGACATGAACACTCCTTTCTCTGTAATCAGTAGAACTAGTAGACAGCAAATAAGCCAGGATATAGAAGAACTGAATAGCACTAACAACCAACTAGGTTCAATTGACATTTCACCTAACAACTGCAGAATATATTCAAGTGTCATCCATCAAGACAGACCCTACACTAGGTCATAAAACAAACCTTAATAAATTTAAAAGAATCAAAATCATTTAAAGTATGTTCTCTGACCATAATGAATTAGACTAGAAATAATTGCAGAAAGGTAACAGGAAACTCTCCCTTGAAAATTAATCAACATACTTCTAAATAATCCACAGGTCAAAGTGGAAGTCTCAAGGGAAATTAGAAAATATTTTGAACTGAACAAAAATGAAAATACAACATGTCAAAATTTGTGCAATGCAGCTGAAGCAGTGCTTGGAGGGAAGTATATAGCATTAACTGTTTAAAGAAGGTCTCAAATCAATTAAGCTTCCACCTTAATAAAACTAAAAAATAAGAGCAAAATAAACTCAAAGCAAGCTGCAGGAAGGAGACAATAAATATCACACCAGAAATCAATGAAACGGAAAAAGAAAAGCAAAGGAGAAAATCAATGAAACCAAAAGCTGGTTCTTTGAAAAGACCAATAAAATTGATAAGCCTCTAATGTGATTTAAAAGAAAAAAAGAGAGAAAATACAAATTAACAATACATGAAATGAAAGAGGGGTTATTACTATGGACCCTGCAGACATTAAAAGGATAATTAGGGAACACTCTAAACAACTCTACACACATAATCACCAATTTAGATGAGATGGAACAATTCCTTGAAAACCACAAACTACTAAAACTCACCCAAAATGAAATAGATAACTGCATAGCCTTACAACTATTTTAAAAATTGAATTCATAGTTTAAAACATTCCAAAATATAAATCTCCAGATCCAGATGGTTTCATGGGTGACTTCTACCAAACACTTCAAGAAGAAATAGTACCAGATCTACACAGTCTTTTCACAGAAAAATAAAATAGGAGGAAATACTTTCCAAGTTATTTTTATGAGGTCAGTACTTCCCTGATACCAAGATCAGAAAAAGGCAGTACAAGAAAAAACAAATACAGACCAATATCCCTCATGAACACAGATGCAAAAATCCTAAACAAAATACTAGCAAATCTATGTGAAAAGATGATCAACATCATTAGTTATTAGGAAAATGCAAATCAACACCATGAGTTATTACTTTATACTCACTAGGATAGCTATAATCAAAAAAGGGGCAATAGCAAGTGTTGGCAAAGATATAGAGAAATTGGAACTCTCATATATTGTTGGTGGAAAGTTAAAATGGCACAGGTACTTTGGAAAACAGCTTGACAATTCCTTAAAAAGTTAAACATAGAATTATCATAAGACCCAGCAATTCCACCCCTACATATACATCCAGGAAAGATGAAAACATGTATACACAAAAAATTATAAACTGTTGTTCACAGCAACATTATTCATTATAGTCAAAAAATGGAAACGACTCATATGTCTAGCAACAGATGAATGGATAAACAAAATGCATATCCATATAATGGAATATTAATTTGACCATTAAAAGGAATGAGGTACAGATATATTCTACAACATAAATGAACATTATGCTAAGTGAAAAAAAGCCAGAAACAAAAAGCCATATATTATACGAGTGACAGAAAGTGGATTACTTGTTTCCAGGAGCTGTGGGGAAGGAGGGAGTGAAGAGTCATTGCTTATGAGTATGGGGTTGCTATATGAATGATTAAAATGTTCTAAAATGAGATAATGGTATTGGTTGCATAATACTGTGAATATATGAAAAACCATGAATTTAACACTTTATAAAAGGTTTTTTTTTTAACACTTTAAAACTTTTATCATATGTGAATTATATCTCAGTAAAGCTGTTAAACTATATTAGCAAATTGAATCCAAAGATACATAAAAGAAATAATATACCATGACCAAGTAGAGTTTATCCTGGATATGTAAAGCTGGTTAAAAATTCAAAACTTGGTTGGTGGGCTTCCCTGGTGGTGCAGTGGTTAAGAATCTTCCTGCCAATGCAGGGGACACGGGTTTGAGCCCTGGACCGGGAAGATCCCACGTGCCGCAGAGCAAAAAAGCCCACGCACCACAACTACTGAGCCTGCGCTCTAGGGCTCAAGGGCCACAACTACTGAGCCTGCATACCACAACTACTGAAGCCCCCGCACCTAGAGCCTGTGCTCTGCAACACGAGAAGCCAGGACAATGAGAAATCTGTGCACTGCAACGAGGAGTAGCCCCCACTTGCCACAACTAGAGAAAGCCCACGCACAGCAACGAAGACCCAACACAGCCAAAAAAAAAGAAAACTTGGTTGGTGTAATATTTAATAGTCTAGAGAAAAACCTCAGTATCTAATCAATTCAGAAAAAGCATTTAACAAGTTTCAACATACACTCATTAAAAAAATATATAAAACCGGACTCCCTCTTGCGAGAGCACCAGAATCACAACTAACTGCTGAACAATCATTGACAGGAAGACACTGGAACTCACCAACAAAGATGCCCCACGTTCAAAGACAAAGAAGGAGCCACAATGAGATGGTAGGAGGGGCGCAATCACAATAAAATCAATTCCCATAACTGCTGGAGAACACGTATACCACAGAAGTCCACCCACTGGAGTGAAGGTTCTGAGCCCCACGTCAGGCTTCCCAACCTGGGGGTCCAGCAACGGGAGGACGAATTCCTAGAGGATCAGACTTTGAAGCCTAGCAGGATTTGCTTGCAGGACTTCAACAGGACTGGGGGAAACAGAGACTCCACTCTTGGAGGACACACACAAAGTAGTGTGCGTATTGGGACCCAGGGGAAGGAGCAGTAATCCCATAGGAGGCCGAACCAGACCTACCTACTAGTGTTGGAGGGTCTCCTGCAGAGGCAGGGGGTGGCTGTGGCTCACCGTGGGGACAAGGACACTGGCAGCAGAACTTCTGGGAAGTACTCCTTGGCGTGAGTCCTCCCAGAGTCCGCCATTAGCCCCACCAAAGAGCCCAGGTAGGCTTCAGTGTTGGGTCGCCCCAGGCCAAACAACCAACAGGGAGGGAACCCAGCCCCACCCACCAGCAGACAAGCAGATTAAAGTTTTGAGCACTGCCCATCAGAGCAACACCCAGCTTGACCCACAACCAGTCCATCCTATAAGGAAACTTGCACAAGCCTCTTAGATAGCCTCATCCACCAGAGGGCAGACAGGAGAAGCAAGAAGAGCTACAATCCTGCAGCGTGTGGAACAAAAAACACATTCACAGAAAGGTACACAAGATGAAAAGGCAGAGGGCTATGTACCAGATGAAGGAACAAAATAAAACCCCAGAAAAACAACTAAATGAAGTGGAGATGGGCAACCTTCCAGAAAAATAATTCAGAATAATGATAGTGAAGATGATCCAGGACCTTGGAAAAAGAATGGAGGCAAAGATCGAGAAGATGCAAGAAGTGTTTAACAAAGGCCTAGAAGAATTAAAGAACAAACACCTAGTAGAATTAAAGAACAGACAGAGATGAACAATAAAATAACTGAAATGAAAAACAGACTAGAAGGAAGCAACAGCAGAATAACTGAGGCAGAAGAATGGATAAGTGACCTGGAAGAGAGAAAGGTGGAATTCACTGTCATGGAACACAATAAAGAAAAAAGAATGAAAAGAAATGAAGACAGCCTAAGGGACCTCTGCGACAACAATAGATGCAACAACATTTGCTTTATAGGGGTCCCAGAAGGAGAAGAGAGAGAGAGAAAGTACCTGAGAAAATATTTGAAGAGATTGTAGTCGAAAATTTCCCTAATGTGGGAAAGGAAATAGCCACCCAAGTCCAGGAAGCTCAGAGAATCCCAGGCAGGATAAACTCAAGGAGAAACATGCCGAGACATATAGTAATCAAATTAGCAAAAATTAAAGACAAAGAAAACTTATTGAAAGCAGCAAGGGAAAAATGACAAATAACGTACAAGGGAACTCCCATAAGGTTAACAGCTGATTTCTCAGGAGAAACTCTACAAGGCAGAAGGGATTGGCATGATATATTTAAAGTGATGAAAGGGAAGAACCTACAACCAAAATTACTCTACCCGGCAAGGATCTCATTCAGATTCAAGGGAGAAATCAAAAGCTTTACAGACAAGCAAAAGCTAAGAGAATTCAGCACCACCAAACCAGCTCTACAAAAAAATGCTAAAGGAACTTCACTAAGTGGGAAACACAAGAGAAGAAAAGGACCTACAAAAACAAACCCCTAAAAATTAAGAAAATTGTAATAGGAACATACATATCAATAATTACCTTAAACGAGAATAGATTAAATGCTCCAAACAAAAGACACAGGCTCCCTGAATGGATACAAAAACAAGACCCATATATATACTATCTACAAGAGACCCACTTCAGACCTAGGGACACAAACACACTGAAAGTGAGGAGATGGAAAAAGATATTCCGTGAAAATGGAAATCAAAAGAAAGCCGGAGTAGCAATACTCATACCAGATAAAATGACTTTAAAATAAAGAATGTTCCAAGAGACAAGGAAGGACACTACATATTGATCAAGGGATCAATCCAAGAGAAGATATAACAATTATAGATATATATGCACCCAACATAAGAGCACCTCAATACATAAGGCAACTGCTAACAGCTATAAAAGAGGAAATCAACAGTAAAACAATAATAGTGGGGGACTTTAACACCACACTTACATCAATGGACAGATCATCCAAACAGAAAATAAATAAGGAAACACAAGCTTTAAATGACACAATAGACCAGATAGATTTAGTTGATATTTATAGGACATTCCATCCCAAACCAGCAGATTACACTTTCTTCTCAAGTGCACACAGAACATTCTCCAGATTAGATCACGTCTTGGGTCACAAGTCAAGCCTCAGTAAATTTAAGAAAATTGAAATCATATCAAGCATCATTTCTGACCATAGCACTATGAGATTAGAAATCAATTACAGGGAAAAAATGTAAAAACCGCACAAACACATGGAGGCTAAACACTACGTTACTAAATAACCAAGAGATCACTGAAGAAGTCAAAGAGGAAATCAAAAAATACCTAGAGACAAATTACAAGAAAAACACAATGATCCAAAACCTATGGGATGCAGTAAAAGCAGTTTTAAGAGGGAAGTTTATAGCAATACAAGCCTACCTGAAGAAACAAGAAACATCTCAAATAAACAAACTAACCTTACATCTAAAGGAACAAGAGAATGAAGAACAAACAAAACCCAAAGTTAGTAAGAGGAAGAAATCATAAAGATCAGAGCAGAAATAAATGAAATAAAAACAAAGAAAACAGTAGCAAAGATCAATAAAACTAAAAGCTGGCTCTTTGAGAAGATAAACAAAATCGATCAACCATTAGCCAGACTCATCAAGAAAAAGAGGGAGAGGACTCATATCAATAAAATTAGAAATGAAAAAGGAGAAGTTACAACAGACACCACAGAAATACAAAAGAGACTACTGCAAGCAACTCTATGCCAATAAAATGGACAACTTGGAAGAAATGGACAAATTCTTAGAAAGGTATAACCTTCCAAGATTGAACCAGGAAGAAATAGAAAATATGAACAGACCAATCACAAGTAATGAAATTGAAACTGTGATTTAAAATCTTCCAACAAACAAAAGTCCAGCACCAAATGGCTTCACAGGTGAAATCTATCAAACATTTAGAGAAGAGCTAACAGCCATCATTCTCAAACTCTTCCAAAAAATTGTGGAGGAAGGAACACTCCCAAACTCATTCTATGAGGCCACCATCACCTGATAGCAAAACCAGACAAAGATACTACAAAAAAAGAAAATTACAGACCAATATCACTGATGAATATAGATGCAAAAATCCTCAACGAAATACTAGCACACAGAATCCAACAACACATTAAAAGGATCAAATACCATGACTAAGTGGGATTTATCCCAGGGATTCAAGGATCCTTCAATACACGCAAATCAATCAATGTGATACACCATATTAACAAATTGAAGAATAAAAACCATATGATCATTTCAATAGATGCAGAAAAAGCTTTTGATAAAATTCACCACCCATTTATGATAAAAAAAATCTCCAGAAACTGGGCATAGAGGGAACCTACCTCAACATAATAAAGGCCATATATGACAAACCCACAGCAAACATCATTCTCAATGGTGAAAAACTGAAAGCATTTCCTCTAAGATATCATTTGTAGAGACATGGATGGATCTAGAGACTGTCATACAGAGTGAAGTAAGGCAGAAAGAAAAAAACAAATATCATATATTAACGCATATATGTGGAACCTAGAAAAATGGTACAGATGAATCGGTTTTCAGGGCAGAAATAAAGACACAGATATAGAGAAAAAACGTATGGACACCAAGGGGGGAAAGTGGTGAAGCGGAGTGATGGTGGTGGTGTGATGGATTGGGAGATTGGGATTGACATATATACAGTAATATGTGTAAAATGGGTAACTAATAAGAACTTGCTGTATAAAAAAAGTAATAAAATTCAAAAATTAAAAAAAAAATTACAATGAGGTATCACCTCACACCAGTCATAATGGTCACCATCAAAAAATCTACAAATAAATGCTGGAGAGGGTGTGGAGAAAAGGGAACCCGCTTGCACTGTTGGTGGGAATGTAAACTGATACAGCCACTATGGAGAACAGTATGGAGGTTCCTTAAAAAACTAAAAATAAAACTACCATACTACCCAGCAATCCCACTACTGGGCATATACCCTGAGAAAACCATTATTCAAAAAGTCATGTACCACAATGTTCACTGAAGCTCTATTTACAATAGCCAGGACATGGAAGCAACCTAAGTGTCCATCAACAGATGAATGGATAAAGAAAATGTGGCACATATATACAATGGAATATTACTCAGCCATACAAAGAAACAAAATTGAGTTGTTTGTAGTGAGGTGGATGGACCTAGAGTCTGTCATACAGAGTGAAGTAAGTCAGAAAGAGAAAAATACCGTATGCTAACACATATATATGGAATCTAAGGCAAAAAAAATTGGTTATGAAGATGCTAGGGGCAGGATAGGAATAAAGATGCAGACGTAGAGAACGGACTTGTGGACACTGGGAGGGGGAAGGGTAAGCTGGGACGAAGTGAGACAGTGGCATGGATTTATATATACTACCGAATGTAAAATAGATAGCTAGTGGGAAGCAGCAGTATAGCACAGGGAGATCAGCTCGGTGCTTTGTGACCACCTAGAGGAGTGGGATAGGGAGGGTGGGAGGGAGACGCAAGAGGGAGGGGATATGGGGATATATGTGTATGTATAGCTGATTCACTTTGTTATAAAGCAGAAACTAACACACCATTGTAAAGCAATTATATTCCAATAAAGATGTTAAGAAAACAAACCAACAAAAAAATCTACAAGCAATAAATGCTGGAGAGGGTGTGAAGAACAGGGAACCCTCATGCATTTTTGGTGGAAATGTAAATTGATACAGCCACTATAGAGAGCAGTATGGAGGTTCCTTAAAAAACTAAAAATAGAAATATCATATAACCTAGCAATCCCTCTACTGGGCATATACCCAGAGAAAACCATAATTCAAAGACACATGCACCCCAATGTTCATTGCAGCACTATTTACAATAGGCAGGACATGGAAAACAACCTAAATGTCCATCAACAGAGGAATGGATAAAGAAGATGGAATATTACTCAGCCATAAAAAGGAATGAAACTGGGTCATTTGTAGAGTTATGGGTGGATCTAGAGACTGTCATACAGAGTGAAGTAAGTCAGAAAGAGAAAAACAAGTATCGTATATTAACACATATATGTGGAATCTGAAAAAATTGGTATAGACGACCTTATTTACAAAGCAGAAATACAGACATGGATGTAGAGAACAAACGTATGGATACCAAGGGGGAAGGAGGGAGTGGGATGAATTGGGAGATTGGGATTGACATATATACACTACTACTGATACTATGTATAAAATAGATGGCTAATGAGAACCTACTGTATAGCACAGAGAACTCTACTCAGTGTTCTGTGGTGACCTAAATGAGAAGGAAATCCAAAAAAGAGGGGATATATGTATACATATAGCTAATTCACTTTGCTGTACAGTATAAACTAACACAATATTGTAAAGCAACTATACTCTAATTATAAAAACAAAATACGTGCACTTATCATATGACCCAGGCCTAGACATTTATCTTAGAGAAGAAACTTTTATTCACACAAAAACTATACACAGGGCTTCCCTGGTGGCGCAGTGGTTGAGAGTCCGCCTGCTGATGCAGGGGACACGGGTTCGTGCCCCAGTCCGGGAAGATCCCACATGCTGCGGAGCGGCTAGGCCCGTGAGCCATGGCCGCTGAGCCTGCTCGTCCGGAGCCTGTGCTCTGCAACGGGAGAGGCCACAACAGTGAGAGGCCCGCACACCGCAAAAAAAAAAAAAAAGAAACTATACACAGGTATAAGTAGCATCTTTATTTATAATTGTCAAAAGCTGGAAACAACTTAAATGTCCTTCAGGGGGTAAATGGATAAATAAACTGTGGTATATCCAGACAACAGAACACTACTCAGCAATACATAGGAATGAACCACTGACACTTGCTACAATTTGTACTAAGCTCAAAGACACACCCAGTGAAAGAAGCCAGTCTCAAAAAGGTTACATACTATGTAATTGCATTTGTATGACATTCTTAAAAAGATAAAACTATAGTCATGTAGAAGAGTACTTGCCAGGAGTTAGAATGGGGGAAGGGTGTGACTACTAAGGGATAGTACAGCATAGTTTTTTTGTATCCTAGTTCTGGTGGTGGTTACAGGAATCTATACATGTAAAATTCATAGAACTGTGCACCAAAGTTAAAAAGTCAATTTTTTCTGTGTGCTGTTTAAGAATTAAAGGAAATTTATAAAAAGGCAATTTTGACATTTAAAACTTATAGTTAATACTTTCAAAGGGGTCATTTAGAATTTAGTCTGTAGCATAATTCCAGATACAATAGTATTTTAGACAGCCCCACAGGCTTCATTTTATAGCACACTATGGAGCTCACAGAACATTACATGAAAATTTCTTAACTTAAACTTCAACTAAGAAAAAAGAAAAAGAATGGTTGTAATATCAAAAATGCTCAGTACTCCCTGACTTCAGACAATACTACAAAGCTGCAGTAATCAAGACAGCATGGTACTGGCACAAAAACAGAAAGATAGATCAATGGAACAGGATAGAAAGCCCAGAGATAAACCCATGCACATATGGTCACCTTATCTTTGATAAAGGAGAAAGGACAGTACAGTGAAGAAAGGACAGCCTCTTCATTAAGTGGTGCTGGGAAAACTGGACAGGTACATGTAAAAGTATGAGATTAGATCACTCCCTAACACCATACAAAAATGCTCAGTAAACACCACATAAAGAACATTTATTTTAGTGACCTTTACTTGAATTGTAGCTGCAGACAACATGCTGAGTAAGTATGCGTTAATTTTTTTAATGTTAAGAAGCAGTTTTGCTGATACATAAATAATGGTCATAATAATCATTAAATAGTGTATAAATAGGTTGAATGATCTATTATTAGACTGAAGCCACTTAGATAATTAAAAGCTAAGGTGAATTTTATAACTCTTCAATTAAGATATTAGATTAAAAGCCGGGGCATATCAAATCAAGAATGATAGGCATTAGGATCAAATAAATTATTGTCTGTGGGGAAATAAGAAAGTGTTCATTATTAATTAATCCCATAAAATTTAAGTAAATAATCCAATTTTTAAAAAATCCTTGAACGTTTCTTGAAGGCATACAGTATTTTAACAATGTATTCTAAATGCAACGTTCAAGTCAGGGAAATGGTAAATGATATGCATTCAAGTCAGCTAAGTTAAAATATTACTTAGCTATAATTAAGTATTGCTGTAAGCATATAGGTTTCCAATTCTAGCTATGATTATTCTGAGCTTACAAAGAGGAAATGGAGATCAACCTATCTATGAAATGGATCAGACCTTCAGCTGCTTCCAGACAAGCTTTGACATTAAACTGAACAATCTATAAAGAAATTCCAATGGTGACATAAATCTGCATGTTCTGGATTTCCTTCACATTTTATGGAACATTGGTCCCTCTGTAGCTATAATATCTGCATAGGGAGCACTCTGCCTCAGCTCAATAGCCCGCTGTTTTTTTAGGACAAGAAAGCTATAAAATTTGGCTGCAGCTTGTTTTCGGTCATTATTTCTGCAGAGCTTCATCAGACTAAAGTACTGCATTCCCATCTTGTTGGATTCCTGGGAAAACAATTATAAAAGAAGAAAGGAAAGGGAAACAAGATGATTAGAAATAAAGCAGGCTGTGGATGCATAATGAACAACAAAATATTGATATTTTTGATAAGTGACTGTGAAATTCTTAAATGGAGAAATGCAAATGACTCATTAGGAAACAAAAAACATCATAGGTCATTGAGCACAGCTTGGTTCATTGAGAAAATACATGCAAAAGAACTCTAAAGTATTACACAAATTTCTAATGTGTTGTACAAATGTTAGGTCTTTTAAAAAATTGATGTTAACATAAATGGCTCCTGGAGAAAGTGCAAATTAATTTAGACTTGCAGGCAGAAAAAAGTCCACAGGACCTTGGGAATCTTCAAAATCAATGAAAATTATCAGCCTATCAGGCTTGTTTTCTTTAAAGGTACTGCAGGATGGGGGTGACTAAACAACTCTTGTGGTAAATGTCATGGCAGGGGAATATGACTAAATACATCTCCCAGTTTCTTTGCACAGATTAAAAAGATGTTGGATTCACTATAGGACACCTGTGAATCTACTAGAAAAAACTGAGGTACAATAAAGTATTTAAATAGACTACGTACCTGGAATCAGATTTCTAGAACAGGAGTATTGTTTTTTAGTTAGAAATACTGTGGTGAATACTGGTCAGTATCCCTGTGAGTATTGTACTAATCTGATAGCTGTGAAGCATTTTTTTTTTTTTTAAATAACATATACAAGGGTTTTTCTGTTCTGTTTTGTTTTGTTTTGTTTTGCCAGTCCATAACACTTAACAAATCAATAAGTTAAATAATTTATCATACTTTATCTCAACCAAAGGAGCAGCCCAGTGTCAGCAACCTTTCAGAGATGGCATGCCAAGCCTTCATTTATCCCCCCCTCTTGAGGAGACAAAATGCAGATCAGGTGGCTTTTTCCCCAGGGAGAGAGCAGGGACAGCCTTCTCAATTCCAAGAATCCTTTTGAAAAACACCCTGAGAGGATTATTCTGTTTCCTCCAGAAACTCCTTTAAAATGAAGGTAAAGGAATAAAGGAAGGAGAGAAATACAAAGTGGAAGACTATCAGACTTAGAGAAAGCCGAACCCTACATGCCAGCAGAGAGGAAAGCCAGCAAAAAGCAAGCCAACTTGAGATACAGAAATTTGACCCTGTTTGAGGAAAGTCTTTTAGGAACTTATTTGGAGAACAAGGATTTTTGAGGAATGCACTAACCATTCTGCCTCTAGACTGAGTTTCTTGCTGGCTGTTCTAATCTACAGATCCCAGACTTGAACTGCAACATCCAATTGGATTTTCAGCCTCCAGCCAGCCCTGCTCACTTCTGACTGTCCAGACCCTACAATCTGAATTGGCTTGAGCCAATTCCTTAATCTATCTTGTTGCTACTGCTTCTCATGACTAATAGGGATTTTGTACAATTCAGTGGTTTTTGTATACTGAACAAAAAAACTACTTAGTTTGTCTAAAGTCTGAAGTCAAGGGGAGATTCTGTCAGCAAGCAAGGACCTCTCAGTTCAGTCCTGAATGGGCTTTTCCTCTAATTGCAACCCAAAGCTTTACATCTGTCTTCCTGTCCCTATAGAGTTTACTTGTGCCACTAAATGTGTAAATGTATATAGACAGAATGTTACTACCGCCAGATTCTCTAATTATTTAATATATTCTACAACCTCTAATATATCACATACTTAAGGCCATCCGTCCATTTATCTTTACATGTCAAAAATGTGGACATAAGGCCAGCATATAGTTGTGCTCAGTATTTAATGGTGGAATTTAAGTTAAGTACAATAAAACATGAAAGCTGTAGAATAAAAAAATTTAAAAAAAGCATTTCCAGCAGTGACAGCCTCCCCATGAATATGTGCCTTTTGCAAAGGATCTCCTTCATCCGTCTCCAAAAGAGAAGAGGAAACATGAGAAGCACCTGGTCCAGAACCCCAATTCCTACTCCATGGTTATGAAATACCCAGGATGCCATAAAATCACTACCACCTCTAGCAATGCACAAACAGTAATTTTGTGTGTTGGTTGCTCCTTGTTCTCGCCAGCCTACAGGAATAAAAGCAAGGCTTACAGAAGGACGCTCCTTCAGACAGAAGCAGCTCTAAAAGCATCCTGAATCAAGACGAGAGGGATACCATTCCTATAAACACACTTGAATAAAACAAAAGACAAAACCCCAAAGTGAAACAAAACCTAGGAAAAGCTCAGGAATTGTAGGCAGCAGGATGTCATAAGCTGGAAATGAGGGGTGAAGCTAAAAACATGAGAGTTCCTTAAAAGGCTACTTGGAAACAGTTAGATCCTCAGGTCTACTCCACCACCTCACAGAACCTTAAGACCACTACTCCCATACCTAGCAGGAAGCAGGAAGTTGTCTTTCTGGAGATATCAACCAGTGAGGTTCTAGACTTGGAATAATAGGCACTGTGGATGGTGGAGGAGAAGTGTTATAGACTGGGGAAATATGGGAAATTCTAATGTCTAAACAGTGAGACTGCAGCCTCTCCCTTACTCCCTTTGGTTCCTGAACCACGGGCATCATGCTTATATCTGCTAGGCAGTAGATCTGAAGATTAAGCTGGGAAAGTGAACATTCCAAGGAAAAGAATCCTATAGATAATGACGTGTGTGTGTGTGTGTATTGGGGGGGCACCACCCAATTATCTCACTATAAAGACCACAAGTCTACAAGCCCCATCCATGCTTATCTAACCTCCAATCAGCTTTTTGGTGTCTCACTCTTTTAAAAAAAAAAGAGATCTAAGAGACATTTGGATAAAATTTCTAACATTCAAGAGCAGAAAAGAATGCATTCAAGAGAATCACTAAGGGGCTTCCCTGGTGGCGCGGTGGTTGAGAGTCCACCTGCAGATATCAGGAGATCCAACATCTGACGCATAGGTAGTGCAGAAAAGGAGACTAGATTAACAAGGAGGAAATCCAAAACAATTTCCAATGCAAGAACATGAACTCTCAGAATAAAGAATCTATTACATGTTTAGCACAATAAATGAAAAAGACCCATACCAGAGCACATCATCATGAAATTTCAGGCCACTGGGGATAAAGAAAAGATCTAAAAGCTTCCAGAGAGAAAATAAAGGTCACCTACAAAAGACCACCAACCAAGCAGCATCTGACTTTTCAATAACAACACAGATGCCTAGAAATGTTGCAAAGCCTTCAAGATCTGAGAGTTATTATTTTCAAGCTATGTTCAGATACACCCAATAAAGTTAAAGGTAAAATAAAGACATTTTCAGACTTGTATGTAGGGCCTCTATCTCTTATGAACTCTTTTTTTTTAGATTAATTAATTTATTTAATTTTTATTTATAGCTGTGTTGGGTCTTCGTTGCTGTGCACAGGCTTTCTCTAGTTGCGGTGAGCAGGGGCTACTCTTCGTTGTGGGGTGCAGGCTTCTCACTGTGGTGGCTTCTCTTGTTGCAGAGCACAGGCTCTAGGCGCATGGGCTTCAGTAGTTGTGGCATGCAGGCTCAGTATTTGCGGCACATGGACTTCTTGGCTCCGCGGCATGTGGGATCTTCCTGGACCAGGGCTTGAACCCATGTGCCCTGAATTGGCAGGCGGATTCTTAACCACTGTGCCACCAGGGAAGCCCTCTTTTTTTTTTTAATTTAATTTAATTTGTTTATTTTTTATACAGCAGGTTCTTGTTATCTATTTTATACATATTAGTGTATACATGTCAATCCCAATCTCCCAATTCATACCACCACCCCCCCCCAACCAGTTCCTTTTTATAGCTGAGTAATATTCCATGGTATGTATGTACCACGTCTTCTTTATCCTTTAGTCTGTCGATGGGCATTTAGGTTGCTTCTATGATCTGGCTATTGTAAATAGTGCTGCAGTGAACACTGGGGTGCATGTGTCTTTTTGAATTATGGATTTCTCTGGGTATATGCCCAGTACTAGGATTACTGGGTCATATGGTAAGATTATTTTTAGTTTCCATACTGTTCTCCATAGAGGCTGTATCAATTTACATTCCCCCCAACAGTGCATGAGGGTTCCCTTTTCTCCGCGCCCTCTCCAGCATTTGTTGTTTGTAGATTTTCTGATGATGCCCATCCTTTTTTTTTTTTTTTTTTTTGGGTTCCGGGGGCCTCTCACTGTTGTGGCCTCTCCCGTTGCGGAGCACAGGCTCCGGATTTTTTTTTTTTTTTTTGTGATACGCGGGCCTCTCACTGTTGTGGCCTCTCCCGTTGCGGAGCACAGGCTCCGTACACACAGGCTCAGCGGCCATGGCTCACGGGCCCAGCCACTCCGCGACATGTGGGATCTTCCCGGACCAGGGCACGAACCCGTGTCCCCTGCATCGGCAGGCAGACTCTCAACCACTGCGCCACCCGGAAAGCCCTGATGATGCCCATTCTAACCGGTGTGAGGTGATACCTCATTGTAGTTTTGATTTGCATTTCTCTAATAATTAGTGATGTTGAGCAGCTTTTCATGTGCTTCTTGGCCATCTGTATGTCTTTTTTGGAGAAATGTCTACTTAGGTTTTCTGCCCATTTTTGGATTGGGTTGTTTGTTTTTTTAATATTGAGCTGCAGGAGCTGTTTATATATTTTGGAAATTAATCCTTTGTCCATTGGTTCATTTGCAAATATTTTCTTCCATTTGGAGGGTTGCCTTCTCGTCTTGTTTATAGTTTCCTTTTCTGTGCAAAAGCTTTGAAGTTTCATTAGGTCCCGTTTGTTTATTTTTGTTTTTATTTTCATTACTCTAGGAGGTGGGTCAAAAAAGATCTTGCTGTGATTTATGTCAAAGAGTGTTCTTCCTATGTTTTCCTCTAAGAGTTTTATAGCATCCAGTCTTACATTTAGGTCTTTAATCCATTTGGAGTATATTCTTGTGTATGGTGTTAGGGAGTGTTCTGATCTCATTCTTTTACATGTAGCTGTCCAGTTTTCCCAGCAGCACTTATTGAAGAGACTGTCTTTTCTCCACTGTATATCCTTGCCTCCTTTGTCATAGATTAGTTGACCTCCTATGCACTCTTTGTCTCAGGAAATTATGAGAGGATGTTAACCACCAAAAAAATTCAAGATAAAGATCAAATCATCAAAACTAGAGGGACTAACATAGGAAAGAGACAAAGGAATCCCCATGTTATGGTAAAGGAATGTCCCAAGACAAAAACTGTGGAGCAGACCTAGAGAGCAACTAGTCTAGATTAGAACAAGAGGAGGATGAGCTCTGGGAAGGATATTTTCAAGAAAAAAGAAAGGAACTGATGAATTAATTGATGTATTTGACCATACTAAAAGGGGTTTTATTTTATTGTCAGAGAGTTTTGAAAAAGAATTAAGGATGGGTATATAGATACTAAGCAAATGTGAAAAATGAGGTAAAGATTAACGCCAAAATAAAAAACCCATAAAGTTGGCAAGAAATGTAATTATGCTTATGAAGTCTCAATTTAAACTAATTTTTACATAGTGGTGGCAACTGATGGTTGTCCCTTAATATCCATTTTCTTCTTCCTCCATAGTAATAGAATTATTAGCTGGTCCCATGGTTGCCAGATAAGGACTACGTTTCCCAGCTAGATGTGGCAAGGTGATTAAGTGCTGGTCAGTTAAATGTGAAAAGTGATGCATACAATTTCCGGGATATACCCTTAAAGGAAACTTTGCTGCTGATTGGAATGCAGACATGGTGGATAGTTAGCCATTTTGGATCCCAAGAATAAAGAAAATGAGATAAAGGGAACCTGGGCCTCTGACAACTTTGTGAACATAGCTGCCATACCAGATAGTACTCTACCTGACAGAGAAATAAACTTCCATCGTTTTAAGCCACTGACATTTTGGCTCTGTGTCACAATCAAACCTGCATCGTGACTATTCTAATTATAACATTGTAAGCACTGAATACTGTGCTGAAAATACACTGGGGTGGGGGAGATATAACTAAGCTAAATTTTCATTTTCTTCTGAAAGAAGTCAACAGATAAAATATAAAGCTGAAATATTAGGAAAGAGCAGTAAGAACATGTAATTAGAAACATAGATATAAATACTAAAAGAAAGAGTTTATATAGTTTCCTCTGGTAAGCAGAACTTAGGAATAAGTAGGGATGGGACAAAAGACTTGTGTGTTTCCCTTTCAGCCTTAAGCATAGTACTACTGAACTTTCAAAATTATATACATGTATTATTTTGATAAAAATATAAGTTAAATTTTAAAATTATCTGTTTCATTCTTAAACTGTTATAAATTTAGTTTCACATTGAGAATTAGTTAACAGGCTGCTAAACACAAGAATTGGACATAGAATAGATGTCTAGGGACATGAAAATGGGTAAGAATTGATTAGAACGTGTAGGCACCAAAAGCAAACTCACATTTAGGCTCGGGTATACAGCTTAAAAATCATTTCACTCTAGTGTAATTTGGCCTCAACAAAAACACAATGAAAATTGTTTTATTTCTATTAATATTTAGAAGGTTGAACTCAACATTTTACTTATTTTTAAAAATAAAAATAGGGTTGACAAACCCTACTAAGTCTTACCCGCAAGCTATTTAACATATGAAGTATTCTTCGATTCCATCTCTCCACCTCAATATTTTGTTCATTCCCCAATGACTCCTGTTTGAATAATTGATATAATATTTCATTTAACCAAATTTTACTGAATGTTTACTATTTGCCAGCCATAGTGTTAGCTGCCGCAAGAAACACAACTGTAACACTGGGTCCTGCCAAATAAGGAGCTTATAGTCTGATAATTGAGAGAATATGACTAACATACAAATATAGCTCAGTCTTTACAGGATTATATCTATACTCCCAGGCTATCTTCTGACAAGGGGTTCCAGAGTTGGAGATTCTGCCATCTCTATTGGTGATGCATCCCAGGCATTGTGCACTTACTTTTAAAAGTAAAGATGACCACTTTTGGCTAGGACTGTCCCAGCTCTGGTCAATCTGAACTCAGATGACAGGAGTAAACAAAAAGCTATAGAAGAACTACCTTGTAAAGGCCTTTATATGAATTTATCTGGTGATATAAAAGCTGTAACAATAACTGATGTTTAGTATGTACAATTGGGTTAGGAAGCTTACGAGTTTCAAGGGTGTCTTGTCCGAAAAAGATCAACCCACGGCCTTTCATGTTATTTGAATAGATTCAATCTTTTCAGTTTTTAGCCACTTTCAGAAACACCTTAATATTTAAAAATTGTAGAGTTGAAATCCCTTCACAGGAACTCATTCTAAGCCCTTACCAACTAACACCTTATAAGCTGAGAACAGAACTGGGCATAGGAAAGGTGCTGATGAGTCTGATAAAAAAGCAAGACTACAAAGGGTTGGGGGAGGCAAGTGGCACAGATCTGACCTACTTTATAATTTCCCCAATGCTATCTCTGACCATGAAACCCAACAGCTCCTGTGTCACCCTTATCACAGCCCCACTGTTTGTCAAGTTTTCGTGTATACCTCTGGAGCCCAGACACTTCTTAAAATTGCATTCAATTTCATGAACTCTGAGATGATTTCAGAGAGCTTCAGAATATCCTGTATGATATTTTAAATCTTTTGAGGCTAAGGGGACTGCCAAGTCCCCATTCTTGCCAGCTGTACTGGCTTCCTGGTTCTGCCTATACAGCATCCTTTCTTACATTCCAAAGATAGTGATCTGAAAACATGGTCAATTTTATTCTGAAGAGTTTTCTGAATTCCTCCAGGTAAAATTTATGTTTATTTCTTTCTGGTTTATTCTGGGACAAACTAGTTCATCCAATTACTAATGTTTATTTTATTGTTAAATACACAAATGTATTTTTCAAATGTAAAAAGCAATGGCCCAACTCTTTGTTAAAGATCCATGAGACTGCAGCTTCACCTATATTGTACAACTAAACAAATCAGGAAAAGGCTCAGAAAAAAATAGTCTGTGCATTTTGCTGAAGCCTGTCCACTTAATCTATCTGGACACCTACAGCTGAGTCCATTGTGTGGAAAGCCCTGTGGATTATTAAAACAGCTGAACTTGTGCTGTGTTGTGGTTTTCTTGACCATGTATGAAAATAACCTGTGTCTAGAAGCAAAGAGAAAGGCGAAAGTGACTCAACTCTCTTCTGGCTCAGTTGTTTGGATGTTTC
This sequence comes from Neophocaena asiaeorientalis asiaeorientalis, assembly GCF_003031525.2. NCBI lineage: Eukaryota > Metazoa > Chordata > Mammalia > Artiodactyla > Phocoenidae > Neophocaena > Neophocaena asiaeorientalis. The sequence continues at coordinate 2,890,957 of NW_020173068.1, forward strand.
AGGTAAAAATTTCATGTATTTATTCTGTCCTAGATTATCCAGAGAAGTCAGTCATATGAAAAAAACAATTTAATAGTCTTGGAACTCATTGTAAAGATAATTTATTTAAAAACAAACTAACATTAGGCATTAGTAAGTGTTTTGATATTATTTAAGAAACTTTTGTTAAAATTCATTACAATGTTAAAAATGCCTTCAGCACTATGGGACAAGGACTAGAGAAATAAGACAGTAATCTATATGGAGTCAGGTGAGTCACATGTTAGCTCTGGCTTCGCTACTGACTTGTGGTCCTCTGTGCAGACCATTCCCTTTTTCTGATCTCTAGAAGTCTTGAGTCAGACCTTGGTCTATATCAGCCAAGGTCTTGGTATAGACCGTGAGTCATTGTTTTGGGAAATAATGCCCATACATTTTTCTTTAAATAAAATGAAATTTCAAATGCCCTAGGACATAGTCATAATACAACTCTGCTTCTTTACAGATGTTATAAGAATAATTTAAAACAATGATTCTCAACATTTTAAACCCATGACTACCTGCGATAAGTATAAAAATCCCATACATTTCTTTAAAATTACTTAAAGTTTCAAAATAAATTAAAGAATAAAAGATCAAAGGAATTCTGAATATGTTTTATCAAGCTACTCATACACATCTTTGTTAAGAACACAAATTTAAATTGTAATTTTAGAGAGTAACGTGACAGCTAAAAACAATTTTTAGGTAAATAAGGTGTTAACTATTTAGGAACAAAGTTTTAAATAACATTCTTAAGACTATACATCTATTTACCAATTCAACTGGACAATTTTCAATTTCTTGTGCCAAGATGGCATTCAGTAAAGATGATTCCTCAGCAGCTGAAGGTACCGTTTCAGCAATATCCTGCTAAAGCAAATTAGGGAAATATAGGTAAGTTATCACAGTAGTAGTAGTCATCACAGGAACAATCTCATTTTATTAAATGCTTTAATCACATGGATGCTCATTTCTAAAAGTAATTTAAAATACTACCTGCATTCTCAAAATATCATTTCTGAAATATCCCAAATAGGCAATCCCTGACTTAAATATTCCTGTTTTCTCTATGCCTCCCACAATGAAGAACTTGCATGTTCTGCCCTCCTTGCTACGTATCTTTTCCCTTCCTATTTCCCTCAACACTACAGATGTCATATCAAAAGTCTCTGCTGCTGCACAGCTGAGACCACTTTCTATGAAGCAGTTTGTCTTTGCCACAGTCCCCTACCTCTATTCTCATGCCAGAACCAGGTGGCAGAGGAAGAAGAATTGTAAGCCGAGGGAGTGAGAATGGCGGAAGGGATATTAATATCCCTACCTAGGGCCAGGACAGGATTCTTGCCACTGCTGCTGGAGTTGCCACTAGCAAGAGGGAAGAAAAACTGTGTCCTCTGGAAGGGGAACGAAGACAAAAAGGAAGACGGAAAAAGAGAAATTCTCCATTCATCAACACTCTCTTTTCTCATTGCTATGGAAGCTGTTGGCCCCTTTCTCATCTTCAGCCTGTCTCCAAGCTTCATTCCCCAAGCTGTTATCTGTGGTTGTGATTAAGTTAGAAGCTTCCCACAACATAGCTTACTTGATTTTTCATTTTAGCTTTTAAAACTTTTCATGAGTATGAGGTTGCATTTTGTTCTTTAATATACATGTTTGTGGAGCCCTATCATGTTTTTTTCCCTTTTATTTCTATGAATATTCTACATTTTAGATACTCTCAATTGTGCAGTTATTTTACAAAATATTGTTTGAATTTTTGAAAGATTTGAAAATGATTATCAGAATCAATATTTTTCTGTCCATTTAAATTGACTGTGCTTCCATTACTGACTATATTTCATATCTGTTCACCATTTTTGGAAGCAGAATAAGAATGAAATTGAAGGTTAAAGCATAAGTATAGGGTAAAGGAGTAAAAGGTTCAAAAGAAGTAGTGCAACAATCTTTCCTTCACTGCAAGCACCAAAATTTTGTCACTATGTTAAAAAATAATAAACTAAACAAATTTGCCTAATCATAATTTCAGTAGGTGCATTCTAAGAAATGTCTGAATCCAAATAAGGAAGAGAGTAGTACTGGCAACCCAGTATCTCAATATTCAGTATATGATCAAATTAAAACACATTCTGTTTTAATGTATTATGAAATTGTCTTTCCTTCCAAGGGCATTCAGTTTCAATGTGGATTGACTCTCAATTCCCTGAGTGGTTATCAAAATACAGTGATGATGGAACAAACCAGAAAAGCACTGTTTTCTTTTTATCTTGTGTGGTATAATATTTACACTTGTACAGTCAGTAAAGTGACATTGGGAAAATATTTTACAGCACACTTTTTCCAACTACTTTTTTTTTTTTTTTTTTTTTTTTTGAACGAACCCGTGTCCCCTGCATTGGCAGGCGGACTCTCAACCACTGCGCCACCAGGGAAGCCCCCACATTTTTTTAATAACTGTTTTTCAAATAAAAATTATGTCTTCAAGTAAAAATTAAAAAAATTTTTTTGGGTCATGGATCTTTAGTCTTTCAGGCTAAGATAACCAGTGCGTCTAACACATATTATTTTTAGAGTTAGGAAGGGTGAACTTATGATCAGAAGCAAAGCTTAGGTGTATTTTCTAGACTTCTAAAGGATTCCATGACATATTGAATGTGAGACCTCAGCATATAACCAGATTCAGGTATAATAATTTATTCAGTGTACCATGAAAAATACTCTTTCAGTATGAAACTACTTATCTTGTGATTTGCTATCCTAAACTTCTAGAAAATACTGTTCTGCAGATGTAAATTATGTTTTACCCTGTAGTACTGTACATACTAAAGAAGTTATAGAATAACGTAAGATGAAATATAAACTATAAATATAAGACGATATACCAGAGTCTCAATGTTCCTTCACTGTATGTGACAGGAAGATAATAATATTTTTATTACTCTCTTTGGTTAACTTACATCAGAGTTAATATTTTTATTGGTATCCTCACAAGAGCTACACTTAGATCCATCAGTCGCTTCCTTCCAAGTTTTGGATTGACTTAACTCTTGCAGGGAATTTGGCTCTTCCATCATGGAGGTCTCTGAATTATTAAGGAAGTAAAAAAGATTTCACTAACATATCTTTCAAACTTAAAATTGGGATATGGTTGTTACAAAAGAAAACTTCTGACAGACAACTTAAAATCCAAGAATTTAAGCGTGCGCAAACTTTCTTATAGCACCCCAAGTCTCACATATTTATCTTCCATTTTCCTTCATCTGCCTTTTTATCACTTCTACTCCCCGTGTTCCACCACCTATCTCCTCCACTCTCGTTCCCACACATTTAACTCACAAGACAACATGGATATACCAAGCCCATCTTAGTATATTGTTCAGCAGATTTTAATGCCTTCAGTAAGCAGAGGTTCACTCAACACATAAGTTAGCTTTATTATTCCTTTATAATAGTCACAATAATAATTCATTATTAATATTATTAAAATTTCATGCATCCTCTAGGGGGATAGATATATCTATATCTCAGGTTAACTGTATTGTTTAAATGCTATTCTTATCACTAAGTGATTTTTCATGTTAGTTGTCTTAAAGTGAAACATTATCCTACGAGATATAGAATTTTCTTTGTTGAAGGCTTGTGAGTACTGCCTTTGTGGGTGGGGGAGGTGGGAAAGAGTGAGATTAAGAATAGTCCACATAGTATATATACTTCATCTTTTTAAGGTAGTTTGTTGGACAAAAATTAATCCACATAGAAGAATGCAAGGCTGATCTAACAATTTCTTTTAAGTTCAAGTACTCTTCTAAGAGCATTTATACTTGGGAATATGGAATTGGATCCCATCTTAATTTTGAAATGTAAAATCAAAGTTTTGTTTCTACAACATTCCCCTCAACACCAACAGAATTAGGATGTCTTACCTACTATGTTTTCGCTTCCCATTTCTTCCCTTACTGACTCCTTCTGCATCAATTTTCTTCCAAGTTTAAAGCCAGAGGACACAAAGCATTTTGTAAACAACTGTAAAAATATACATTTTTGTTTCTCGCTTTTGTACAAGTAAAGCAATTCAACAAAATACAAGCATATATGCTAAAAAGTTAAAACTATTATTCATGCACACACATCCAGCAAATTAATTCAAAAGGGGGTATTTTTTCACAAGTGTAAATTCCGTTGTAGATATGAATATAAATATGTATTTATTTATCACCAAACATTGCACCCATGTAAAAGAATAGAAACTATTACCATTTTCAGTTCAGCATGAGTCAGATCCTGGGCAGCAGTTGACAGAAGTGTGTCTGCTCCTCCCCTCTGCTTCCACATCATCAACCTTTGGGTAGGAGGTGCAAGTTCCAAAACCATGAGTGTGTCCGTAAAGGAAGTAAGCTGTCTATGCATAATTTTGCTACTGATCTCCTTGATTGGATCTATGAGCAGTTTCCTCTTTTTGCCTTTTCTTTTTTCAGCAATGTCTAAATATAATAAATACATACAAATGTGATAGGTTGTACAACTTTGCATAATGATATTCTAGGCATTGCATATCTAAGAAATGTCTACCACAATACAACCTACAGAGTTGACTTGGGAAGAAAATCCCCTTCTCTCTACTGAAAATTATGTTTTATATGGTTTTTGCACAGCTAGTGTGTCTCAGCAGCCAAGGGTTAACACATTTTGTAAAGTGCTTAGGAGGCAGGCACCCTGTTGATATACTAAATGGACAACTGAGGAATGTGGAGCAGAGAGTATATTGAGAGGGAAGTCACTCAGTTGTAAAGTTCCTTAAAATATCTACCTAACAGGATAACTTTTTAAAACATTAATTTGTATTTGTCCAGTGTATTTTTCCCTCCCCCATTGAAATTCATATACAAATTCCTAGTAGGTAGTTAGGGCCATGGGATTTTGCTCCTTTAACTAATTTGGCCGGGTAGAAAGTAGAAGTCAAGCTTTTCCTTAGTAAAGATGCAAAAGGGGAGTGGGGGGCAGTTAGATTTTCTGGAATGGGTGGAGATCTGAGATCAGATGGAGCCAAAGGAACTTGCTTGCTGATGTGCCTCAGTAAAATCTTGGGAATAGGACAAGATTCCAAAGGGGCTGGCTGTGTGATGACTCCAGAGGTTATGTAGGCTGGGACACTGGGTATCACACGGTGGTGTGGCTGATGACCAGAGGTTCCCTTCCACCTGCTGTACCCCTCCCCCAAACTTTGATACTATACATGGCTCAGGGCAGATAGGGGAGGTTTGCAGATTGCATTTCTTGCCAACCAAGTGGGATAGAGGCTCAGAGTTGAATTTCGCAAAGAAAACGTTGAATGCTTTATTCTTTGCATGCCTGAGTTTATAAACTGAAATATCAATTATACTACTTAAAATTAGGATATTCTTAAAAGATCTAGTTATATATTAGATTCATATTCAGTGCCTCTATTCCGACCCTTTTACTCTGTCTTATTTTATATTGCATGCTTATTTATCTCTTGATCAGACTGTAAGCTTCTTAAAAGCAGGAACTATGTCTTCATTTCTGTGCCCAGAATAATGGCATGATAACTATTGGAACTGAACTCTGTTTTACATTTTCCAATTTCCCAAGCTGGACAGATGGTTTGACCAGGACTGAATATAATGGAAGGACCATCCCAAATTTTCTTCACACCTTTCCCTTATTGTATTATGAATGTTATTACTAGATTGACTACCTCCTATAATATTTTAAGAATTATTAAAGTATCTCAGGGTAAATAAGATAGTAGCGCATCAAAACTAAACATAAAAACATGAATGACTCTGACCTGAAGTATCAATTGGCTCAAGGGTAAATCCTTCCTCTTCATTTGATGATGTGGTTTCATCCATTTTTTCATTTTCAGGTGGACATACACACTCAGGATTATCTGGTTCTACTAATCAACGTTGCCATAAAAGGATTTATTAAAAAAAATAATGGTTATGTTGCAAACTAGAGGACTGTATGAGAATTAAAGTGAAAGATAAACTAACTGTAGATTTATATTGCTAACTGGAGCCACATCTGAATTCTTAGAATCATGTATTTAATAGAGCTGAAGAGACTCAGAGATTATACAGTCTGGGGCCTGCAGTGTTCAGGTGAGTCAAGTAGTATCACCCTCTTTTGCACCTGTCACATCTAAGGCTGGGCTACAGTCACATCAGAAGTGAAAACAGAGATAGGAACCACAATAAACGATTGACATAAATTTGGCAATATGTCTGCTAAAAAATTTGTGTTCTGTTAATGATTAGTTGACCCATAAAGAACCACACATAACTAAATTTTTATTGCCTCTTTTTACATTTAAAATTTCTACTACTGTGTTAGAAAGCAAATGTAACATCAAAAAGAGTGAAACATCAAAATGGGGCTAATCATTCTTTTAATTCTTAAGAAAAATCAGACTACAAGACTTCAAATCATCTGAGGTACTTTCACATCAATTTCAAGTAGAAAATATCCCCAAATTTATAATTTCTATCAAATTATATATAGATTGTCAAGCTATATTAATATTAATGTGATATTAATAATTAATAACCATGTTAGTGTCAAACATTAATGATGCTTTTACTATGTAACATATATTATTTTAATGATTCAGAAGCAGGGTATTTTGGCAGAGTATTTAAATGAGCTTTTATAACAAATAAACCCAATCCCGATTAAATACCCATCATTGTACTTTTCCCAGAACTTAGTTTTCTATTCTATATTATCTAAAGTCAGACTAAGAGTTTGAGGGACAACACTCTTCATTATCTTTCACTATACTATACTGCTACTTAAACCCATAAGTTTTGAGGCTTAATTTGAATATTAGTATCTGTTCACATTCTACACAAAAGAAACAACATACCCACTATAGTATCGGGAGGCTCAGGAAGCATGGAAATTTCTCTATTTAAATGCATGTCTTCTAACAGGATATTCTGATCATCTTGCAATAGATTGTCTTGAAAACACAATAAACACTTCGGTTATACAGAGTTGAATCTGTCATTTGTTCACTAAACACTTGACAGTATTGCATGCAAGGAGTTGTGATGGGATACAAAAATGAGTGAACCCTACTTAATTAGATTTGACTGGTTATATAGACTACCACATTTCATGCAGTATGATGTAGAATTTTATATATTTAATTTCCTTTCCTTTATTAAAAGTCTATTTATAAATGTTTATTTCAGGAAATATTTACTAAACTACCAAGATAGTAGCCTTGTTACAAAGCCAGGTTTAGATTTTCAGATTAAGAAGTAAAAGTTTTCATACTCCTTTGGTAGAGATCTAAGGTAGAGCCACTATTTTTCGTAGTTTTCAAATTTCAAAAAGTTTGCCATAACCAGCCTTTTACTGTAAACTGGAGAATTAAAAAAAAAGATTTGATATATAATAGTCAGTATCTTTAAAATTAAGTGCATTTCGATTTCCAAGTTTTCTCTATCCTATTTCTATGATGACTTTAAAATAATATAATAATATAAATATAAAATAATAATATAAAATGCTGGACAGATCCTTTAGAATAGCTGTCCCACAATTTCTGCTAAAGAAAACAATGTTTTCTAGTATACAATCTAGTATATTTTGTGAGGAATATATTTACCTCCCTTCTTCCCCTCTAAAGACTAGAAATTTGTAAAAATAAAAACAAGAACTTATATGATAAATGTGTTTAAACAGATAGCTATTTACTTGGAACTAGCCTAAATTTTTAAATATACCATAGACTTTGAAAACTTGTGTAAAAAAATGTGTTGACCTATATGACCCAGAAGCATATATGAAATTTTAGTTTGATGGAATAAAACTTCCAGTATGTTATGTAATTTGACTGAAACAAATATCCAATTTCTATATGACCAGATAGTATACCAAATATTTCTCCTGCAGCTCCTTCATCTCCAAATCCATCTCCACTGTCACAGAACAGAAATATTTCTCCAATGAGGCTTCCAGAACTATGTTCAACTAAAGGACCACTGGAATTTAGCAATATGTTGTCATCAAAGAAGCTATGTCTTCTGAGAATTTCAGGTTCCTCCTCTAAATAAATACATATAATTAATATTGAGTTAGTCATAGAAACACAGAATTTTAGGGTTAGAAGCTAGAATTTAGATATCATTTTGAATAGCTCCTTTCATTTTACAATGAGAAAAGTGAGAGCTAAAAATTTATTTGAATTATTCAAAGACATACAGATGGCCAGTAGGCATATGAAAAGATGCTTAACATCACTAATTATTAGATAAATGCAAATCAAAACTACAATGAGGTACCACCTCACACCAGTCAGAATGGCCATCATTAACAAGTCTACGAATAATAAATGCTGGAGAGAGTGTGGAGAAAAGGGAATCCTCTTGCACTGTTGGTGGGAATGTAAGCTGGTGCAGCCACTATGGAAAACAGTATGGAGGTTCCTCAGAAAACTAAAAATAGAATTACCATATGACCCAGCAATCCCACTCTTGGGCATATACCTGGACAAAACTATAATTCAAAAAGATACATGCACCCCTATGTTCATAGCAGCACTATTCACAATAGCCAAAACATGGAAACAACCTAAATGGCCATCAACAGATGAATAAAGAAGATGTAGTATATATATACACAATGGAATACTACTCAGCCATAAAAAAGAACAAAATAATGCCATTTGCAGCAACATGGATGGACCTAGAGATTATCATACTATGTGAAGTAAGTCAGAGAGAAAAAAACAAATACCATATGATATCACTTATATGTGGAACCTAATTATGGCACAAATGAACCTATCTACAAAGCAGAAACAGACTCAAAGACATAGAGATCAGACTTGTGGTTGCCAAGGGAGAGCGGAGGAGGCAGACAGACGGACTGGAAATTTGGGGTTGGTAGATAAACAACAAGGTCCTACTGTATAGCACAGGAAACTATATCCAATCTCCCGGGATAAACCATAATGGCAAAGAATATTAAAAAAAGAATGTATATATGTGTAAAACTGAGACACTTTACTATACAGTATAGATCAGCACAACATGGTAAATTATACTTAAATTTAAAAAAGAAAAAAGAAAAAAAATATTTGAATTATTCAAGTCATTCTGCTAATCAGTGGAGACTGGATTTCTAGTCTAACACTTTTTCCAATACAATAACAAAAATTTCCAAAATATCAGGACAGAGTTTTTAGTAGTGGTACAGTTTAATACTTCCCAGAAGGTTATTATTGGCAGTCGAATGATTTCTTCTACCTTAGGTGGGTCATATCCCACTTGATTGAGTATTATTTCATGGACAGTTGCTTGAGTTGTTTGTCCATAAGGAGGGATTGGAAAATAAGGAGTATGTCTGCCTTCCAAGTAATGGAAAGGTAGGTAAAATATTAAACAATGGGCTTATAACATTTGTTCAATAGATATTTATTGAATGACTAGGTGTTAGGCAATATGCTAGGGGTTGGATACAGCAGTAAAAAAGATAAAACCTGGTCAGCTAACATAAACTGAGTGGTTACTATGTGCATTGTATTATGTAGTAGAGGATACTATTATAATCCTCATTGTACAGACAAGGAAACATCCACAGAAAGGTTTCATAACTTGCACACAGTCACACCCTAATAAATGATAGAGCCAGGATCTGAAGGCAGCAAAGATCGTCTTAGCAACGGTTAGAATTCTAGCAAAATGGAGACTAATGAGAGAAAACTCCTAAGACACTGACAGCAGCAGATAAAATGAACTCCCTGCTTCAAACCGCCTGCTTCCAGATTGGCTGTCAGTACATGCATATTCTTTCCCTTCCTTGGGTTTGAATCTTTGGGTCCAGAAGTCTGAAACCCCAGAGGTCAGAATCTAGAAGTCTGAAATCCCAGAGGTCAGAGGTTGATCCTCTCTTTCCTTCCTCTAGCAACCCACGTCACTGCTAGTCAGTAAAGAAACTCATGAAGTATCACTCACTGGAAATTTTTCTACAGGCCTACATCTTCTAGAAAGAAAGAGCTAAAAAAGGCAACCTTCATTGTATTGGACTAAAGATTTGCTCAATAGAAAAAATAAACTTTTTCAAAAGAAGTAAAGGTATTGTTCACATCTTCCAGGTGCACCTTGATAGCTCCCAAAAGAAAAATCATTCTTTGTCAATAAGATAATAACATTCATGAACAGACAGTATATTCTGAGCACTGAACATCATGAGAACCTGAGAGTACACCAAAAAATTAAAGAAATAATCTTTGCTTTCACTCTTATACTATAATCCAGAATAGGATGGATTAACATTAAATATTTCTTAGAGGACATTAGGTTTGAACTAGTTTTTGAAGGAGAGAAAATCCCTTATTGGTAGAGAGTACTAAAGGAGAGAATAAGGGAAATAACTGTGATGTTGCTAGTAATATCTGGATTTTACATATAGGGCAGTAAGGCTCAGAGAAGCTAGGTGATCTGCCCAATATCACACAGCAAATCAAGAGAGAAAGCCCAGATTCAAACCCAGGTCTGTCAGTCTACTCAGGACATGTTCTCCCCACCTTCTTGAATTGTAGTAGACAGAACTGAGAACAACTAAATTGTATTGGTTGACTGGTAAGACATTTGCTTGACTAGAGCAAAAAGTCTATATTAAGGTAAAACAAAGTTAATAAAGATGGTGATAAATTGGTAGAGGGCCTTGAGGAGAGGCAGGAGTATCTATCAGTAAGTTATAGGGACCCAAGGCACTTAAGAAGAGAAATGTGATGTGGAAAAAAAATGGAATTTAAGGACAATTCCTCTTGCAGAGCTGTATAAAATGTGGGGCCTGGAAGAAACTGTGTAGGAGGGTATACAGCACTTCAGCACTTTAGTACTGGCGAACTAAATATATATATATATTTAGTACTGGTGGCTAGGGAAACAGAAAGAATACCTGAGACATTTCCATTTTTTTTTTAATTAGCACTGGTATGAAGCTTATAGAAAGCATAGTTAAAAGTGATCCTAAAGTTGCAGGGCTGAAGAAGAGCAGTAGCATTTACAGGGAAATGTGTAAAGAATATCTTGGGCAGTAGGAAATATGATTAACTTTTTACCAATGTGTTATATTTCAAGGTTTGGGGTAACAGCCAGTAAGAGATGCGTGCTACTCAAAGTAGGGTCTGTGGACGGTGTTGGTCCACAACAGAGTAAATACACAAATTAGACGTAAATGTTCACAAAGTTTTAATATAATGTCGCAGAGTAATTTTATACATGTTGGATCTAATAACAAAAACTTGAGGCTTACATGTTGATTTTTAAGTAAGTTTTTAAATTTTTCTAGTAATTAATTTTTATTATATTTTACAAAAGTGTCATTCCATGACAGATAGGAAATTGACAAAAATTATAAAACTGGTCCTTCACCACAAATCATTTGAGAAACACAGATATAGGTCGTAAGAGTTATGGAAGGAGAGTCAGGATGAGAAGTGGAGGTTACAAGGTAGCTCAAGCATTACTGATGCTTGATCACCCTCCTCCACCTAAGACAAATTTAGGCCAGCCTTCTCCTATGCTCACTGCTTTGGGCACTATAAGAAAGTCAAAGATGAATGTGACGCAGATCTTACCCTCATGGAGTTTTCAGAACAAAACAGACCAATACAATAAATATCATGATACAAATCAGAGAGTGGTAAACGCCATAAAAAAGAACAAATACTATATAGTTAAATTACACCATATAGCTTTAATTCTAAAATACATTCAACAGTTTCTGTTTCCCAATCAATGTGTATTCAGTGTGTATTTCCTCCTCACTCCCAAGCTATTTTAAAATCTGTTATTGATATATATTTAGAGGAAATATATTTTGAAGGCTCTGTATGCAGCACTTGTGTAAAACCTTGTGTATATGTTAACTACAGCAACTGTTTATTTATATGTCTCTCTCCCAGCCTGAAGCTCCTTGAGAGCAGGAAATGCTTCTTTAAACTTTGTATTGCCCATGCCTGTGATAGCACCTGACATATAGTAGATATTTAATAAACGGTTGTACACTGAGAAGGGAAGCATAGGCTAAGCCTGAGTCTTGGCATTGACACCTACAGTAGAAAAAGGCAAGAATAAACTTATTGGGGGGTTACATTTATACATCAAAAAACTCATACATTCTAAAGATATTTCTACTGGCATAGAAATAGCTTTGGCATTGTTTTAATACAAAAATGCAAATATAATTGATTATGACTTGCAATTTGAATTTCTCAAATATTCTCACCAAAGCTCCCAGTGTGGAAAAGTAGATCATTGCCATAATCTTCTCTAAGTGTGATTTCTTCTGGTTTGCTTTGATTCTGAGTAAAGTGTTCTGAAACATCAATAGCACTATGGAGAAATATAAGATTGAGGAAAGCATGTGAACAGAACACAATGATTTTGCAGTATACTGAAAAACAAACAAACACCCTTAAACAAAAACATGTTTTATTATAAAAACAAAGGAGAATTTTATTTTCTCAATAGTATTCCTTACAAACACTAGTTCATTATACATATGATATAATGAACTATGATCTCCAGGTTGTCAAATCCAATGGGCAATTCTCAGTCCTTATCTTACTTACCATACCCAACAGCATTTGAAATTGATGTTCACTCCCTTCCTCATAGAACACATTCTCTTCTTGGCCTCTGCAATACTACTGTCTCTTGATTTTCTTCCTACCTCACTGGCTGTTCCTTTTCCATCTCCTTTATTAGTTCTTCCTCATCTCCCAGGTTATTAACTATTAGGAATGACCCAACATTCAGTCCTCAGACCTCTCTCTCTCTCAAATCTACACTCATTCCCTCAGGGATTTCTTATGACTCATGGTTGAAGTTCCATCTACATACTCACAACTCTCAAATTTATATATCCCATCAAACATCTTTCCTGAATTTCAGACCCAGATATTCAACTACCTACCTACTCCCCTTGGATGTGTAACAGTCATCTCAAAACCTATATCCAAAACCTAATTTACTTCCTTTACCTTGCCCTCTTTAAACTTGCCACGCTCTAGTTATCCTAATCTCATTAAACTGGTAACTCCATTCTCATGCCAAAAATCATATAGTCAACCTTCACTTCTCTCTTTCTCTGTCAGCTCTGCCTTCAAAATAGATCCATAACTTGACTGCTACCACCTTGATAAAATGAAGACTGAGAACTGATCACAGAGACTATCATCTCTTGTCTGGACTTCTTACTGCAGTAATCTTCTCATAGGTTCTCTGCTTCCTTCCTTTCGCCCTTATAGTATGTAGCCAGAGGAAGCATGTTGAAGTCAAGTCAGATCCAGTCACTTTCCTATTCAAAACCCTCCTGTGCTCCCTATCTGACTAAAAGAAAAGTCCTCATTACAGCCTATGACACCCTCCATCACCTGCACCCCGGCTACTCCTCTGACCTCATCTCCTACCACTGGGCCCTTCATTTACTCCACTCCAGTCTCACTTGCCTCCTTGCTGTTCTTTGAATAGGTCCAACATGCTCTGCCTTAGAGCCTTTCCATTTGCTTTACATGGAACATTCTTCCCAACATTACTGAATGATTTGTTCCTTCATTTCCTTTAGATTTCTGTTTGGACCTTATTAGAAAAGCCTTTTCTGATCTCTCTATTATTTTATTTTCTATTTCTCTTCATAATGCTGATCATCTCCTAGCATACAATATATTTACTTGTTTGTTTATTACCTGTCTCCCCCAACTAAAATATAAGATTCATGTGGCCAGGAGCTATCTCCTCAGTGCCTAGAACAGTGCTTGGCATATGGCAGGCACCCAACAAATATTGAATGAATGAATATACTGTCAATATTGCAAACTACATTCAGCAAATATATTGATTCATTTTTGGTTTTCTACTTTGAACTTTCACACTAAATTTAAGTCTTTGTCAACTGCATGTGTATTTCAGTTGTTAACTATGTTCCATCTGCATTCATGAAATCTGACAATGTAAAACAACGAAATATCAGGAAAATCAAATTGAAGGAAAATAAAATAATTTACTTCATATTTTGGGGATCAAAATCATGAAATTCTTCTGGCAATGTGATCGCATTGTAAGCTGCTTCGAGATTCTCTTTTGGAAGGTCAACCAGTCCTGAAAAGGATAAAATACACATTCAATAAGTCATGATGCTATATAAAATCAACTTCCAACTAAATCTCTACTTTCTCTCACTGGACTAACTGTTTAGTCTCCTAACTGGTTTCCCTGTGTCCACTCCTGCTCCTCTTCAGTCTATTCTCTACAAAACAGCCAGAGTGATATTTTAAATATGCAATTATATCAGATCACCCCCATAGGTAAAATGACTCAGGGACTTCCCTAGCGCACTTAAATAAAATCCAAATTTCTAATTAGGGCCCTGTATCCCTACAAAACCTATAGGCATCATCTAACAACACCTTCCCGTACTCACTCTACTCCAACCGTACTGGTCTTTTTGCTCTCTGAATGAGTCAAGCACTTTACCACCTCAAGACCTTTGCTCTTGCAGTTCCCTCTGCCCGGAATGCTATTCCCTCATGAACTTCTTACATGGCTGGATACTTCTCATTCTTCAAGTCTGAGCTTAAATTCTATCCTCTCAGAAAGGCTTTTCCCAATTAGCCTAACTAAAATACACTTCTCTCTTATTTTCTGTAGTAGTACTCTTTTTATATTCCTTCATAGCACAATCTATAATTATTATAATAATTTTTTTAGAAAATCTTTTTCATTATCTGATTTTCTCACCAGGCTCAAAGGGACCTTATTTGTCTTGTTTGTCCTTGTATCCCAGAGCCTAACATAGTGTTTCACACAAAGTATGAGATCAATAAATATTTATGGAATATATAAGTGAAATAATGAACACATTTATTTCACTGAACCATATTTGATATAATTATAAATCTACTAAGAGATTCTACAGATATTTTAAATAGAGAAAAAAAAACTTGTCAATCCTGATTCACCCATATTAACTGAGGGAACAGTACGTGCAAGGCACTGAGACAAGCACTATAAGAGATTCAGAAAATAAGTATGACAAAGATGTTGCCTTCAAGGAGCTTGCAGACTAGTGTGAGAGGCAAGGTCTGTACCTAGATAAACATAATACAAGGTGGAAAATGACTAAAGTCTTAAAACTAAAATAAAAATTTGAAAGCGTTCTATTTATGACACATGTAAATCTCTAGCACTTTGGAATGCCTAAAGATTTTCTATAATATTTCATAAATAGCATGCTATTGTACTTAGAGTCTTGAGAATTGTGAAAACAATGACAATTACTGATATCTAGGTTTTGTCAATCACACTATTTCTAATTTATCTCATAAAGGCAAAAACAGATATGGCAAACCAAGTGACCCATTAAAACTGAATATCAGAGTTTCTTACACAAGTGTGGTAGCATTAAGTATATTTCTTGTGTAAATAGGCAGCAACATTCCAAGTTTTTGAAGGCATAACCTTTTCCTGCAAACACAGGAAAAGAGCAAGGAAAATAATATAATTTGTTCTTAACCATGGAAACTTAGATTCAGTCAGAAGGAAGCTTACATTCACCATACTCACACTGGAACTACAGAGTGCTGCCAATTAAAAGAGCCCACCCAAAATAAAAATGCAAAAGGGAACAAAGATGAGTGAGACAGATCAATATTGCATGTATACCTGGGCGAAATGTCATCTTCATTTTAAGCAATGCTTCACTGCAATCTGCCAAAAGATACTTTGCCTTCCTGTTATAGATTCGAACAACTCCCAAAAGAAGGTGTCCTGAAGTTCGAAGTGCAATTTTCACCTTTCAAAATTTTTTTAAAGTATTAGAATATTAAAAATTAGATTCATAAACTCTGTTCTTTGAAAATTATAAAATAATAAGAATGTCTTCTCTTTAAAAAGCAGACATTTTGTATTCTTATTTAAGGTGAATCACTTAACTTTTACCTCACCTTGTAAAATGATTAACTTTTTTATTCAGTGAAGATAATCGAATGTGGCATTTAAGTGAAGTATGCTATTATTGGTTTTACGGGAAGTATATAACCTTTGCAGTCGGGCAGACTTGGGGTCAAGCCTTGGCTCAGTTGCTGAGGCTGAGTCATTTAACCTTCCTGAACTTCAATTTATTAATAATGGCTACAATTTATTATATACTTATTTTGTGCCAGGCATTGTCCTAAGAGCTTTTCATACACTAATTTATTTAATTTGGACAACAACCTCTATTTACAGAAGCAAAAACTGAGACTCAGACATGATAAGCAGCATGCCCAAAGTAACAAAACTATTAAGTGATAGAGGAGGAATTAAATTTAAATTTGACCAACTCAGAAGTTCATGCTCTTAATTACCACACTTCACTGAGGCTAAAAGAAGCCTATCTCATAGGGTTATTGTGAAGATTAAGTAAACTAAAGAACATACATAAAGTCTAGCCCAGTGCCTGACACATGGTAAATTTTCAATTATAATTCATCCTTCTCTCAAGAAGAAAACTACTTAACCTATAAAAATATTAAAATGATATTTTAATGCAAATTCTAATAGCTTGTTATAGTGTTTTATAATGAACATAGTACCTTGCTTATGAAGTGACTTCATATATATTTTGATTTATACTCAATCCTCCTTTCTTGCTACTCTCCTATTCATTCACCCATTATTTTTCTAAGAAATACTCATTTGATACCTACTGCGTATACAATATTTTGTTAGGGAATAAGAAACAATCACAAAATACGTATAAAACATGGCCTCTATCCTTCAGGATCCAATCAATTTAGGATAAACATATAAGAGTTAATTACCAACAGAAATCAATATATGTTTATGTCCAGAAAATAAATGCTATAGGAAATAAAAAAGAGAAGACCATTTAAGAAGTAAAGTTTCCTTGGAAATATATTTCATGATATAATGTATTTTAATTCCTTTCCTCTCCATAAGTCATAGCAAATACATACTATAATTTTAATGAATAACATACCTTAGGTGAAAGAATTTTTTCAATGGTTATTTCTAGGTTACATTCAAATACATGGGCCTTTGTCAGTTTCTTCTCCCAGTGAGCTGCAAGCCAGATTTTGGCCAATGGCCCTCGCTTACTCATAAGCACATGTGTGTAGAACATGGTGCCTGTATTCCTTAGTAGTATTTAATGAACTACAGAGAACATTAAAAGACATTTAAATTTTGATACAAAAATCTTTCAGTGCTACTTTACAGCAAGCAAAACCATTTTTCACTAATTCTATAAAATAGATTATCTTCTAATTCAATGCATTATTCAATTCAAATTATTTTCTTATAAAAAGAAACTTTTATTTAAAATACAAAACTATATTGGGCTTCCCTGGTGGCGCAGTGGTTAAGAATCCGCCTGCCAATGCAGGGGACACGGGTTCAAGCCCTGGTCTGGGAAGATCCCACATGCCGTGGAGCAACTAAGTCCGTGCGCCACAACTACTGAGGCTGCTCTCTAGAGCCTGTGAGCCACAACTGCTGAGCCCGTGTGCTAGAACTACTGAAGTCCATGCGCCTAGAGCCCGTGCTGTGCAACACGAGAAGCCACCGCAATGAGAAGCCCACGCACTGCAACGAAACGAAGAGTATCCCCCGCTCGCCGCAACTAGAGAAAGCCCGTGCGCAGCAATGAAGACCCAACACAGCCAAAAAAAAAATAAATTAATTTTTTTTAAAAAAAGAAAAGAAACTATAGGAAAAGAATCAGAGGAAGGGAAGAAAAAAAAGAATCCAATTTAATGTTTTGAAATAAGAATGGTAAAAGAAAACCTTCACTTAAAGACAAAATAATTATGCACATTTCCACAAATTGTACTATTCTCAATAACATCATAAGGCTCCAGTACTAGGCAAAGGAATGTCATAACGCTTTGGCTGACTTCTAGAGAAGAATCAAATCATTGTTTACATATAGGTAATCTTAAACTGCCACTAGAAAACCATTTTTTAACTTCTTTCCTACTTAAAGTTCTGATAAAAGAGAAAACTGAACCAAAGCGAATACAAAACCAAAATCAGCCACGGAATTAAAAACTTAGATGACCTTTGATCAATGCCCATTTCCACCCCAAGAATCAAATCATTGGGCCCAAAATAAAGGTTATGCAATCTACCGAACCACATTCCTCAATGGGACAGCTAGAGATTTTAACGTGTATGGCCTCTGCCTGCCTTGGCTCCACGTTCTTCCTTTCTCCTGTGTCTGGTATTTTAGAATAAATTCCAATTTGTCTTTTTCAATTGCTCCCAGGTGTATGATTACTAGTAAACTTTAAGAAAAAAACAACCCTGTGATTTACTATTCCTGAGACGTTGATTTTCCTGAGACGTTGATTTTCCTACCTCACCCCACAAAAAATCCCCCACAGAAGCCCCATTTTCCTGTGAGTTATTTCTAGGTTGAATTGACTTCATGCAAAGTAAAGCTAAGGATAGTACATGGAACTAGGAGCCAGGGAGGAGGCTTAATTCGTGGAAAAGGGTCCCAGTGAGGAGAGTGAGGGCGGTGGGCGAAGGGGAGCAGAGGGCGGGAGGAAGGGTTAGAAAGCGGACCCTGGGGGCGGGTGGCGTCGGGGGTGGAGAGAGCCACAGAGGGCGCTCCTTCCAGGAAGAGAGAAGGGGGCAGAGGCGAGGAATGGAAGGTGCTGAGGTCGGGGGGCGGGGCAGGGGTGTGAGGAGAAGACGGCGAGAGCCAAGGACTCGGACGCCTAGGGCTCCCTCCACACACGACTCCTCAGAGTTGAAGGCCGGGTACTCAGAGAGGGACAGAGAGGCTGAGGAGTGACCGCAAGCGCCCATTGCCTCCCCTCAGGCGGGGTCCCTCAGGCCTCGTGCCGGTGAAGAGCCCGGCGGCACACGTGTGGGGATGAGGGTGGCCGCGGCCGCCGTGATCCAGCCCGCCTCCAGCCCCCGGGTCCCGCCCGTCGCCCTACTTCCAGCGCCGGGTCTGAAGCGAGGCGTGCCCGAACAGGGACTGGAGGAGGAGTCGCTAGATCCTCGCGTTAGATCTCTGGCGCTCCGCGCCCTGAGCTGCTGTGCGTCTGGGAGGGCGCGGTCGGGCTACAGGGCGGGGAGGGGCGGGGCAGTGAAAAAAAAGGACAGGGGCGGGGGTGGGGGACTCTGAGAGCAGTTTCCCGCGTGGTGCTTGCTCTTGGAGCTTATCTGTTCAGCGACCCGGTCACTAGTCACTGCAAAACAATTGTGAGGGGTGGTAATGTCTGACCCCTCTGCTTGGCCTCTGAACATCACCAGGATGATGTCTCATCATCTTTTGCACTTAGAGCGAGGAGGTCCCTGGAGAGTTATTAAATCTCTTTAACCTTAGTTTTTCTCATCTGTAAAATGGAAATGATGATAATAAAAGTACCTCTGTCACAGGGTATTGTAAGAGATGAGTGAGATGAAGCACGTAAAGAGCCTAGCAATAATAAATGCTCAATAAATATTAGCTATCATTATTGTTGTTGTTAAAAAGATCATTCATATTGACCAGCACTTTAGGGACAGCAAACATTTTCCTGCCTGGAATATCACAGCTTTCAATAGCTAAAGCCAACTGCTACAACATAAGAAAAATCATACAAAAGCATATGGATCAAAGGCTGTTTTCCTCCCTTGAACTTCATAGTAAATACTGATAAATCTTGGAATAAAAATGGCATCCAATATATAGGTTATTGATAAGGTCCCAGGCTCCTTGCTGATGGGTTGTCTTATTTACTCTTCAAACAACCTCACAAGGTAGTTAGTAATTTCCCTCCTTTTGAGATGAGGAAATGGCCTGGAGGGAGAAGCCACCTGTCCAGGGTCACATAGTTGGGGTTGTTAGAGACAGAATTCAGCCCGGGTTTAGCTCCCCTTTTCCCACCTCAGGGAATGGTGTCACAGTGACCACTCAGGCAGACATCTGGGAGATGCCCTTGATGCCAACCTCACCTCTACCTTAATATCACTCCATAAGCAAGCCCATCACTCCACCTTCAAATAGGACTTTATCCACTTCTCACTGCCTCTACCCTCTCCACCCTGGTCTAAGCTACTTCCCTCCTGGAAAAGCTCCAACAGCTTTCTCAGCAATCTCCCTCATGTCACTTGCCTTCCTTGAGCCCATTGTCCACACTGAAGCCAGAAGGGTCTCCCCCCTTTAAAGCCCTCTAAGTCCTCCTGTTGCTCTTAGAATAAAAACAAACTCCCTCCTAACAACTACAGGGTCCTGCATAGTCTCCCCCTTACTTATTATTCTAGCTT
This sequence comes from Neophocaena asiaeorientalis asiaeorientalis, assembly GCF_003031525.2. Taxonomy (NCBI): domain Eukaryota; kingdom Metazoa; phylum Chordata; class Mammalia; order Artiodactyla; family Phocoenidae; genus Neophocaena; species Neophocaena asiaeorientalis. The sequence continues at coordinate 2,911,284 of NW_020173068.1, forward strand.
CATGTCCTATGGGTGGATTTATCCTGACCACAATGAATCTTCAGTTTCAGGGCCCTTGCTTGCATGGGCCCCTCCAAGGTCCTGGGAGAAACATAGCAGTGTGTTCACCTGGGTGTGTGTTTTTGTAAACATTGCAGAAGTAAGATATTTAATGGTAATCCTTTAAGATAGATGTCTTTCAACTCTCCCTTTATCATACTGTATTGTGGCAATGGAGTACCTGAAGGATGCAGCTAAGGTAGAGTTGAGTTAGGTGTACATTAATTTAGGTTCAGAGGTGTTATGGATTGAATGTTTGTGTCCCTCCAAATTCATATGTTGAAATCCTAATCCCCAATGTGATGGTATTGGGAGATGGGGCCTTTGGGAGGTAATTAGGTCATGAAGGCTCCACCCTGATGGGTTAATAATATGGGATTAGTGCCCTTATAAAGGAGACCTTTCAACCTTTCTGCCTTGTGAAGACACAGCGAGAAGACAGCTGTCTGTGAACTAGAAAGCAGGTTCTCACCGGACACCAAATCTGCTGGCAACTTGATCTTGGACTTCCCAGCCTCCAGAACTGTGAGAAACAAATGTTTGTTGTTTAGCCACCCAGTCTATGGTAGTTTGTTATAGCAGCCTGAACAGATTAGGACAAGAAGGATCAATTTATACAGTTCACAGCCCCTTTCATCTTTAGTTGTGTCATTGCTGTCCGTCTCAGTGTAGGAATGGCTTCCAGGAATATCCCTATTGTCCACTGTGCTGACTCACCCTGCACTGTGACAGGAAGGTGCAGGGCCACATGTTGTATCATTGCCCAGCATCAGTGCAAAATGGGTGGAAAACAAGATTTGGAACATACAGTGCTAGAGCTAGTCTACAGAAAATTCTTCTGATCATCAGATGTATTAAACTATATGCAGAGGATTTGGTTCCCCACAAAGCCTGGTTAAAAGCAGAAGTATATTTGGCAGTGCAGCCTATACAATTATAAATGCACTGCACGTTTTTTCTTCCTTTCTAATAGGAATTGCACAAACTAGAAGATATCAAAGTCCTATGTTTGTAGGGATATGGTGAACTGTAAACAGCGAGTATGTCCATGAGGGAATTTGAGGGTTGTATGATCTCATCGTGTTGGGTCATGCCTTACTTAGCATTTCTGCCCTAGCAATGTCTTACAGAAGAAATGGCCTGTAGATGGTAACAAAAGTAGTACAGTAGGCCCTCCATATCCACAGGCTCTGCATCCGTGGTTTCAACCAACCTCAGCAAAAATATTTGAAAAAAAATTCCAGAAATTTCTAAAAAGCGAAACTTAAATTTGCCACACAGTGGCAACTATTTACATAGCATTTACACTGTATTAGGTATTATAAGTAATCTAGAGATGATTTAAAGTATGGGGAGGGTGTGAGTAGGTTATATGCAAATACTATGCCATTTTACATAAGGGACTTGAGCATCTGTGGATTTTGGTATCTGTGGGAGAATAATTGCCCCACAGATACCAAAGGGCAACGGTAATTCATTAAGAGGAATAGATACATTTCAAATCAAAGTAATGAATACACTTGTAGATTGTTGTGATAATCTAATTAATTAAAAGGAGTGAATTATAGAAATACATTTGGGGAAAGATTCAAATATCTCACTTATTTGACATGAAATACTGATATGGATGAAGATAATGTAGAATTCATATTATGCCACCACATGGGGATGCTGACAATAAAACTAGTTAATGTGCTGTCAACCCAAAAAGTATTTAAGCTTAGTCACTGTATAAAAAGACTTATAGCTCATGTATGAAAGAAATTTAGAGGTTTTCTCAAATTTGACAATAATCCTAAGAATTTACATGGCATTAAGCTTTACAACTTAAAGAAAATTGTTTAAACTATCCACCAAAAAAGTTAATCAATCTTGTAAACACTAAATTATCATCTTCATATTTTTATAAAAAGACAACAAAATCATTGTCTTATGAGTATATGGTCAAAGAATATACAGCAAAAAATGTAGAGAAAAAATTATTATAGAACCATATCATGGCAGCTAATTAATAAAATATTACGCTATGTTTCCAGATTTTATGATTGTTAGCTTTTAACATTTTATAATTTGTTGTTATTTCTTCTGTCATTCTAGAAACAATTTCCCTTTCTAACCTAGTTCTGTATTTATGACTTTATTCTTTTTCTTTAAGAAAAGAATACTCGGGCTTCCCTGGTGGCGCAGTGGTCGAGAATCTGCCTGCTAATTCAGGAGACACGGGTTCGAGCCCTGGTCTGGGAGGATCCCACATGCCGCGGAGCAACCGGGCCCGTGAGCCACAACTACTGAACCTGCGCGTCTGGAGCCTGTGCTCTGCAACGAGAGGCCCGCACACCACGATGAAGAGTGGCCTCCGCTTGCCACAACTAGAGAAAGCCCTCGCACAGAAACGAAGACCCAACACAGCAAAAATAAATTAATAAACTCCTACCCCAACATCTTCTTTTTTTTTTTGCGGCACGCGGGCCTCCCACTGTCACGGCCCCTCCAGCTGCGGAGCAACAGGCTCCGGATGCGCAGACCCAGCGGTCATGGCCCACGGGCCCAGCCGCTCCGCGGCATGTGGGATCCTCCCGGACCAGGGCACGAACCCGTGTCCCCTGCATCGGCAGGCGGACTCTCAACCACTGTGCCACCAGGGAAGCCCTCAACATCTTCTTTAAAAAAAAAAAAAAAAGAATACATTTTATAAGCTTCAGGCCCCATAAAGCCTGGCACTGTCTCTGCCCAACCCTGTGCTCTTGCCCCCTGTGCTCTAGCCATATTGGATCCCCTCTATGCCCATTGCTTAGGAAATTGCCTGGCACACAGTGGTACCAGAAAACTATTTGTAGATAAATGAATGAATGAATGAATGACTCAGAAGCCAGAATGTTAGAATGTTAACTCCAGGGAAACATGAATTTTGTCTGTTTTATTTGTTCTTACATTCCCACATCCAAAGCAGTGCCTTGCATACAGAAGGTGCACAGTAAGTGTTTTTCTAAATGAATCCAGACCTGTTTCATTGCAGATAATGCTTCTTTTCATTGCCTCCAGTTAATTCCATTTACAAAGTACTTTCCCAAGATCTCTCCATAACTCAGAGATGTTTCATTTTAGAGTTAAAGTTCAGAAGAGAAGTGACTTGCCCCAGGTCATTCAGTCAGTGGCAGAGCTGAACTTCAAATCTAGATCTCCAGGGCCCAAAAGCCTCAATGTCCACAGCACTCCCAATAACCTGTCCCACAGTAGGAAAGCAGACGTTGAAGAAGCCAGTCCCAGAACGCAGAGCAGGCCGGGTCCCAGAAGAGTTACTCTGCATGGACACCAGGTGGCGCGATCCATCGAGTAGTTACCCTAGTCTTTGATAGCAACTTGATAAGATCAAAAAAGTTTATCAGAAACCAAAGTTTGAACCACCAGTTTCATTTGATTTCAACCGCCCTGCCTTTCCTTCATTGACCACTTGCTCTTTGGGTCTCAGTTTCCTTTCTGTCAAATGGGAATATTAACAGGTACTTCCTAACCAGGCGATACGTTATGGTGCCCATGCACGGCCCATATTCAACAAACACGCATCCTACTTCTTCCGACAGGGCCCACGGTAATCTCCAGCTGTACAAAATTCTTCTTAGCCCTGCACATTGCCAGAGAATGATTTCCAGCAGGAGTGAGAAGGAAATTCCTTTTTGTTGATCACCTACTGTGGTAGGTGGAAAAATGACCCCTACATCCTAATCCCTGGAGCTTGTGAATGTTACTTTATGTGGCAAAGGGAGGAGGGGTCCTCCTTTGCAGATGTGATTAAATTAAGGATCTTGAGATGGGGAGACTATCCTGGATTATCAGGTGGACCCTAAATACAATTGCCTGTATCCTCAGTAAGAGGAAGACAAAGGGAGGTTTTACACAGACAGAGCAGAAGGCGTAGGTGTGGCTTCCAATCAGAGTACCGGCAGCCACCAGAAGCTAGACAAGGTCAAGAACAGATTATCCCCTAGAGCTTCCAAAGGGAGTGCAGCCTGGCCCACACCTTGATCTTGGTCCAGTGAAACAGGAGTGGAACTGCGACCATGGGGCAGAGGCAGGACAGAAATCCCACCTATGAACTGGGTTCAAGATATGCTGGAGGCAGGGAAGGGGGCACACTACTGGGGACACCCAGACTCTAGGCCTACTCACCAACCGTGGTGATTCCAGATGGTGTTGTCTAGAGATGTCTTTGAGTTCCTTTCACACATACAGAGACTGTCTTGCCCCAGACTCTGCCAGAAAGAGTGGAGGGGTTGGTAGGGGGGCACGCGAACCCAGCATCTCTGCATCCTCTTTCCCACGGCACCCCTCCCTCCACTGCTGCTGATTGGAAGAGCCCCATCATGCTGTGGGTCAGAGGTCTGCTTAGGCAGGAGACAGATCTGAGATTTACTCAGTGTGTTATTTTGGGCCCCTTAGCTCCACTAAAGCTCAATTCCTTCATCCGTAAAATGGAGATGTAATATCACCCTTGCAGAGCTGTTGAGTGGGTTCACAGCAACAGTATCTTTACAATGTTTCATATGGTGCTAGTAGTTAGGGTAGATAATTGATGATAAAGATGAATAGTTTACATGGCACACACACAGCCCTTATTAGATGGCAGGCACTGTTGAAAACATTTTGCATGTATTTTTTTTAATGGGACCAGAAAAGAGTTTTATTTGAGCCAAACTGAGGACTATAGCCAAGGAGACAGTCTCTCAGATAGCTCTGAGGCATTGTTCCAAAGAAGCATGGTTTTTAGCACAGTTTTGGATCTTGTCAGAGCAAACAACATCAAACATTACAGGATACATTCCTTCAAAATTTCAAAGAAGACAGATGAGCACGTACACAGCAAATCAGCCTGGCCTTGGCACCTGTGAAGAGAGTCTTATCATCAAAGGAGTATTAGCATTGATGTTCCAGGGAGGGAGGTATTTATCTCTATCTTCAAAACAGCCATTGTTTACTTCTGGACAATGCACACTTTTCTTTAATGGTTAGAGCAGATGTACAGTGTATGCTTTTTTTTTGGTGCAAGCAATATATATATAAATATATATATATATATTTTTTACTCACATCACTCTGTTATTGGTCAAATCAGTCATACAATCAACTGGGTCATTCCATCATTGGATGGCTTGAATAATATATATACATATATATACATTTTATACAGCAGGTTCTTATTAGTCATCAATTTTATACACATCAGTGTATACATGTCACTCCCAATCTCCCAATTCATCACACCACCACCAACAACCCCGCACGGCTTTCCCTGCTTGGTGTCCATATGTTCTCTACATCTGTGTCTCAATTTCTGCTCCACAAACCAGTTCATCCATACCATTTTTCTAGGTTCCACATATATGTGTTAATATACGATATTTGTTTTTCTCTTTCTCACTTCACTCTGTATGACAGTCTCTAGATCCATCAACAAATGACCCAATTTCATTCCTTTTTATGACTGAGTAATATTCCATTGTATATATGTACCACATCTTCTTTATCCATTGGTCTGTCAATGGGCATTTAAGTTGCTTCCATGACCTGGCTATTGTAAATAGTGCTGCAATGAACATTGGAGTGCATGTGTCTTTTTGAATTATGGTTTTCTCTGGATATATGCCCAGAGGGCATTGCTGGGTCATATGGTAGTTCTTTTTTTAGCTTTTTAAGGACCCCCCCATACTGTTCTCCATAGTGGCTGTATCAATTTACATTCCCACCAACAGTGCAAGAGGGTTCCCTTTCCTCCACACCCTCTCCAGCATTTATTGTTTGTAGATTTTCTGATGATGCCCATTCTAACTGGTGTGAGATGATACCTCATTGTAGTTTTGATTTGCATTTCTCTAATAATTAGTAATGTTGAGCAGCTTTTCATGTGCTTCTTGGCCATCTGTATGCTTTCTTTGGAGAAATGTCTATTTAGGTCTTCTGCCCGTTTTTGGATTGGGTTGTTTGTTTTTTTAATATTGAGATGCATGAGCTGTTTATATATTTTGGAGATTAATCCTTTGTCCATTGATTCGTTTGCAAATATTTTCTCCTATTCTGAGGGTTGGCTTTTCGTGTTGTTTATGGTTTCCTTTGCTGTGTAAAAGCTTTGAAGTTTCATTAGGTCCCATCTGTTTATTTTTGTTTTTATTTCCATTACTCTAGGAGGTGGATCAAAAAAGATCTTGCTGTGATTTATGTCAAAGAGTGTTCTTCCTATGTTTTCCTCTAAGAGTTTTATAGGGTCTGGTCTAAAGTTTAGGTCTTTAATCCACTGTGAGTTTATTTTTGTCTATGGTGTTAGGGAGTGTTTTAATTTCACTCTTTTACATGTAGCTGTTCAGTTTTCCCAGCACCACTTATTGAAGAGACTGTCTTTTCTCCATTGTATATCCTTGCCTCCTTTGTCATAGATTAGTTGACCATAGATGCATGGGTTTATCTCTGGGCTTGCTATCTTGTTCCATTGATCTATGTTTCTGTTTTGGTGCCAGTACCATATTGTCTCGATTACTGTAGTTTTGTAGCATTGTCTGAAGTCAGGGAGTCTGATTCCTCCAGCATCAGAAAAGATGCTTGATACAATTTCAATTCTTTAAATTTACTGAAGCTTGATTTGTGACGCAAGATGTAATCTACCCTGAAGAATGTTCTGTGCGCACTTGAGAAGAAAGTGTAATCTGCTGTTTTTGGATGGAATGTCCCGTAAATATCAATTAAATCTATCTGGTCTATTGTGTCATTTAAAGCTTTTGTTTCCTTATTTATTTTCATTTTGGATGATATGTCCATTGGTGTAAGTGAGGTGTTAAAGTCCCCCACTATTATTGTGTTACTGTCAATTTCCTTTTTTATAGTTGTCAGCAGTTGCCTTATGTTTTGAGATGCTCTTAGGTTGGGTGCATATATATTTATAATTGTTATATCTTCTTGGATTGATCCCCTCTTCATTATGTAGTGTCCTTCCTTGTCTCTTGTAACATTCTTTATTTTAAAGTCTATTTTATCTGATATGAGTATTGCTACTCCAGCTTTCTTTTAATTTCCATTTGCATGGAATATCTTTTTCCATCCCCTCACTTTCAGTGTGAATGTGTCCCTAGGTCTGAAGTAGGTCTCTTGTAGACAGCATATATATGGGTCTTGTTTTTGTATCCATTCAGCAAGCCTGTGTCTTTTGTTTGGAGCATTTAATCCATTCGATTTTAGGGTAATTATTGATATGTGTGTTCCTATGACCATTTTCTTAATTGTTTTGGGTTTGTTTTTGTAGGTCCCTTTCTTCTCTTGTGTTTCCCACCTAGAGAAGTTCCTTTTGCATTTGTTGTAGAGCTGGTTTGGTGGTGCTGAATTCTCTTACAGGTTGTTTGTTTGGTTGTTTGGCCTGAGGCAACCCGACACTGGAGCCTACCTGGGCTCTTTGGTGGAGCTAATGGCGACTCCTGGAGGGCTCACGCCAAGGAGTACTTCCCAGAAGTTCTGCTGCCAGTGTCCTTGTCCCCACGGTGGGCCACAGCCACCCCCCTCCTCTGCAGGAGACCCTCCAACACTAGCAGGTAGGTGTGGTTCATTCTCCCCTGGGTCCCAATGTGCACACCACTTTGTGTGTGCCCTCCAACTGTGGAGTCTCTGTTTCCCCCAGTCCTGTCGAAGTCCTGCAATCAATTCCCACTAGGCTTCAAAGTCTGATTCTCTAGGAATTCATCCTCCTCTTGCCGGACCCCCAGGTTGGGAAGCCTGACGTGGGGCTCAGAACCTTCACTCCAGTGGGTGAACTTCTGTGGTGTAAGTGTTCTCCAGTCTGTGAGTCACCCACCCAACTGTTATGGGACTTGATTTTACTGTGGTTGTGCCCCTCCTACCGACTCATTGTGGCTTCTCCTTTGTCCTTGGATGCGGGGTATCTTTTTTGGTGAGTTCCAGTGTCTTCCTGTTGATGATTGTCCAGCAGCTAGTTGTGATCCTGGTGCTCTTGCAAGAGGGAGTGAGAACACGTCCTTCTACTCCACCATCTTGGTTCCAATCACGTTTTGCATGTATTAACTCATTGTTCTTCACATCATCCTCAGGAGGTAGGTATATTATTATTCCCATTCTGTAGATGGTGAAACTGAGGCACAGAGAGTTTAATGACTTGCCCAAGCCCACACAATGAGTAAATGGTAGAGCTGGGATTCAAAGACTGGCAGTGAGTGAGGCTACAGGCTGTACTTACAGCCACTACACTATCCTGAGCTTTAAAATGGTAGCTGTTATTATTAACTATAATAGCTAAGATTGATGTGCCAGGACCATGTTGACTCACTGCATTTGCTCAATAGCTGTATGAGGTAATTTCTGTTGTATCCCTGCTTTATGGAGGAGCAAAGAGAGGCAAGAAAAGTTATGTTATTTGCTTAACGTCACAGAGCTAATAAGTAGCAGACTTGGGATTCAAACCCAGACAGCCTGGTGTCAAGGCCCTCACTCTTAATCATTGCATTGTATTACCTGTGTATTGACGATGATGATGAAGGAGAAGAGGTAGAAGAAGAGGAGGGGGAGGAGAAAACAAACCTACCTTATACCAACCACCTATGATGTGTTCAGATGTCAAAGGCTGAGCTGATCCATCAGATTCCCTCTCTCTAAACTTTTTTTTTTGAATTTTGTTTTATTTATTATTTTATACAGCAGGTTCTTATTAGTCATCAATTTTATACACATCAGTGTTTACATGTCAATCCCAATTGCCCAATTCATCACACCACCACAACCACCACCCCGCCGCTTACCCGCCTTGGTGTCCATACATTTGTTCTCTACATCTGTGTCTCTATTTCTGCCCTGCAAACCAGTTCATCTGTACCATTTTTCTAGGTTCCACATATATGTGTTCCATATATATATATATATATATATATATAT
>NW_020173068.1:2920484-2928919 GCF_003031525.2 Neophocaena asiaeorientalis asiaeorientalis
CCAGTTTATCTGTATTTTTTTTCTAGGTTCCACATATATGTGGTGTATATATATATATATATATATATATATATGGAACATATATCTAGGTTTCACATATATATGATATTTGTTTTTCTCTTTCTAACTTACTTCACTCTGTATGAGTCTATAGATTCATCCACATCTCTACAAATGACCCATTTTCATTCCTTTTTATGGCTGAGTAACATTCCATTGTATTTACGTACCACATCTTCCTTATCCATTCATCTGTCAATGGGCATTTAGGTTGCTTCCATGACCTGGCTCTTGTAAATAGTGCTGCAGTGAAATTTGGGGTTCATGTGTTTTTTTGAATTATGGTTTTCTCTGGGTATATGCCCAGTAGTGGGATTGCTGGATCATATGGTAATTCTATTTTTCGTTTTGTAAGGAACCTCCATACTGTTCTCCATAGTGGCTGTATCAATTTACATTCCCACCAACAGTGCAAGAGGGTTCCCTTTCCTCCACACCCTCTCCAACATTTGTTGTTTTTAGACCTCTCTCTAGACTTTGATAGAGAGAAATAGCAGGAGAGTGCTATCTTTAGCAGTGGGAGTGGACAATGAAAATATGCAGAAAGAAGACAAAGTAAAGCCCAGACATAGTTAAAGGAAACTGAAGCTAGGAGCTAGGACAGATGGCAGAACAGCCCCCGGCCCCGGTTCTCAGACTTCCCTTGGGGGAGTAGGGGCTGTGGAAACTCAATCCCCCGACCCCAGTTCAGAGGCTGTGGTTCAGCAGGCCTGGGTGGCCCTGGGGGTCTGCACTCTTAGTGCGCACAGTGGTGGAGACTGATGAGGACCCACTCTGACACGCTGAGGAAGCCGGTCTGTTGAGAGAGAATGGAGGATGTGTCTGACATGGGGGTGCTCACCAGACTCTCCATCCACTCCTCACATTTCCCAGCCCCCATGCTGGGACAGACCACATGACTAACTCTAGCCAATGGGCTGTGGGCAGAAGGGACACATTTCACTGCCTGGCTAAAGTGTGGAAGAGACAGTGTGTGACTCTCCTTATGTATCTTCCCTACTGTAGCATCTGGTGACAGCACAGATGGTGGCTGGGTCCCCGAGCAGGAGCCCCCCCCCCCCCATAATAGAGCCATAGGACATGTAGTGTGAGCCAGGAATGGACCTTGGTTGTGTTGAGGCCTTGAGTTCGTTTGTCACAGCAGCAGAGCTGAGCCCACCTCTCAGTAGCACACTGAAACACAGTAATGCTGGAGTGATGGAATGAACTCTTGTAGATCCAGACCTACCCTTCCCCTCCTGGAGTTCCTGCTCGTGGATTTTGATGAGATTCTGTCTTATCACTCTGCCTGAGGTTAGATGCCTATTCCTTGCAGCTGATGTGCCACACTGGAAACCCATCCAGTCTTACATGGTGTGGTGGCTTTAAAACATGTCTGCAAGTTCTTTGATGCTCCTCCCATCAAGAGGTGGTCTAATTCTCTTCCCCTTGAATGTGAGCTGGCCTTGGTGCCTGGCTTCTGCTGCATAAGATGCAACGGATGTGACACTGTGTGACCTCCAAGACTGAGTCATAAAGGCTATACAGCTTCCTCTTGGCTCTCTTCAGATGCTTGTTCTTGGCACCAGCCACTATGCTATGAGGTAGCCCAGGCCACAGGGAGGAGTCATGGGTAGGTGTTTCAGGTGACAGCATCAGCTAAGGTCCCAGGTAAGAGCCAGCGTCCACTGCCAGACATGTGAATAAGCCTTTGAGATGAATCAAGCTGGACACCATCTGACTGCAGCCACTTGAGAGACCAAAAGCAAGAACCACCCAGCTGAACCCAGCCAATCCCCAGAACTGTGGGAAGTGTGATTTTACTGCAATGATGAATGGTTGTTGCAATAATAAAGTGACTGTTTTTGTTTTAAGTTTGGGAGCATTTTGTTACACACCAGCCAGAACACTTGGGCACTGTAAGACATCAAGCCTGGCCCAGGGCTGGACGCTGGCCCCAGGTCAAAGTGAGCCTCTGATCCTTTCTGGTTAGTCACAGGGTGAGTCCTGAACTGCCGGCCCTGACAACAGGTATCCCATCTTGAACTGTTCTTCTTCTGCTCCTAATTTTTTAGCTTCTGACCCCCATCAGTCCTTTCCCCACCTGTGTCCCCTTCTCTCCTCACCCTTGGGTGTACAGTACTGCTTTTGCTGCCTCAGCAGAGAAAACCCCAGATTTTCCTTTGTGACCATGATCCACAGGCTCCCTCTAGTGCTCACTTGCTCTCGTGGATGAACATGATCTATAACCCAGCCCTCTAGGAACCCACACTGAAGATGTCATTGCCACTCCAACCCCCTTGTCCCCCAGAATCTGGGCTCAGTCTGAGCTTGTTCTGACCTGGGATCAGGAACTGAACGTTTGTTCCAGAGGTGGGATCTGGAGAACAACACATACCCGAGCAGAGGGTCAGGTTTATCTTTGCGGATTGGCAGATGTTTTTGGTCTGGGGGCCCAGCTGTGGGAAGCTGGGCGAGGCAGAGGGTGCTGGTTGTTGGCATTGGGCATGGAAAACCAATGTCATTGTTACTTTACATGGCCAGGCAGATATCCCTCCTAATGATGGTTGCTAGCAAGCTTGTCTACTTGTAATAGTCATAGTTTCAGAAATCATCATATTTGTGATTACACAGCAATAATAACAAGCTGTCATTCATTAGCCTTTACAATGCTCAGTGAGCATGGTAAAGTGAGTTATATGCATTCTCCTATACAATATAAATAATAATCCTATGAGGTAGATATTATTATCCCTTCTTTTACAGATGAGGCTCAGAGAGGTTGAGTAGTTCATCTAAGATCAAAAAGTAAGTAAATGGTGGGAGTGGAATTAAAACTCAGGTTAACCACCACATTTGTAGGAATATGCAAGTTAAGATCACAGTATAATACCATTTTGCACTCATTATATTGGCAAAAATTAAGAAGACTGATAATACCAAGTGTTGGCGAGAATGTTGAGCAACAGGAACTCTTGGACACGGCTTGTGGGAGTTTAAGTGAATACCCCACTTTGGAAAACACGCTTCTTGTAAACTTGAGTATTCACACACATACTTCCAGTTCAACTCTTTGCTCTACAGGTATCCGTTGTTTTTCGAAAGCTCACTTTATGCCACTTCGCTTTCATGAAAGAGCTATATTAGTACCTGTTTTCATGAACTGAAAGAAAGCCAAAGATGATTTTCACTTTTACAAAAACAGGTGAAAAGTGAAAATGGTGTTCAGTGTTTGATCTGGGGTGAGCCATTACAGAGGCAGCAAGCACCCTGAGGGGGAGTGGCACCACTAAGCTACTTCCCCAGGAACGGCACTCAGCATTTCTGCACCAAGCCACCATAGCTTTGACCTGGCTTTGACCTGTGTCTATGAGCATCTGTGCTTTATCTCAACTTATTTTGGGCCTCTTTTAGCAAGATGTGTCCTAAGGTAATTGCTTCTTCACTATACAAAATTTTGGCTTGTGAAAGGTTCCATAGGAATGATCTACTTTCAGTTAGTGGGAGAAAACCTGTATATCCTAGGGGCACTGGGCTTGTGCACCGGGGCACATGAACAAAAGTGATCACAGCAGCATTGGTAATTATAGCCAAAAACTGAATTATTTTAACAGAGAGAATTTAATATAAAGAATTGCTAACTAGGTGTAAAGTTGTTAACTGGATGACCGAAAGGTTATAAAAAGAACTCTTAGAACGAAGGTAGCACTTGCAGGAAGCATCTACCACTCCCAGGGCTGAGGGAGCAAAGAGAGGAGACTGAAATTATTAAAGCTTTCAGCCTTGCAGAGCTCCACTTCAGGTATCTGAGAAGGGAGCTCTGCTCAGCTGGGCTCAGGTCTCAGAGAGCAGAGAGGAGCCAGGGAGGACAGGAACTGAGACTTCGGGGGAGGGGATGCTAGCCATCTGGAGCTGGTGTCTCTGAGGTTGGGGGAAGGGTCCCCCAGGGCTGGCACCTACAGCCTTGAAAAGGGGGTTCTGGCTGGTGTCACAGGGAGGAATTGCTGCTTTGAGGTGAAGGAGCATTGCTGGGTGATGTTCATGAGAGTAGGAAGGCCACAGGAAGCTACAAAGAACAAAGATGAAGAAGCAAGTCTTTTCTCTCTCCTCCAGCCCTGTGGTGTCCCTCTAGCCCCACCCTGCTTATTGGCAAAGTCCAACCTGGAGCAGCTAGTAATGCAGAAATAGGGTTTGTGGGGCTCCAGCCCCAGCATCACAGAGCAGGTAATTTAAAATTTTAAAGTATTTATTTTTAATTGTGGTAAAATATAACATATGATAAATATTACCATTTTAACCATTTTAAAGTGTATAATGCATCAAGTACATTCACGTTGTTATACTACCATCACCACCATCCATCCACAGAACTTTTGCCATCTTGCAACACTGAAACTCTGCACCCCTCAAATGACCCCCCCAACCCCCTACTCCCTGCCCCCAAACTCCTGACAACCAGAACTACTTTCTGTCTCCATGAATTTGACTCCTCTAAGTATCTCGTATGAGTGGAATCATATTTGTGCTTCTGTGACTGGCTTACTCCACTTAGCACAATGTCTTCAAAGTCCATCCATCTTGTGGCATGTGCCAGGATTAACTTCCTTTTCAAGGCTGAATGATATTCCATTTCATGTATATATCACATTTTGTTTATCCATTCAGCCATTGATGGAGAACTATTTTTTTGTATGATCAAATATTATATAGAAACCCCAGATTAGTCTGACCATAACCATAGTACATATAATGCAACCCTCCCACCCTTTGCCTCTGTATGCAATGGATTTACTTTTTCAAGGCCATTAAAAGCAATATCCTAGCAACATGCAAGAAGATTTTCAAAAATAAAAAGGCCTGACGATAATCGGACCATGTTAACACCAGGACTTTATTTTCACCTGTTCCATTTATATCTTTCTTATATATGACTCCTGCACCCCAAAGAATTGAGGGTTCTGCCACAACATACACCTTGTTGCCTGCCTGCCAAACTCGGTTGTCAGAAGTGCCTTTTTTTTTCATGATTTCTCTTCTTTGCTTCTTTGACCATCCGGATTATTTTGGTTGCAAATAAGGGAAACCTTATTCAAATCAGCTTAAGCAAAAACAAACTGGTGTGTGTCTTTGTGGGTGGTGGTGGTAGAATCTACTGGTTTCTGCTCTGGAAAAACGGCAGGAGTAACTCACAGAATTAGGGTCTGAAACCAGGGACTAAAAAGAGTCAGCACCCTTTCTCTCTGCCCATCTCTTGTGTGGTCCTCTCTCTGCTTCTCTTTGAAGATTAGCCTCTTTCTTTCCTACTGCCAGCAGGTCTCCCTCACCTGACAGGAATCATGGCCACTGGCAGCCCCAGGTTTGCGACGGCAGTAGAACAAGGATCAAGAGGGCAATCCCAGAGAAGGGCTGTGATTGGCTCTGTTGAGCCACATGCCCACCCATTGGGCCAATCACGTTGTTAGGATGACCATGAATTGTAATTGGCCAGGCCTGGTTACATGCCCATCCCTATGGCCAGGCTGGTTGTAGGGCCTGTTTCTTTCAGATAAAGGGGAATAAGAAGGCCTGCCGGGAAGACAGAAAACAACCATCAAGTCACTGCACGGGGTTCTGTATTTTTGCCATGGCAACACTAGATAAACATCCGGGCACATTGGGCTCTTTCTTTGTTTTAACAATCACCTTGTGGGAAATTCCTAAGAATAGGATTACCACCGTGGTGCTTGCCAGAAGCCATGTAACACGTTTGCGTTTTCCAAACGTGTTCACATCTGATACTTTATTTGTGCAAAAACCCTGAGAAGTGACAGGAGAGGAAAGAGTGACACAGAGAAGCTGAGTGACAGGTCCAGGGACACACAGTGAATGAGGGCAGGGGTGAACCCAGAGACCGGCCTTCCTGACTCCCATTCCAATGCTCTCTCTCATCACAATCAAAGTTTAGACTAGTGGGGGGAGGGTTAAAGTCAGGGTCATCTCTGGCCTGTTAAGGGAGGGAGCTTCGTCTGCTGTCTGCCCCTTGGAGGAGCTGGGCCAGGCCCCTGGAGGAAAAGGGCTGGTGGCCCCTGCCTTCAGAGCCTGCTCGAGGTCTGATGGGGGAGGCCCCGCCACTGGATCTGGCATCCTCCCAGTGGGCACTCTCCGCACGCAGCTCCTGCAGGACACTGTGAAGATGCTTCAGCGTGAGCAGAAGTCTCTGGTCTTGGACCTGCATCTCAGCCTAGGAGAAAGAAGGAGTCTGTGAGGGGGCGGCCAGAGTGCTGGATGTTCCCCCAGAAAGCCTTCTCCTATCATTGTCTCATTGGAGACAAGCCCACAGCCTCATAGAAGCCATGTCCACCGAAGCCTCAGTTTCTTCATTTGCAAACTAGAAAGCAAATTACTTGCCTTTCAAGGCTCTCTCCCTGTTTTAGATTCCACCAGGACTTTGGGGGCTTATATGATCCCAGGAAAGGAGGGAGAGCACCAGACTTTCATCAGTGCTCATCAGTGGTAGTTGCTCGTGTTACTGACGTGTTGCTTCTGCTGTGTAAAGTGACTGACATACTTCGCTGACGGCCAAGCGGGGCTTCTTGGCTGGGCTCCGGAGGGGAGCCCTTGTGACGTCATGTAAATTCCCTGTGATGGAGGTTAAAAACACACTTGACTGAGAAATTTGCAAGTCAGGGACCAGCAAGTGGAGACTCAAGGCTCATCTCTTGTCATATGTGGAGGCAGAGGACATTTGGCCCCGGGAGGCTGTGCCCTGGGTAGGCTTCCCCCCACCCCTACCTGTTCTCCCTCCGCATGGGTAGGAGAGAAGAGAGGTACTTTATCAAGTGGAAACTGGCACTTTGGGTTCAGGTACTTAGCAGGCTCAGCGGAGTGCCTAGTGTTTAGGGGGAGCACGGGGTGGGACTGCCACCCAGCCTCTAGATCCCTGAGGACCGTAAGTGGCTGCAGTTCCTGCTGCTGGAGTCCCCTGGGCCCATGAGAAGCCCTACTGGGTCAGCCCCTCCCACCGAGGTGAGGACAGGGTTGGTTCCCAGCTAGTCTGTTGCCTGGCAACCCAGACAGGTCATTTTTGGACAATCCTTTCTGTCCCTCCCCAGAAGAAGAAGCTGGCGTATTGGAATACAAACTTTGGGTGCCTTCTGTTGTTCCCCAAACCACCTCCTTCTCTCTCTGGGCTGGTGTCCCCACATACTTTGGGGCTCCCTTCTGTTTTTGGACTTGGAGAAAACGTCACAAGGAGACACATAAGGCCTGGCTTCCTGAGCAGCCACGGAGGGGCCAAGTGACACAGCTCATAAGTTCAGGTGAGTTAGTGCCCCATGGGGTGGAGCCTTACAGACAGGAAATGGGAGACAGGAGTGAGCTGGGCAGATAAACTTCTTCTTCTTCTCTCCCCCAGGGTGCAGATCCTCCTTCAACCCCTGCAGAGAATCCCGCAGCCAGGTAAACCGGCTGCTGCGAGGGCCTCTGGGCCTCCTTAGGGCTCCTTTCTAAGTGGCAACCAGCTTGGTAACGCAAGGCATCTCCTCAAATAGCATTGGCCTTTGCCTCCACTCCCTATTTCCCTCACTCTCACCACTCTGGGCTTGTACCTCCAAATAAACGGTTAATACCCCAATCCTTGCAAGTCACTGCTTTCTAGAAGACCCAGGCTAAGACAGCTGATGTACTCCATATCCAGCTGGGTCAGGATTGTAACAGCTAACATAGATGTGCCACGCAGGCACTAAGTGAATTACACCATCTCCTCACCAAATTCTTACGATAACCCTTGTGGTGCTGGTACTATTGTTATCCCCATTTTACAATAAGGAGACTGAAGTTCAAAGAGGTAAAGCCACTTGCTAGAGGTCACACAGCTGCAGAGCTGGGCACATACCAGGACTCAGTGTAATTCTAAAACCAGTCAGGCAAGTACCGCACCCAGAGCCTCCTATGTAGGCCATGACCTACTTATCCCAGCACCTGAGGTGGTGATTGTGCGCTGTGTGGCTGGTCCCAGAGGGGTGCCTGCAGGGCCTGTACCCCAGCCTGAAGCTCTGCCCCAGCCTAGGGGGCACCTGGGAGTGGGGAACCAGGGAGCCTTGGAATATATGGTGTGAAAGCACCAGGTAAAAAGAAATGTAAAGACTTACCAGCTCCTTTCTCAGCCACTCCAGGGTCTGCCCAAGACTTGAGGTTGGCTCTTCTGCTGTTTTCATCTCAGCGTCCTTGGGAGAGACCTTGATGCTGACCTGGTGACGGGCCTGAGGGACCTTTGATTTGGACAGTCTGCTCTCTGCTTCAGGCCAGGAGCAGAGTCTGGCTAAGTCACTGAGGATGGAGTTAATGAGAGCAGGAAGTAGCTGACATTGGAAAATGTAGTGTGTGTTTTTTTTTTAAAGGGCTTCAGTACTCTGAAA
>NW_020173068.1:2929011-2941874 GCF_003031525.2 Neophocaena asiaeorientalis asiaeorientalis
TATATATATATATATACACAGATATATAAAACCTCATTTGGGGCAGATGGCACATCTGTGTCCCCAGTCCTCTCCCTCCCTCCCTCACCTATCTATAGAGTCTATAGATAAGGGAAATGCTCACTTTCCAAGTCCCCTTTCTTCTGGAGGCCCATCCGCCCCATTTCTAGCAAATGAGACCAAAGCAGAAATTTGCTGTTAGACTTCTAGGAAAATGTTACCTACACGATAAGGAAAAATGTCAGGGATGCTCCCCCTTTACTCTTACTTTCTTCTACATCCTTCTGCCTTGAATGTGGATGTGATGCCTGGAGCTACAGTAACCATCTTGCAACCCTAAGACAAAGGCCAAGAAGATTGCAGAGTCATTGAAATCAGTCAGTCACAGAACCCCCAACATCATCTGCCTGTTATACGAGACAAGAAACCCAATTTTTAATTGGGCAAACACAGTTCTAACTGACACCCCATTTATTCTTCACAACACACTGTGAAGTGGGCATCCTTTAATTCTCTCTTTCAACAAATACTTTCTGAGTGCCTACTGTGTTTAAAATTCTGCTGTAGGCAGATAGAGGAGTAGAGCCCAAAATCAGAGAGACAAAGGCTGGAGCTGACATCCTAGTGGGTGGAAACAAACTATAACCAAGTTAATATTATGACGCCAATAAATAGGATCTAGTCTCACGCGGGCTTTAAAAAAATGTATTCTATCCACTTGAACTAGGAACCCCAAACTAAGAATTAACGTAGTGATCCCAGGTAAGGAGCTGAGGTGACCAGCAAAGCAAACGTAACCTGTTTTGGAGGTACTTGCCCTCAACTGGGCTACACAAGCTGTCCACAGATAAAGGTCCACTGAAGGTGAACTCTTAGCCCCAAATTACAAACCACCCAAGGAAACCATCCACTATAAGTGAGAGTCAGCAGACACCGGCAACAGCAGGATTAGACCCCACTTCCCCATAGAACTTCAGATAAGATTAAAAAAAAAAAAGTATTTTGAAAAGAATTAAAGTCATACAAAAGAATTCAAAAACATAAGAAAAAAGACACCATTTTAAAAGGCAGATATGAAAAATAACTAAATAGAATTTATAGAAGTAAAATTTATAGGAAATGTTTATAAATTAAAGAAAAAAGAGTGTACATTTAAGTGTAGTGCCAGAAGACAGAGTTAGGGCAGGTGATACAGGACATAGGGAGGCAGATTACGACTCAGTAGGAGGAAAGTGTTGCTTAGAATTCTTCCAAGCAGTGGGCACTCAGCCAGTGGAGTGGGGAGGCACAGCCCAGACGATCAGGGAGGCTGGAGAAGGGGCTCCACTGGCTCAGAGATGGCACCTGTAGCATCCTTCCAAGTGTGAGACTGACTGCGCAGGGAAGGGGGCCAGGACACTGTATAGGAAGCCAGGACAACTGGGTTCTAACCCGGTTGTACCAAATTTTCTATGTGAGCTTGAGCCTCATCCTTTCCATCTTAAGCATAATGAGGCTCAAAATAGTTACAAAAATGAGTTGTAAGAAAAATCACATTTCTTATATCCTGGATTTTACAGCTTAAGTTGCATCCTGACTGCCACATGCAGAGAAAATTTTATGTGCAATTTCTCCTAGTTTAGCTGTTACTCTTTAGAACCAAAGAGGATCCAAGAATCTCCTGCTTACCACACTCACACCCCTTCTGAGCACAGGGGCCAGAAATGATTGCTTCCAGGCAGGTCACCAGGCTTTGTGTCACTTGACCATGTAATTATGGGACAACTGCTTGGATCAGAAATGGGTGTCCCAGCCCAGGGGAGCCACCTGCAGACTGGACAGGAGGGAGACCCTCAGCTTGTGGGTGATGGTGTGAAAGCAGCTATGTTCTGGGTGGTGAGCAAATGATCCAATCAGACCTTCTCTCAGAGAATTTGAATTTGCCACAGTTAGAGGGGTTGGATTATCACAAGACTACTGTGTAATGAAACTCTCCAAAACGCCATACCTTCAAACAACAACTGTTTATTTTTGCTCTTGAGTTTGTGGTTTGGCTAAGGTGGTCTGCATCGGTCTTCAGGTCTGCAGATTTGAGCCTTCGCCATGGGTCTCTTGTCCTCCTCCTAGAATCACTGGGCTACTGGGGCAAGTTCTTCTCTTGGCAATGGCAGAGGATAGAGAGCAAGTGGAACCATGTGAGGCCTCTTGAGACTTAGGCTCAGAACGATCAAGCTGTCACTTTTTTTTGCGGTACGCGGGCCTCTCAGTGTTGTGGCCTCTCCCGTTGCGGAGCACAGGCTCCGGATGCGCAGGCCCAGTGGCCATGGCTCGGGCCCAGCCACTCCGCGGCATGTGGGATCTTCCCGGACTGGGGCACGGACCCGTGTCCCCTGCATCAGTAGGCGGACTCTCAACCACTGCGCCACCAGGGAAGCCCCAAGCTGTCACTTTTGCCATGTAAGCAAAGTGAGTCACACAGCCAAGCCCCAAATTAAGAGGCCAGAATGTATACTCCACCTATGAAGAGATTGTGCCATGTGTGGAGTTAGGGAGGAATGAAGAAGGGGGGATGGCGATTCTATACGAAAAGGAAGTTAGTTCAGAAGCAGGGCCACAGGCCCCGAGGGGTCCAGACGGAAGGCGGCAAGCAAAAACCATGAGATGGCAGGAGCTGGAGTCAGGAAGAGTTGCTGGATGGCAGCGGCAGGAGACACAGAAAGGACTAGAGAGACTGGAGGATGATTTAGGACAATTAACATTTACTGCTCTCTGACTCCAGACCAGGCATTGTGATAAGCCCTTGACAACACAACCTCATCTCATCCTCAAAACCTTGTGACTGCAGTTCCCAAACTGAGTGCCAAGGCACCCAGAGGCACTTCAGAAAACTCACAGGGGCACTGCAAAATATTTTTAAAATTTGAGGGAAATAAATTAATATCTGTTGAATACTGTACAAACTACTATTAAGTTGTTTGAAACTAATTTAACAAACAACTGTTAGACATTTCTTTGGGCCTGGTGCACTGTGAAAAAATTACAGAGATGATAAGGATGCCATGAACTGAGAACATTTGGGAACCTCTGCCTACGAGGTAGGTACCATTGTTATCTGCATTTTATAGTTGATTAAGAGCCTATTATTAACCCTTTTTTACAGGTGAGGAAACTGAGGCTTAAAGAGGCATAGATTTTCCTAGGATCATCCCAGCAGGTAAGCAACAGGGTTGGAATTAGAACCTGTTCTCCCTGACCTGTGTGGGAGGGTCTTGCCTGTTGTCTTGCCGGGGTGGAGGGTCAAGCGGGGGCTCAGGCTAGGCCATCTGCTGCCATCCTGGGCAGCCCAGCAGGTTCTCTGCCCGACACAGGAGTGTTGTTGATAGGAGTGCTTGGCTATTAGAGTCTGATGCTCTGTCCTTTGCCTCCAGTGCCAACACTGAATTATCCTGGGAAGACATTTCTTGTGGTTAACTTGTTTTGACACACTTTCATTTATTTTTAATCCTACTCTCACGATTCTGGCTCAGAGAACGTTTTATTTCATAGGCTTGGAAAGCCTTGGCACATGGGGAGAAGGGGAGGTGGAACCAGGAGGCCTAGGAAAGGAAAGAACTTAAACTCCTCAGCGAGGAAAAATGTCCTCACCAATTATCAAAGCCAGAATGGCCATCCATGCATCATCCACGGGCAGCTGGTAATATGGCTTCCATGTGCCAGACGAGGCTCTGCCCTGGATGCCAGAGGTATGGCGCTGAGTAAAAAGACCTCACACCTGACCTCACAGGGCTTATGGTCCAGCTAGTAGGAGAATTCATTAGCAATCAAGTGGTTCAAAAATCGTACTTTATACCTGCAATATATATATGAATGAATGAATATATGAATGAATGGATTAATGAATAAATTTGCAGATGAAGGAACCATAGCTCAGATGGTGATGTGAGTTTTGCCCAAACAAGTCAGCAGCTGTGGCAAGAATTGCAGGTTGTCCCTCAATATCCCTTCTCCCATTCACACATGGCAAAAGACTATCCCTAGACTCCCCGGCAGGGAAGTGTGGTCAGATGATTAAATCCTGGTCAGTGGGATATGAATGGACGTGATGTGTGCAATTTCTGGGCTGTGCCTTTAAAAGGAGGGAGGAGGATTCCTGCCCCTCCCCCTGCTTCTCCTTCTGCTGACTGGAATATACTCATAAGGGCTGGAGCTGGAGTAGCCATCTTGGGCCACCAGGTGGAGGATGGCAGAGCAACAAGATAGAAAGAACTGAGGTCTCCTGCGACATGTGAAGCCACCGTATCAGCCTTAACTGCTGTGTATGCTTTTACATGAAAGAGAAATGAATTCTGTTTTATTAAAGGCACTATCATTTTGGGCCTCTTTATTACAGGAGTCAAACCAATATCCTAAAACTATAGCAGCAGAGCTAGAGGGAGAAGCCAGGTTCCTTGATTGCCCCCACTTAGGCCCTTCCATAATCCCCCCACCTATATATTTTATTCTCTTCCAAGTGTCTTCTTGTTTGTGACCTGATCTGCTCCTCACAACAGCTCTGTGAAGTCCATAGCAGGGAGAGGACTTCCGTGATGCTCACTGGACAGACAGGGAACCCGAGGTGTAAGAGTAGTAGGTGACCTGCCCTGAGACACATGGGCAGAGTTATTTCCATCTCTTGGATGCAGCAAGTGGGCTCAGTGATCTCACTGAGCTCTGCCTCCGTGTCTAACTCCTAATCTAGGGCCCTACCCAGCCTTGAGGGCGGTCCCTCTTTTATCCTGGGCACCTTCGCCCTCATCCCCACTTTGTAAAATACAAATAAGGCGGAAGTTTAGCAGAGAGAAGCTTCCACATTGTGAGAGCCCTTAAGCCCACCCTTCTTACCACGCAAGCTCATGCCATCACAGCAGCCAGCTGGAGCACACGGATGGAGGACCAGTTGACTTGGGGGTCCCAACACTGCCTCTTCTTCTGTGCTATTTCCCCGCTCCCAGCAGGCCCTCGCTTCACCCCAGACAGCAAGGCTGGTAATCTGATCATTTGCCTTATGCCTGTGCTCTTTATCTCTGTACTCATGGGTCCTGAACATGCCCTGCACCTCTGTGTCCTGTAGCAAATGCTTCCAGAGCTCCACCCACATCCCCCTGACATTCCCCTTCTCCATATGTGCCCAGGGCTTCCTACTGCAAAGTACATCTGACTCTCTGCTTAAGGAACGTGCTTGACCTGTGCAGAGGACAGGCTGGACGTGCTGGCAAAAAGGAGTTGGTAGATAAATACCTCCCTTCCCTCAGCTCTCTGGTGGGACAATACTCAGTCCAGCAGGACTGAGTCCCAGTTGCCTGCAGCAGCCATGGGCTTGCCCACTGGTACATCGGAAGCCTTCCCTTCCGTTCCGTGTCGAACTTCCCCACTCCTCTGCAGTGCTTCCTGGAACCACCTCCCAGATAAACCACTTGCCCTCAAATTCTTGTCTCAGGTTTGCTTCTGGGGGAACTCAACCTATGACACATCCTATCCCTGTGTGCCCTGTACACATGAGTCCCGCGCACCTCTTCTGTGCATGAGTGTCCTGTATACGGGTATTCTAGCCCTTCTGCTCTGTACACAGGCACCCTGTGTACGTGTATCCTATACACACCTGTCCCATGCCCAGGTACCCAGTACACAACCCTATGTCCTTATGTCAGGGAAGCACAGCCTCTGACCCTGACGAGGTGGTGGAGACTCTGGAAGCAGAGTGCAACTGTGGGAAAAGTGTTTCTTGGCCGCAGCTAGCCTTGGGTGTGACTCTGAGGCAAGTTGCCCAGTTGATGTGAGTCCCAATTCCCTCGCCAGGTGAATGAGTGGGAGATAAAACTGAATGGGGTAGGGAGACTAGGCATGTGGCCAATCAGCCCTGGGACTTTAGGTCTATCTGAGGTTCCCAAATCCATCTGGAAGTCCAGGCCCTTGGTTCTGGTTGTACTTCTACTACCCCTCAGTGTGGCTACAGAGCAATCTCCTCTCTTTGGCATTCAATTTTCCTAAATGCAAGAAAGGGGATTAGGAATTCCCTGGCAGTCCACTGGTTAAGACTCGGCGCTTTCACTGCTGTGGTCTGGGTTCAATCCCTGGTTGGGGAACTAAGATCCTGCAAGCCTTGTGGCTCGGGCCAAAAAAAAAAAAAGGGGGGGGAGAGTGGGGAGAATAACATTAACCATTAAGAGCTCAGGAATTTTGCACATGCTTTGAAAATTATGATGGAACTCAGATAGTGGCTATCAACACTTAGTTGGGGTCTGGATTTGAATCCCAGAAATGTCGTAAACTGGCTGTGTGACCTTGGGCAAGTTATTAACCACTCTTGCCTCCACTTCCTCATCTTAAAATGGAGATAATCATAGCACCTGCATGACAGGTGGTTACGATAATTAAGTGAGTTAATGTTTGTACAGCACTTAGAATATTGCCTGGCATTTGGAGAGGGCTACATAAGTGCTTGTCAATTAAAATAAACACACAAGTAATTCATTACTATTACTTCATCCTTGAGCCTGTTAAAAGAGTTATTCCCTCCTCCAGGAATACTTTTCCTTTCTCCCCCTTTCTTCCCCTAGTGAAACTTTAAGTTTGCCTGGGTTATTCTTTCATATGACACTTTTGGACACACTGAAGGCTGTATTCAGAGTTTTCTCACCTGGAACACAGGAGGTCAGATTGGATCTGTATTTTTCAAACTTCAGCTACTCACGTACCTCCTTCTCGGTTTTGCCTACCACCTCTACTTTGACTTACTTGTATTTGTCTTTAAACCGATCATATTAGATAGGAAAACTCTTCTGAGTGACAGAAAATTCCAGGTAATAGTAGCTTATATAAGAGTTTATTCTCTAACAAATAAAAGTATGGGAAGGGCTTCCCTGGTGGCGCGGTGGTTGGGGGTCCACCTGCCGTGCAGGGGACACGGGTTCGTGCCCCGGTCCGGGAGGATCCCACATGCCATGGAGGGGCTGGGCCTGTGAGCCATGGCCGCTGAGCCTGCGCGTCCAGAGCCTGTGCTCCGCAACGGGAGAGGCCGCAGCAGTGAGAGGCCCGCGTACTGCAAAAAAAAAAAAAAAAAAGGGGGGAAAGGAAACTATCCCAGGCTGGTGTTTCCATGGTCATCTGGGATCTAGATTCCTTCAACTTTTTTGCTCCCCCATCCTAACATGCTTCCAGCTCATGGTCCAAGACTACTGCTCCAGCTCCAGCCATCAGGTCTGCATCCTGGCAGCAGGAATGACAAAAGGGGAGAAGGAGGGCACATCCCCTTCCTTTAAGAACACTTAATACATTTTGCCCACACCTTCTCCTCTGATGATGAATAATGGCTCATTGCCTACTTGTTCATACATAACTGCAAGGGAGGCTGGGAAATGAAATTCTTATTCTGATTGCACTGTGCTAGCTATCGGTCAACAAGTCTATCCCAGTAGAAGAAAAGGAGAGTGTATAGTGGGGGAAACCAGCAGAATATGTTGCTCCAACTTCATATAGACTCATATATTTTTCTGTCCTCATTCTAAGCAATATTTCCATGATATCTTTAGTTTCCTGAGCTAGTTATCTATTTTTCTAAAACACATTAGAATAAAATAAATACCTAACCATTAAAATGAATACATATACATATGGGGGTGTGTGTATATAGATACAGGATAGATGGTGGGAGACTGTTACTGCCTCCAGTGATCCATGCCTCTCAGTATTCATACACTTATGTAGACCCCTCCCCTTGACTCTGGGCTGGCCTGTGACATTCACTAAAGCAATAGAATGCAGCAGAAGTGACATTGTGACTGTTCCCTCAGCTTTAGGAAGCTCCAAGAGCTTCTGCTTTTGTACTCTGGAAAAGTTGAGTGCCATAAAAACTCTGACTATCTTGAGACCACCATTGTATAAGGAAGCCCACGCTAGCCACCTGGAGAGTGTGGTAGATAATAGAAGAACCCACAGCCAGTTCCCAGCTGTTTGTATCACCCTAGCTGACACCATGTAGAGAAGAATTGAGCTGTCCCCACCAAATCCAGCCCAAACTGCAAAACTGAGCAAATAAATAATTTTCTTTTAAGCTGATAAATTTTGGGGTGCAGCCATAGATAACCAAACACATTTATCTATATAACACCAAGAAATCATGTCATGTGCCATACCCTTTGGAAAATTCTGGATTAAGTGATATTCTAATATTCTACAAGAACATTCTCTCACAGACCCACACGTCTCATAGATACATAACTGCAGCGCATTGATTGAGGACTTATCACATGCCAACATGACCACAATAACCTCCTGATGGTCTCTGCTTTCTCTCTTGTCCC
Organism: Neophocaena asiaeorientalis asiaeorientalis; assembly: GCF_003031525.2. Lineage (NCBI taxonomy): Eukaryota > Metazoa > Chordata > Mammalia > Artiodactyla > Phocoenidae > Neophocaena > Neophocaena asiaeorientalis. Next base: position 2,937,330 of record NW_020173068.1, read on the forward strand.
CTTGCACCTGGGAGCAGCCAGAGGGAGAATGTTTTCAAAACGCAAATCTGATCACGTCATTCTCCTGCTTATCACCCACTGCAAGGTCCACAAGGAGTCTTCTTAGGTTCAACTACACACTCAGACTCAACAGATGACCACAAGCCATACTTGGCATTGACATACTCTGATGGATGTAAGACAGGAACCTCAGCTTGTAGAATGGCACTCAATGTCAGCACGGGCACTCAACTCCCCCTCTCAGCGGGGGAGTCCTTGCTGCATGTGTACCAGAGCGGTACAGCACAGGTTCAAGGAGATGAATCCCCAGCTGGTGGGTGCAGGAGTCATCGTGGCTTAAAAGCTTCATGTCCCCTGGGAGCCGATACCTTTGTACCTGCCCAAGTACAGGAGTCACCATGCTCATGAAGCCCAAAATATGATTTCCCACCAGGTATTTATAGTTCCTCTCATCCCAGATGTAATTTACCAATCAGGGGTCTTTAAGAAACAAAAAACCCTTTAGTTTTTAGAACAGTTTTAGATTTACAGAAAAATTGGGAAGATAGCACAAAGAGTTCCCATATACCCATACCCAATTTCTTCTATTATTAACACCTTATATTAGTATGACAAATTTGTTATAATTAATGAACCAATATTGATCCATTATTATTAGCTAAAGTCCACACTTTGTTCAGATTTCCTTAGTATTTACCTAATGTCCTTTTTTCCTATTCCAGGATCTCATCCAGGACACCATAGTACATTTAGCCGTCATGCATCTTTAAGGCCCCTCTTGGCTGTGACAGTTTCTCAGACTTTCCTTGTTTCGACAGTTCTGAGGTCAGGTATTTTGTAAAATGTCCCTCAGTTGGGATTTGTGTGATGTTTATCTCCTGGTTAGACTGGGGTAATGGGTTTTGTGAGAGAGATCACAGAGGTAAAGTGCCATTCCCATCACACCATATCAAGGATACATACTATTAACATAATTTGACTCTTGATGTTGACTTTGATCCCCTGGCTGAGGTAATCAGGTTTGTCAGTTTCTCCACTACAAAATTATCTCCACCCCCCCTCCCATACTGTACTCTCTGAAAGGCACTATGCTCTGCCCACACTTAAGAATTGGGGAGTTAATCACAAATAATAGAGAATGAACTAGTGGTTACCAGTGGGGGGAGGGGAGGGACGATACAGAGGTGGAGGGGTGGGAGGTACAAACTATTGTGTGTAAGATAGGCTACAAGAATGTATTGTACAACCCGGGGGAATACAGCCAATATTTTATAATAACTGTCAATGGAATGTAACATTTAAAAATTGTATTAAAAATCTCTACCCAGGAGTCTAAAGAAAAAACAGAATTGGGGTGTTATGTTGCTTCCTTGAGGATGGAATATTTGGAATTCTGCATCAGAGATTTCTCTTTTCCCCCCATTTTTTCATTTATCATATTTTAGGTTACAATCCAATATTTTTTTTGGATCAAATTTTTCTAACTTTGGCTAGTAGGAGCTCTTTTAGTCAGCCCCTATGTCCTTTGACATACCCCCATCATTGTGTGTGTGCGTGTGGTTTGTTCCTTCCTTACTTTCTGGCACTATCAGATACTCCAGGCTTGTGTTGTACATTTCCTGCTTCAGTCCTAGAATCAGCCATTTCTCCCTGGTTCCTTTTATTGGAGAGCGGTATTAGAAACCAAGATATGGGAACCAGGTGCGCTTGTTGCTATGCAGTGTCACGCAGCTAGGTCCTCGCAGCTGACAGAGAAAGGAAATATAGTGTATACTGACTTGTGTATATATACATTTATAGTTATCTATCACATGTATCATAAATATGTACTCATCGGCATCAATATTATGCTAAACATGAGTTCATACTGCTATCTCCAATTCTAATCCATTACCACATGGATCATTCGAGGCTCCTCCTTGGGGTCATTTTTATCATAGCAATGTTGCCTAGTAACAGAGTGATATATGTTTATCTGTTTCCAAGGAAACAGAGCTAGACAGTTAACCAAAGGTCAAATTCTCATGCAGAAGAGGAAAAGCGTGTTAACTCTTTACTCACACTGATCAATGACTCCCCACTGCTCTGGGGATAAAGAACCACCTGCTTGGCTTACAAGGATTCTCAGTGACCTGGCTCACTGACAGTCCAGCCTTATCTCCAACGTTTCTTATTGAGCCCTTCAGGGCAACCACCCTGGTCTCCGTCAAGCCTCACACTCACCATACTCTCTTCTACCCCAGGGCCCTTGCACATGCCAGTCCCTCTGCTGGGCCTCTCTTCCTGCTGTCTTTACCTAGTTGCCTCCTATTCATCCTTTCAATCTCGGCTCAGTCCTCACTTCTGCAGGGGAGCCAGGAGCCATCCCCATCTCCCTGACTAGGTCAGCACCTTGCTGAAAGCTTGAACAGCACCATGTACCTTTGCTCTGTGGCAGTGTTACATTTACTTATCCTTTTCTCCCACTGGAATACAAACTTCTAGAGGGTAGGGATGAAGTCTACCTAATTAATCAGTATATAATAGGAACTCAATAAATATTTGCTCATTTTCTCTATTCTTTATTCGATAAATATTTACCAAGGGCCTCCTATGTGTTGGCTCCTTTTCTAGTGTCTGGGGATACAGGAGGGAGGGAAACAGGCAAAGCTTCTGCCTCTTGACACATATTTTAGTGGTGGTGACAATAAAGAAAGAAATAAGCCACTGTCAGGAGTTGATAAATGCTATGGAGAAAAATTCAGAGTTAAGGAACAAAGGGTGCTGGGGCACTGCTAGTTTTAAAAGGATGATGTAGGAAGGTATCTCTGAGAAGGTGACATTTGAGCAAAGACGTGAAGGAAGTGAGGGCGAGCTCTGGGGGTCTCAGGAAGAAGCGTGTCCCAGGCAGAAGGAACAGCAAAGGCAAAGGCTCTGAGGTAGGGCTGAGGGAGGGAACTGTGCACGCTTTACAGGGAGTATCACATATAATCCCTATAACCCTTACTAAGTCCATTAAACAGATGAGGAAACTGAGCTCTGAGAGGGGACAAGGCCACACACCCATGAATGGTGGAGCTGGGATTCTCTCGGGAGTCTGGTGCCACAGCCAGCTCCTTTTGAGGTCCCTAACAATAGGCCAGGCTTCTGGAAGGCAGGAAGAGACCGAAGCCCTCCCATCCCTGGAGGTCCTGCCCTGGTCTCTGTCACACTGGCCTCAAAGGCCTGGGCACCTGGCCTCCAGGACGGCCTCCACTGTCCTCCTTGTCAAGGATGGCACGGGCCTTTGGAGCAGGACATGTCAGGTTCTCACATGAGGTGGCTGAGGAGCCAGGACAGGGCATCCCCATCTGCCTGTCCTTCCAGATGGCTGACCTCTGCTGACCCTCCCAAAGCTCCTGGAGTCTGCATTTTCATGATTCCATTGGCAGAGGCGAACACTGAGGCTCAGAGAGGCGGGAGGATTTACCAGAGGCCACGAGAGTGAGCTGGCCAAGGAGACTTCCGGAAACCCCATGATCTTCACACGGACCTCCTCTCTGGGCTTCACCTGGGCCCCCAAAGAGGGAGAGTCTCCTTAACTTTTGTGCTCTAGGCATCTCACTGACTCACCTTAATCTGAGCCCTTTAACGGAGAGAAATAGTGGAATCTGCCCTACTCAACACCTGCTCACCCAAACCCACCGCTGGGCTCTGGGGGGGATCAGACAGGGGCCCTGTTCTCCAGGAGGTGCCAGTCTGATGAGGGATGCTGGCACTTACTGAAAATCACAACTCTCAGAAATAAGGACAATAACGCAGGCAAAAAGCGCAGCTGTAGGGGCCCCTGGGGCGAGGGAGTGTGTGGGGCATCGAGCTAGGCTTCCCAGGGGAGGGGGCACTACAGCTGGGCCTTGGAGGAAGAAGGGGTGTGTGGCCATTGGTAATCCTCCAAGATAACACCCGTCTTGGGCTGTGTACCTCAGTGGACCACAAAAAAAGAAGAGCAGGGGAAAAGGAGGAGTGCGCGCGCGCGCGTCTGTGTTTGGGGGTGAGGGGTGGTCTTCAGAGGCTTCCTTTCAGCCTTCAGGTGGCGCCCTTGAGCCACGGAGCCACAAACGCCAGAGAAGACTATCCCGACCTAAGGACCTCGGAGAGAACCCTGGGTCCAACCTGAGGGCTGTGTGTGTGGGAGGGCGTGAGGAGCGGAGGAAGAGTGGGGGCTTGGCGCAGTAGGGGCTCCCCAGCCGAGGGGCGAGGCCGGCGGCCGAGGGAGGGGTCTCTTTCGGCACTCACCCCCGCGCCTCGCCGCTGCGCCCAGGCACCACGGGATGAAGGCTTCAGTTCCCTAAGCCCAGGTGCTGGCGAAACGGATCTGCCCCAGGGGTGGGGAGGGCAGGAGGATGGATCCGTGTCCCCCCACTCTCACCCTAGTCCGTTACCCTCCTCCCAGTACCTCCCCGCGCTAACTCTCCCGGCGCCCTCGCCGGCCGCGGGCGGAGCCCGATCCGCTGCGCTCGGCGATCCCCGGCTCCCGCCCCTTCTCCGTCCTCCCTCCCCGGAGCTCTCAGAGGCCGTGGCCGCCCC
>NW_020173068.1:2941945-3189985 GCF_003031525.2 Neophocaena asiaeorientalis asiaeorientalis
GGGGAGGCAGTGAGGGAGGCCCGGCACAGGTACGCACGCGAAAAGGGGACTGCGAGGGGCGGCGGGAGACCGAGGGCCCGAGGCGGCGAGGGGCGGCCAAGGAGAGCTAGCCTGACCTCGCGGCCCGGCCGAAGGACACGAGGCGAGGGGACCCGGACGCACGCCTGTCCTCGCAGATCCTGGCCTTCGTGGGCCGCCTGGCCGCCTGGCCACCGGCGCCGCTCTGCCCGGTCCGGCCTGGCCCGGCCCAGCGGCGTTTGTGGTCAAGGGCAGGAGCAGGGGGTGTGAGCTGCGGGCTGGCGGGCGCGCGGCTGCGGCGGGCAGTCGGGGTGCTGGGGCTTTCTGCGCGGAACTTTGGGTATAACAGCGTGGACATATCTGAGCGCCCGAGGCTTTGTGTACAACTCGTGCGTGTGTCTATCGATTGGGTTTTGTGAAGCTTACCCACTCCCGCTGTGCGTCTGTCTCCCCGCGTGTTAGTGCACACCAGTGGGTGGGGTGCTGGGCCTGGGGGGATCTTGGTGGATCTTAGCAGTCCTGAGGGTAGTAAACTCTGTGTGTGTGTGTGTGTGTGTGTGTGTGTGTGTGTGTGTGTGTGTAACCAGCTCTGTCCCTTGCTGGGATGTGGGTACCAATGTGGTCTATGGATCTGTGGCTCACACTGCGTGGCTTCCCATGTCTGTGAATGTTGCATGTGGAAAAGGCCCCTGGGGGTATAAGTGTGGAACTGGGGTGTGCTTTTCAGGTCCTGTTGGACTGCAGATGAAACTTGAGTGTTACTGGTACAGTTGCGGGGTGTGAGCAGTGGACACCAGCATCATTGTCAGCTTGTCTGTTTATGCTTATGTTTTGGATAATTTGCTGGGCATGCCCTTGTAAGTGGTGGGCATCTCTGAACCTGTGTGTCAGATACATAGCAACTCTAGGTAATAGGGAACCTCCTTTTCCTCCACCCTCTTCCTAACTCTGCTGGCATCCTAAGGAAAAAGTTTTGGGTTCCTGCCAAGTGAAAGAGCCCTGCTCCAAGAATTTGGGTGTCCTGGTTTTTTTCTGGGATATGGAAGCATCAATGTGTTGGTCTGGGAAGGGGGTTCCTGGGCCACTCCAGGGGCTGAGTTCTGTGGAGGATGCTTAAGACATGGCTGGGGGACCACATCTGGACACCAACTGGGCAGGAGTGGTCACTGCCAGTCCCTGTTACTGGCTGGGCACTCAGGAAAATGCTTTTGGTGCCAAAAGTAAAAAAAGCCAATGAACACACCTCTCCTCTTGGTTTACTGGAAAGTGGGAGCAGTCTGGGCAGAGCCTGGCCCTGAGTAGGCACTCCCCACCCTGTGTGTGGGAAGGATTGTCTGCCTGGGCAGGTTGCCAAACCACTCCTGAGGGCTGGCTGTGTTCCAAGCCCTGTGCAGGGGGCTGTGGACCCAGACATATCCCTGCCCTCAAGCTGCTCGTGGTTGATGTTAAACAGTGGGATAAAGTAGAGAATCTACAAATGAGGCCTGGAAGACCAGGGAAGGAGGGCGGAATGATGCCACTGGTACAAGAGTGTGTGGGTTTGCAGGCTTTTAAGTGATAACGATTCTTGGGGAACCTGCTTTCAACTCCTGGCCCCCACATGCATGCCACGGGATCCTGGCCACATTTTCTAAAATGGAGATAGTAATATCTGCTCGTGGGGCTCGTGGGGGTTATACACAATACTTCTGAGTGAAGTGCCTGCAGTAGGGCCCAGCAGGGAGTGTAGGTGCTCAGTAAACATTTATTACATTGGAACTCAGGAAAAAGGGACATGGTCATAGAGATGGGTTGTAAGTGGAAACAGGCTTTGTACTCAGATGAAAGGCCCTGTGTGTGCTAAGAGGAGGTGTCTGATGCAGGCCCATGTTGGAAGGAAGATCAGAAAGATCGAGCCTTCCTGCCCTGAGGCTCTTTAAATTTCATTCATTCCATTCATTTTCACTTCATTCATTTGCTTATATCCTCTCTCTCTCTCTCTCTCTCTCTCTCTCTCTCTCACACACACACACACACACACACACACACACACGCTGAAGCACAGAGAACTGGAGAATAAATTCAGGCACACAAATGCAGAGAAAGGTCTAGAATCCTGTGTACGTGTGTGTAGACACACTAGGGCATACGAGCCACTCTGCACCTGGGGGTCTCTGTGCAGTGTGGCGACTTGGGTCTGTGGTGTATGTACCCACAGTACATCAGTGTGCAGGGGGAATGGGGTAGTTCTGCTGTGGGATCAGGAGTTCTACATGCCAGGTGGGGCCTGTAGAGGGAGCACCAGATCTGCCTGAGGGAGGACTCCATCATCAGCTCCAGCTGAGTGTGGCTGTGAGGGAATGGGGGCTAGGGTGGTCAGATTCTTTCCTTTTACAAGAGAAGCCAGGCATCCAAGGTTTAAAGTGTAAAATGTTCACTGCAGCACTATGTACAATAGCCAGGACATGGGACCAACCTAAATGTCCATCGACAGATGAATGGATAAAGAAGATTTGGCACATATATACGATGGAATATTACTCAGCCATAAAAAGAAACGAAATTGAGTTATTTGTAGTGAGGTGCATGGACTAGAGTCTGTCATACAGAGTGAAGTAAATCAGAAAGAGAAAAACAAATACTGTATGCTAACGCATATATATGGAATCTAAAAAAAGAAAAAGGGGGGTGGGCTTTCCTGGTGGCGCAGTGGTTAAGAATCCACCTGCCAATGGAGGGGACACGGGTTCGAGCCCTGGTCCAGGAAGATCCCACATGCCGCGGAGCAACTAAGCCCGTGCGCCACAACTACTGAGCCTGTACTCCAGAGCCCGTGCTCCGCAACAAGAGACGCCACCGCAATGAGCAGCCCGCACACCACAACAAAGAGTAGCCCCTGCTCGCTGCAACTAGAGAACGCCCGCACAGCAGTGAAGTCTCAACGCAGCCAAAAATAAATAAATTTATAAAAAAAAAAAGGGGGTACTGATGAACCTAGTTGCAGGGCAGGAATAAAGAGGTAGACATAGAGAATGGACTTGAGGACATGGGGTGGGAGGGCGAAGCTGGGGCGAAGTGAGAGTAGCATCGACATACATACACTAAATGTAAAATAGTTGGCTGGTGGGAAGCAGCAGCATAGCACAGGGAGATCAGTTCGGTGCTTTGCGATGACCTACAGGGGTAGCATAGGGAGGATGGGAGGGAGGCTCAGGAGAGAGGGGATATGGGGCATGTGTAGGCATATGGCTGATTGGCTTTGTTGTGCAACAGAAACTAACACAGTATAGTGAAGCAATTATACTCCAATAAAGACCTAGTTAAAAAATAAATAAAGTGTAAAATCTTTTGCTTTTTATATATTGGCAACTGCTTCACCAAAAACCAGATGAACAGACCAGAAACAAAAAAAAGCAGAACTTCTATGAGCCAAATATGGCCCATGGGCTGTAAGCTGGTATCCTTTGGCACGTGTGCTGTCTGTCTGTGTGGGTGTGTATTCAGGTACTTGGGTAGGGTGTCTCCTCTTTGAGCAGAGAGTACCCCCTTACCCGCTCCTCTCCCAGCTCCCCTTCTGTGGTCTGCATCCAGGTCCTCCCATCTTCTATTTACATAAAGGCATTTGGCCTTGACCTCAGTCATGGCTCTCAGATATGCTCCTTTCTCTTTGCCCTCTCAGCTTCCATGTCTCCCCTGACCACACTGGGTTCCTCCCTGGACCCCTGGCCTCCACTCTCCTCCTTCCCCATCCTGTCTGTCCTCCATGCAGCAGCCAGAGAGAGCTTTCCAAAACCTAGGCCGTGTTAGCCCTCCCATCCCCAACGCCTCGCCTCCCTGGCTCCTTGGCCTGGTTTTCAGAGTCCTTAGTGAGCCGGTCCCAGCTGACCTCAAGGCACCCCTTCTCCCTCTCCAGAATGCCCTTGTCCCCTCTCAGTGCTGGGGGATTTCCCACTCATCCTCCGAGGTTTGGCTCAAATGCCACCAACTCCTAGAAGCTTCCCTAACTTTCTCCTTTTGCTCTTACGACCACCTTCATCTCTACCCCTTCCCCTGCCCCAGTCATTCTCACTTCATCACAACAGCGTCCATTAATTGAACTGGCAGGGGCCTTAAATGCCTTATTTTATGAAATCCTCACATCATCCCTATGAGGGAGACATTTGGCTTATTCACATTTAACAGATGAGAAAATTGAGTCTAGAAAGGTCACCTCACTTGCCAAAGCTCAAGTGGTGACGCTGGGATTAGAACCTATCTACTGTATTTAAATTTCCTCCATCATAATAGCTCGTTGCTGATACTTACTGAGTCCTTACTGTTCTGAGCACTTTATATGGATTAACTCAATCCCTGTATCAGTCCTGTTAAATATGGAGTGGTAGTATTACTGTCATTTAATACAGAGGGAAACAGGCCCAGAGACGATACGGGAATTGCCCAAAGCCACACGCCCGCCAGTGGTGAAGCAGGATCCTAGCGCGGATTGGGTCTCACTGCTCTGTCATTATCTTATCCCCTGCCTCCCCCTCTGGCTGGCGGGCTCCCCCTCCTCCCCGGTGGAAACTGGGCCTGACTCACCTTCACATCTCTCGGGGCCTTCTGTGATGTCTGGCACCAGCAGGCTCTCAGTAGAGGTTCGCTAAATTCCACTGACTTTCTGTTTTCTCTTCTAGCTGCCAAGCGGCCAAGGGATGAGCTGGGGCCCGCCTTCCCAATGGCATCTTCCCCTGGTCTGGAACTGAAGACACTGAGCAATGGTCCCCAGGCCCCAGGGAGACCAGCTCCTCTGGGTCCAGCGGCCCCACGCAGGGCGGGTGTGGAGAATGCCTGCTTCTTTTCGGAGGAGCGCGAGACTCATTTCCAGAACCCTAGGGATGCCAGACTGGGCAGCTCCCCCAGCCCCCCTGAGGGCGTCCCCTCATGGCCCCGATCCCAGAGGGACGACCTGTCCCTGCGTTCAGAAGAGGGGCCAGGCCTGGAGCCTGTGAGCCACCCGGTGGATTACGGCTTCGTTTCCGCTCTGGTTTTCCTGGTGAGCGGGATCCTCCTGGTGGTGACTGCATACACCATCCCCCGAGAGGCCCGTGTCAACCCGGACACAGTGTCAGCACGGGAGATGGAACGACTAGAAATGTACTATGCGCGCCTGGGCTCACACCTGGACAAGTGCATCATTGCAGGCCTGGGGCTGCTCACAGTGGGCGGCATGCTCTTGTCCGTGCTGCTGATGGTCTCCCTGTGCAAGGGAGAGCTGTACCGCCGGCCGAACTTCGTCCCTGGCAGGGGCTCCAGGAAGACCTACGGCTCCATTAACCTGCGCATGAGACAGCTCAGTGGGGATGGGAGCCAGGCCCTGGTGGAGAACGAAGTCGTCCAGGTCTCGGAGACCAGCCGCACCCTCCAGGGGTCTTAAGTAAGAGCCCACCCTCTCTGGCTGCTTCAGCTTCAGGGCTACAAGGCCTCCGAGTCTGGGGTTTCGGACTGAGCTCCACATAGGGCCCCGTGGAAGGAGTCCTGGGTGATGGAGGGGGAGCTTGGGGCCTGGCCCAGGCTTCGCTTGGGAGAGCTGCCCCCGATCTGTTTTGTAGCTTGAGGTTTTGCATAAGGTTTTGTTTGAAGGATGGCTTCTGCTGCTAAAAATACAAAAGTTTGGAAACTGCTGCACTTGGAGGATGAGTTTCTTGGCCTGCCCGAGGATCCAGAGCTGTCTGAAAGGCTGCCCATCCTGTTCCCCATGCCTTGGGGAATTCCGGGCTCCCTGCTGTCCTCATCAGCCATGTATGGGTGTTGGGCAAACTTGGCTTTGAGCCCTGACTGTCTAAGGTGGGAGGTGGCTTCATGATGAGGGGAGAAGTCAGCCCTGGGACGACCTCCCCACTCCAGGCCTCAGTCCCCCTGACTGTGAGGTGAGAGGGATGGCCCCTCCAGTTCTGCCCTAGGAATTCCTATATGGAATGGGAGCCCAGTTTCTGCATCTGGCTGCTCCTTCAGGGGACGAGAGTGTCTGGCAGGTGCTGACCATTCTCTGTGCCATTTTCTGACCCAGTGTTGGTGGCCACCACTGTCACACAGCCAGCATCTCACTCGGTCCTGTTAAAGGACCCCCTAAGTCCTCAGGTTAGACTGGGCTAAATCCAGAGTTTGCTACAGCCTGGTCTTGGTCTTGAATTACCTGCTGTGACTAGATCTTAGCACACATTTTACAAAGTCATGTGCACAGTTTTCACTAACTCCCTGGACAAGGGCGGGGGGATCTTTTAAACAGGAAAGGGTAGGGGCTTTGTTGTATTTCTGTGGACGCAGTGTGGGCCTTCATCACTTCCCCTTCCTCAATAATATGTCTCTTAGGCCTGACCTTATTCTCGTAACAGAAAAAAAATTTTTTTTTAATGCTGAATTTGTAACTTCCTTCCCCAACTCCCGTAGCTGTAAAGTGCAGCCCCAATTTATTGGGGGAGAAATCAGGCACATTCTGGTGGCCTGAAAATTCTAGCCACATTGATCACGTTTGTTCTGTTTCTCTTGTCGAGTGTTTCCAGGCTCTGTCCAGATTCTCTTTAAACTACTGACAAAGAAGGCTTCCCTGGTGGCGCAGTGGTTGAGAGTCCGCCTGCCGATGCAGGGGACACGGGTTCGTGCCCTGGTCCGGGAAGATCCCACATGCCGCGGAGCGGCTGGGCCCGTGAGCCGTGGCTGCTGAGCCTGCGTGTCCGGAGCCTGTGCTCCGCAACGGGAGAGGCCACAACGGTGAGAGGCCCGTGTACCGTAAAAACCAAACAAACAAACAAAAAACTACTGACAAAGAAAGGAAGTGGGCCCTAGCGGGCAAGGAGATAAAGGTGTTTGAGGACTGGGGGAGGGCATCGTCCATTCTGAAAGGCCCTAGAGGGCTTTGAGAGTACGTGCCTTCTAGGCCACTGGTGTGAAGACGCTAAAGGGGTCATTTCTGTGAGCCTCCGACCCATGCAGGTCCTACATACTCCATCTCAGTTGGCCACGTGGGACATTGATCCTAACTGACTCTTCAGGGTGGGAGGATAGGGTGGGCATGGGGTCTGTAGGCTAGAGCAGCCCTGATTATCTGTAACCTGAGCCTTCAGTCCGGTGAGTTGAACATCTGGGCAGTGTAACATCATAGCCTCTATGACGGATCAAATATCTGCTCCTGCTGGCAGGTTTTGCCAGGAGTAGGGGGCTGGGGGAGGGCTGGAGGGGACAAAGCCTATTCAGCTTGGCCCGCCAGGTTCTGTTCCTGGTGTTTAAGAGGTGTGGTTTGAAAAGAACAAAGCCTCAAGATGGTGAAAGACTCACAAGTCAAGGCTCCAAGAGAGGAGTGGAGGCAGAAAGTGGCATGAGCCATCCTAGGTAGTAGAATTGAACATCCCAAATGATGGGCCTTTCATATCCATAATGATAATAATAAAAATATCAATCCAAGCCAAATGGATTATTGTGAGATATTGTCAGTTTAAATGCAATGGATTGTTTATAGGGGCTAAATCTGTTAGAAGATTAAATCTAGATTAAACCAGGAATCTCAGGTTTTCTCTAAGTCAGAGAAACCAGCTTTGCATCCTAATACAGAAACTCCTTTAGGAAATGTGTAAAATGGATGGAGGCAGTCATTACTTTGTCAATGTGTTAAGAAAACTTGAGCGATGCCGAAAACATTTCCCCAAGATTGCAGCTGAGATCTCCCAGCCAGTGGATCAGAAACAGGGTCAGGAGGGAGCATGGCATAGGGTGCCGAGAGCTTTCTTTGCAGGTTTTTTGGGGGTAGGTGTGAAGTGGTCCCAAGGGACCCTGCGCCTCATCTGAAGGAACTCCCTCTCCCACCCGACAGTCTACTAGGGTCGCCAAACCTTGCTTGTCCTGGTGTATGAGAACAGATAACTGATTTTGGAGTTGGTAAAACCTGGGTTTGAGTCCAGGGTCTGCCGTTTATTGGCTGTGTGGCCTTGGGCAAGGTGCTCTATCTCTCTGAGTATCCAGAGTATTGTTTTCTTTGTGAAGTGGGAGGAATGAAACTTCGGCCTCAGCCTCCTTGCGGGGAGAGGGGGGTTGGTGAAAATCATAGAGAAGTTAGAGGCCTGAGTGTATGAGGTCCAGTTACCATGATGACGCTTCTTCCCTGCCCCAGTTGGAGATAACCGGATTAGGCCTAAAACCTCAGGGTCAACCAACCCTTCGGACTTCTCTCGAGCCTCCCATTCTACCCATCAGAAGATCTTGTTGGTTCCACCTTTGGAATCTGACCCCTGCCCGCCCCTCAGCCATAACCACCTGGTTCGGGTTGCTCATTAGTGTCCTAATTCCTCTACTCTGCCCCAGTTCATGTTCCACTTGGCAGCCAGACGGATCCTATTCAAAGGTTCATTCGGTCAGGCAGCTCCTCTGCTCGAAACTGTCCTATGGCTCCCTCTCATTCCAGGCAAAAGCCACCTTTCTCACCAGTCAAGGGTAGAGTTACCATCCAGGCCCCTCACTTGCCCAGGCTCCTTCCAAGGCCCTGAGTCAAACTTTTATTTGTAATTTTGATATTTTAAAAAAGGACAGCACCTTAACTTGCATAAGCTTCAGGTCCGTCCCTCACAGTGGCCTATAAAAGGCCTACACAATCTGGGCCCTGTGCCTCTCTGAACTTATCCCCCACCCTAGCCTCTGCTCACTCCATGGCCGCCACACTTGCCTCCTTGTAGGCACACTCAACATGCCAGGCACACTCCCACCTCAGGGCCTTTGCACTTGCTGCTCCTGGAAGGCACCCCTTCCCTGTGGGCCTTTGGGCAAACTATTCTACCTCTCTGGTCTTCCAGAGTGAGACTAGAAACCTTCCCACTCTGCCTTCTCTGGGGACTGAGGGGATCAGGAAACACAAGAAGAGGGCTTTCCAAAGTTAAGACCATGGTACCATGTCTGGAGAGCTTTGGAAGGGCAAGAGGAGGGGGAGGAAATGAGGCATTATGAAGAAGCCACAGGAGGCAGAGTTCTAAGGGTTCTGTCTGGGAGGAAAGAGGAGGGTCAGTGGCACTGACAAGAGTCAGGGAGATGCCCTCCAGTTGGGTCCGTTGGTTTCTCCCAAGAGAGTGGGCTCCTCTTGATGTCCCCAAGGAGGTGAGTTTCAGCTAAGGGAAGGAGAAGCTTGCTGAGGTCTTGCCTGGGTTGGAGTGATAGGGAGGTCCTTGTCAGTGGAGGTACATTAGCATTGACTGGTCAGATGTTGGGTGTCTTCAGGGAGAAGGCATAGTGGAGTTGGGTAGGATTTAGTCATGAGGCTCCCCAGGGTCCCAACCCCGCTCCTTGGAGGAGAGCCTGTGCCCCAATGGCCAGAGCCTGGCTAAAGACAGTAGCAACCCTGGCCCTCGGTATCTTCTTTTCTTTGGCCCCAACACCCTCTTCCCAAGATCAAGCCTCTTCCTGGGTCGGGTTGTCCTTGAGCAAATGGGCAGACCCAGGGGATCTGAATGGTGCAGAGGGCGGCAGGATTACTGCCTTCCTCCTCCAAGGGGACCAAGCGCTTCTGAGCTTTCTCCCTACTCCAGTCTCAGAGGGATTGGGGGCAGAGCCCCTTACGGAGAGAGTCCAGTGAGGAGCGCCCACACGTAATGGTATAAGGGTACTGCCTCTGGGGTCGGATTGCCTGGATGCTTAGTGGATGTCTAATTCCTCTGAGCTGCTGTTTCTTCATCTGGTGAATGATAGCACCTTCCCCATAAGGCATGTTGAGCAGTAAATGAAATACCTGTAAAGCACTTAGCATAGTGCCTGGCACTTCATAATTCACTCAATAATGTTAACTATTCATTTGTTCGTTCATTCACACCTATCTGTATTCTTCCCCGGGTGGGGCACTACAGGGACACATGGGCCCTGCCCCTGGGGAAATAGGACAGTGCCCAGAGGACTGTGTATGTGTGGCCAGGTGGGGGGGTGTTGGCACAGAGGGGGTATCTGATTAAGTTGGGGTCCGAAAAGGCTTTCCTGGAAGGGGTGATGTCTAATAGGATTCTTAAACGATGAGGCAGTATCCAGTGTGGGGTGAGAGTGGGGAGCAGGAAAGGTATTCCGGGCAGAGAGGAAGAGCATATGAGCAGAGGCTCAGAGGCATAAAACAGCCTGGTGTGTACTGGGGGGGGGCAGGGGTGGGCGGGAGGCCTGGAGGTTCTGGGCTGGAGTGTTGGGATGAGGCCTGCTAAAGAGCAGGGGCGTCATAGTGGGGGCTTGCATTTCATCATCTACAGACTGGGGGCAGCCACGGTCCTTAACTCACAGGGTTGTTACGAGGACTCGGAGTTCACACTGGTATAGCGCATACCTAGGGGCCTGGTACATGGGGAGAACTCACTGTCAGCCATATGATTGCTTATGTGTGTGGCAGGAAGACTCTTTTTTTTTCTTAATTTATTTATTTTATTTATTTTTGGCTGCGTTGGGTCTTCGTTGCTGCGTGCGGGCTTTCTCTAGTTGCGGTGAGCAGGGGCTACTCTTTGTTGCGGTGAGAGGGCTTCTCGTTGCGGTGGCTTCTCTTGTTGCGGAGCACGGGCTCTAGGCGCCTGGGCTTCAGTAGTTGTGGCACATGGGCTCAGTAGTTGTGGCTCGCGGGGCCTAGAGCGCAGGCTCAGTAGTTGCAGCGCATGGGCTTAGTTACTCCACGGCATGTGGGATCTTCCTGGACCAGGGCTCGAATCTGTGTCCCCTGCATTGGCAGGCGGATTCTTAACTACTGCACCACCAGGGAAGCCCCAGGAAGATTCTTCTGAGGGCAGGTGCATTGTAGGGGTGATGCTGGCATTGGGGAGGCCAGTCCATGGGACTGTCCAACTGCAGCCAGAGGACATAACCTTGAACTCCAGGCCTCCATCTCTGCAGCCTATCCCTTCTCAGCCTCTGAGCTGCCAAGGTCGAGGTGAAGGCTGCTGTTCTCCTGGGCCTGGGGGAAGGTTAGTGAGTGGAAGGATCTTCTGGCAGGAAAGCTGGCCCCAGGGGAGCAGGGAGGACAGCGGAACAAGGCGTCTGCCATGCCAACCTTTTCCCGGGTGGCAAGGCATCGGAGCCAACAATGACTTAGGGTAAAGGGCATTCAGAAAAGGCCATCTCTCTCCCTCTCCTAATTCTTCCCTTCAACCAGTCTCTCCCTAACCTCCTCTTTTTTATTTCTCTGTGTCTGCATCTCCTTTCACTAAAGCCACTCTTGGGGGTTAGGCACCCATAGGTGAGTTGCTACTATTGCTGACTCACCTGCCAGCCATCTGGTTCTCCTCCTGGGAGTCTCCACCCTCCTCCACCAAAGGTAAAAGAAGGGGCCCAAATGCAAATGCCTGTACAGCTTGGCAGGTGACATTCCCGAATGAAGCAGGTGGCAGTGAACAGCAGTGGCAGGATTAAAGGGGTGCCTGCTTCAGCTGGCTGGCTGTTGCCCTGGTGGATGGGCTCAGGGTTGCCAGAGCTCCTGATTTTTCAAGAGCAGCTGGACATCTGGACCTTTGTGTGGGTAAAAGGATGCTGAAAGGGATTATCCCACTGCCTGAGAGTTGTGACAGGCCAGAACTGAGGACAAGGGAGTGTCCAATGAGATGCCACCTGCTGGGGCCAGACATCCACCCCCTCCCTGTCCCAGGGCTTACTGAGTCACTCATAGAGATGGGGGCACCCTCAAGAAGTGGACTAGACTGCCTCCCAGCTGGAGGCTCACTGAGCTACAAGTGTCACTTGAGTGTTTCCCATCCAAGATCCTTCATTCTTTCAACAAAGACTTAAGCACCATTCTGTGCTAGGTTTTGAGGTATAGCACCAAACAGATGAAAAAGGTTAGGGAAGTATTCTTTTTTGTTTGTTTGGTTTGTTTCTTCTTTTTTTTGATCGGCAGCTAAGTTTGCCATCAGTTTTATCTTCTTTTCCCCATCTTTGGCTTGACTGTGTCTTTTGGCTGGATACCCACCAAGAGGCAAACCCAGTTTACAGGTGACAAAATTAATTTCATATATATTTTACTGTTATAATGTGGCTACTAGAAAAAATTTAATTATATATGTGGTTGTCATTGTATGCCTATTGGACAGCACTGCTGTATATGTTTCAGCCAAGTATTATATGTATATACATGTATGTGCACATAATATATCTATAATATGGCTTATATCATCGTTCCATAGCATCTATCACCCTCTTATTACCAAACACTTAGAGAGAACTGTTCAATGTCAAAATGAGTGCCAGCCTTTCAGCGTCAGCTGAAAGGGCTGCCTCCATCATCTGCAGTATCCACTTCCAAAGCAGAGAGTACCTGTTGACTCAGCCTGACTCATCTGCCTGACTGACCTTAGTCTGATGTTGCAGAGCCTTGGCAGAGATGACAAACCTCTTGGGAATGTTTTTATTTTTTTCTCTTAACCTTATTAGTTCAGAAAGGATTATAACCATCCTGCCAACGGGTATGCACTCCAAATGGCCACACATCCTGGATTAGGCAGGAAATGACTAGGAAAGTATTCTTGAGAGGGCTTGACAAGTATCTTCTGGAGCTCGTGAATTAGTGTGAACATGGAGATGAGGTCTATTTCTGACCTGGAGAATTTCTGATGTGGGAGGCCCATGCAAACAGCCCACGCTGGCTTGAAGGGATGACGGTGCTGGGAATCAGGGAGGAATAAGGGCAGTCCTGCATCCCCTCCCAGTGTTCTGAGGCCCTTGAAGGTAGGTGGAGGACCCCAGTGTTCCAGGGTTCCGAGTGTTCATGTAGGCAGGTGAGGGGAGGCTGGAGCTGTGGGGTGGCACAGGTGGCTATGCAGCCCAGCATACTACTTCAAGAAGCAGAGGGGCTAAGAACCTCTTATGGACTGACAGAGACCCTCACTACTCTCTGAGAGTCCAGGATAAAGCTCTCAACACCCCCCCAAATTTGGCATGTTGTCTACTGAAGACTCCAGCATCAAAAGCAAACAAAACCCCAGCATGAGTCACAGTAAGAGCACCTCCCCCGGCCCATCATCACGGCTAGTGAAGAGACACTTCATTTTTCTCCCTTCTTCCTCCCCATCCCACCACAGTGGAGGAGCAAGGGTTCAAAAGGGGTCAGAGGAGACCTCTTGGAACTGGATATAAGTTGGAAAGTTTTAAACTGGACTGGACTGAATTTGAAAATCAAAGTGACCAGTTAGTTATTGGTTGGGACCTAGATGCTGAGATGAGAAAGGGGGATTTGATAGAGGTTAGTTGGATAAAAGAAAACACTTCATGTTTCTACATTTCAGTGAACCCGTTATGCATTATACACATTAGACCCAATATAGTGCTCTTTCTGTGCCAGGCACTCTTCCAAGTCTTTCCATCTACTAGCTCACTTAAACCTCACAACCATCTCAGAGAGTGGGTGCTCTCATTACTTCCATTTTACAGATGAGGAAGCTGAGGCACAGTCAGGCTACGTGACTTTCCCAAGGTCACACAGCTGGTAAATAGCAGTCAAGACTCAAATTTCATAGCATGCAGGCCAGTCAGAGCATGTTTGTGGATCTGGGCTGTGGGCTGCCACTTTGAGGCTTGTGGTTTAGACATGAATCGGGAAGCTCTGTAGGGGGGAGGAGAGGACAGTTGGGGGAGCACTGAACTCGAGCAGGCCCATGGCCTACTTAAATCATGGAAGCAGGAGCAGGATCTCGGAGGCAGTCAAGCCCACCTTTATCCCCATTTTACTACTGGGGAAAACCAAAAAGGGGGGTGGAACTTGCCCAGGGGCCCCATGGCTCAGGCCGCCTCTCTTCTTCCTAGGCTTCTCATGTGAATTTATCTCCTAGGAATCAAGAAGCCTACAGGATGAAACTGTCCTGTGGCTCTAATCTGAAGGAGAGAGGGAAGGCGGGGCTCTGTCTTGGAGGCAGGATACCTAGGTTCAGGTCTCCTTCTCTTAGGGATGCCTGCCTGTCCCCAGGGGAGGGCCATCCTGGATTGGGGAGCAGCAGACACAAGCTTATCCTGGCCCAAAGGCCACCTCTTGCAGCTGTGCATAGTGGGGTGCTGGCCAGGGTGCTGAACCTGTATGGCCCCTTCCTCTTACAGCCTCACTGTCCCTCAGAGACCGACATGACTGTTTTGGGTAGTGTTTAGTAGGAAAGCCTTGGGCTAGGATTTCTGTGGTCTTTGTGGCATAGGGAAGGTCACTCAACTGCTCTGGACCTGCTTTTTCATCTGTTCAATGGGGAGAGTAGCTCCCATCCTACCAAACTCAGAAGGCTGGGGCGAGCATCACTTGCGGTCAGAGCACAGAGTCCGAGGCCATTTCTGGGGCCCAGTGAAGCCTCTCAGGAGGTCACCCTTACAGAGAGGCTTTGTGGGCCTGTTTCGTCCTCTGTGGGATAGGGATTGGGCTGGGTGTTTTCAGATGCTCCTAACCTAGGTGCTTGGGAGCTGTGGCTATAGGTGGAAGTGCTCAGAAACATAAGATACACTTCGCAAACAGGACTGACTTAGGACTCTTAGACCATCTTGGGAATTATGCAGCATTGTTCCTTTTTCATACAAGACCTGACTTGTTTTCCAGCTTCAGGAGTGGGTTTTGCCCATACTCCTCGTCTGGACAAGATGTGAGGTCTAGGTACAGCAGTTTTACTAAAAAGAGCACTGGTTTTAGAACCAGCTGACTCAGGTCCCCATCATGGTTCTGCCACCCCTAAAAGAGGAAACCCAGCACCACTTCAACTAATGCTGCTAACAGTGTTTACTCTGGGAGTAGCCAGGTGTACTACATGAGACAAGGAAAAGCCTAGCACACTGGGGACACCAGATACAAGCTTGTTTTCTTTGTTGGATAGCAGCCTAAGGTTCCCTTCCTCTTGTCAATGACTCAGTCTTATCTACCCATGTGGCTTCCGTAATGATAGCTGGTAGCCACTGAGCTCCTGCTATCTATTTATAAGACACATTATTTGGTTGGACCCTGCAACAATCCTGAAGGTAGACGTGATGCTCATTTTGCAGATAAAGCCACATACCAGCAAAGGGAGGGCTGGAAGTCGCACCCACTCCTGCTTGATTCTGAGAGCCCTGCTTGGCTTTGAGCAAATTACTAGACCTTTCCAAACCCTCTTTTTCTGGCCTAGAAAATGGGGTAGTATTTCATTACAGTTGTTATGATTTGAAGATATAATGTATGCTATTTTACAAGGGTACATGCATATTTTAAAACATATATGAAACCCATTTGAGTGATATGGGAGAAAAGAATAGAGAGGTTACAGGGGGTAAAACGGAAAAGACTTAAAATGAGGAGGTTCTTGCATGCGTCAGTCATAGTATGCCATGAATTGAGAAGACTGACTTGATTCTTTTCACCTGATATCCAGGTAAAGGAAAAAGATAAAAGGTTTGTACACTAGAGAGTTTCAAACTTTAAAGTGCACATGAATCATCTGGGCAACTTGTCAAAATGCAGATTCTCATCTAATAAGCCTGGCGGGGCCTGGGAGTCCACATTTCTAGCAAGTTTGTAGGGGATACTGTTGGTGCTGCTGGTTTGAGTAGCAAGGATGTAGCCTTCCCTTCTCAGGAATTCTCAAACTGGTCTCGTCACATGAATCACCTGAGGAACTTGTAAAAAATGGACTTAAAGGCCCTTGCCTAGTGATTTGGATCCAGGTCTGGGTTGGGGTCCAGGATGTACTGTGTCCTTCAAGCAAGCATCTTAGGAGACTGGTAGGCCTGGGCAAGCTGGAGAAGCATGGCTGTGGTGCTCATCTCTATCAAGGCCCATATTGTAGACAGACATGACAGACTGGCTCATCAGACCTCTGTTCCAAATGTGCCTTCCTGAAGGGACAGGGAGGAAAAGGAAACAAGAACATTTTCCCAGGCTCCCTTGCAGCTATGGTTTGAGAGGTGATGTCGGTTCCAACTATCAGCTGCATGCAGTTGAGCCTCGCACTTGGAACTGAGCTGAGAGTGAGGGTGCTCAAGGTGGCAGTATGAGGGGATTTACTTTCGGGCACAGATCTAGGCAGTTGCTGTGAGGCTCTGGAGTTTCCTGATCCCCAGATCAAGGCAATGATGATGTGATCTTGCTGATGTCTGCATCCGAATCTTCTTGTTTAAAAAAGCTAAAGTAGTTTGTTTCCTGCAGCCCTCCCACTGTCTCCCCTCTCAGAACCCGTCATACTCACAACACTCACCTTACGTGGCTAATAGGGAACACGGCCTATCCCATCTCCTCTATTAGACTGCGCTATCGGCCTAAGCAGAGACAGGCCCTGCCACTAGTGAGGTGTTCCAACCTCGTGTCATTGCTGCTCTCTGCACTCTAGGGTCTATCTTTAGTCACCTGGGTCTTGCCACTCCTCTCTGGCCACCACCCTCACTGCCTGCCACTTCTACTTGTGACACACCCTCTGGGTCAGGTTCAGGGTCCAGCACAGCTGGAGTGACTTAGTGTGTGCCTTGTGGTATCCCAAGGACAAACAAGAGCTGGGGGCTTGGATGCCTGCCTTTGAATCTCTCTTTCGGTGCAAAAAGTCAATAGTGGTCCATAAGCATGTTAAGTTTTATAGAAGACAAAGCTGAGGATATGCACGTGAGGGATCTTTCCTCTCCTTGGTGGGACCTGTCTCATTGGAACTGCCCAAAGTAGACAAGATTAGAAGGTGACAGATATTCACTGCTCCACAGATTCTAATTTTTCTTCTGTGAAGAGGCATGGATCAGTAATAGAATGTCATTAATGAGAGTAGAGAGGGAGGCCATGAAGGAAGCTGGATTTCAAATGAGGTTGTTATGGGGCTTGCTACCCACTTTCTAACTACACGTCAACAGGTACTGACCATCCAGCATAGGAATATAAAATCTGTTTTGAACATAATACATTCTTAGAGTCAGGGTCTTGAGACCAATGATTTCACCATGGAGGCTGACAGAAGCTCATGACTAAGCAGATAAATGCAATGCAATGAAAAACACAGCCAGCTCTAACAATGAGGAAAGAGACATGGCAAGGAAGAGAAGGTGGGAAGGTAGGGGCTGCCAGAGATGGTACACATGGTCTATGGCACTTCACTGAAAGACAAAGATTTAGAACCAGACCTTTATTTTACTTGTAAGCCACTGGATCAACAAAGAAAATTCAAACCAAGCAAAAGTGATGCCATGAATCACGCTAGACCCAGAAAGGTCATGGCAACTTCCCTACAGACAGGACCTTTTCTATATCACATCCAGCCCTGAAACTTCCCCAAAAGTCAAACCCAAACTCCTCTGTGGCTCACCAGCCGTGGTCATCCCAAGGTGGCTATTACCAAAGCCATAGTCTGCTCCCCAGGGGTGACTGTCTCTGGTCTCTGTTTTGCGTGACCTAGGTCAAAATTCTTCGTTTAAAAAAGCTGAAGTAGTATCTGCGGAGAAACCAGAACCCTCACACTCTGCTGGTGGGAATGTAAAATGGTGCAGTCACTTTGGGAAACAGTCTGGCAGTTCCTCAAAACAATTAGTTATCATATGATCCGGCAACTCCACTCCTAGGTGATATACCCAAGAGAACCAAAAACATACGACCACACAAAAACTTGTACATAAATGTTCATAGAAGCCTTATTCATAATAGCCAAAAAGTGGGAACCACCTTAACTGTCCATCAGCTGATAAATGGATAAAGAAAATGTGGAATATCATTTAGCCATTAAAAGGAATGAATTACTGATACATGCTACAACATGGATGAACCCTGAAAACATTAAGTCAAAGAAGCCAGACATGAAAGACCACATATTGTGTGATTTCCACGTGTAAGAACTGTCCAAAATAGGCACATCTTTAGAGACAGAATATAGACTAGTGGTTACCTGGGGCTGGGAGGAGGGAATGGGGAGTGACTGTTAATGGGCATGGGTTTTCTTTTTGGGGTGATGAAAATGTTCAGGAATCAGATATGGTGATGGATGCACAACACTGTGAATATACTAAAAACACTGAATTGTACACTTTAAAAAACGTGAACTTTATGGGTATGTGAATTATATCTCAATAAAGCTGTATTTTTAAAAAAGAGGAACAGGTTATTAAGTGCTGATGTTTATTGCTAAGGCTCCAACCTTTTGGGTTCCACAAAACATATACCTGAACCATTCCCTTTGGCTGCTTGGCTGGAAGGAGGGAAGTGGCCCAGACATACAACACACACCGACAGCCTGACTTGGAAGCTCCTGAAGGCCCCATTCACCTTCCCCCACATAACTAAGGCATAGTCTGGTGTTCCTCACTGTCCCTGATGCAAGGAGACCCACTGATGAATCAGACCTGCTGATTCTGCAGGTGGATCACTAAAGTTTCTATTTTCAGAAAACAGAATTATATTTATGGCTAACCTTTCCACTTTTGCTATTAGAAAACCTAAGTGGCAAATTTATTGTTTCAATCTTGTCCTTTCCTTGAATCAGGGTCCTAAAAGTTATCTACCTCTCCCACTTGTCTGATGTTCCTTTAAATGCTTCGTTTTATAATAAAAGATGCTTTTATGAGCAAACTGCCCCAAGTCCTTCTGGTTGAAGGTATGATACAGTTTCAAAACAAAAACGTTCCACCCATTAGCTGGCTCTTGAGGAAGACGACTATTAATGACTGCATTTGTAGCTCTGCCTGACCTCTGGGTCTTTCTCCAGAGCAGAGCTGTTCTAAAAGCTTCAAGGTGGTCTTTTACTAAATCAGTGCTTGAAATGGGGTCTGCCAGAAATGCCCAGGAAGCCAGCTCACGCGAGCCTCCATCTTGGATTGCCCCTGGGCACATATGCCTGTTTAGTTTACTCCTAACCCACTCTCAGACACAACAGACAGGCAATTCGGGCTACAGCATATTAGCAGACGCCTCAGGTGGCCCTCTGCCCACAGATAAATAATACATCCTAATTTAGGGGAAGGAATCCAAGGAGCTGAGAAGTGTAAGGACCCACCCGTGGCTGAAATGCTAGTTAGGGAGTGAAAGTGACTAGTGCCTTGATCTCTTGCCTCTGAGTCTGGTGCTCTAGAGTGCTCTTTCCACTCCAGCACAGGGGGTTCATCCCTGACCACATCTGTCAGGCCTCAGGCTGAAAAGCCTTCCTGGGTTGTTTCTTGCATCACTAGCTCCTTTATTCACCCCTATCACACACTCCCCCCAACCCGCCCCCTGCCACTGGCTTTCAGAGACCAGGCTCCCTGCTTGTCCTGAAGTTCAGCACCACGCTGCTATGCTTGTGTCTGAGCCGCAAGAGGGGTTTGCGGACTCTGTAGGTAAGTACCACACAAAGCCTTGAACCTTTATTCTTTCCCTTTTGCCCCAGTTCCCAGGGGTCATCAGACATACAAGCAGACACCAGAATGTTTTAGAGCAAGAAAGGCACACCTCAGATTTCGTAGGTAGACACGATGGCCCTGGGAGGGGAAGGGACCTGCTTAGGGTCACTCAGTAAGTTAGTGGCAAAAAGAGACTAGCCTTCAGGTCTGTTCTGTTTATTCCTCTGTTCATAGGCTGCCATTGCCCAGGCACAGAGGGACCCAGAGGACTGGCTCAGACAAGCAGAACTGGAAGATTTTGCCCTTTTCAGAATGATGCAGTCTTTCCACAATGTGCCTGTCCTTGAGAAAGTCATCCCTGTGGCCTATGGGGTTTCCAGTCACTCATTTTCATCCATGAAGCCAGACTGGGACCCATTCTTAGTGGTGTCAGGAGCAAGAGCAATTTATGAAAGGGAGGTGCCTGAGACGCAAGAACAGGCCCTGGGTAGGAAAAGAGAGTCATTTGGCCCCTCAAACACTCAAACTCTCAAGTCTCATAAACGGAAGGAACTGAGCAGCAAAGAAGAGTGGGAGACTGGCAACATGATTTTTGTATTGACATTTGGTTCCTAATAATAACATCCAAAATGTGTTCTGTTCTTACAGTGCTGCAAGCGGGACTGCATCGGGTCGAGGGTGTATGTTGCCGGAGTCTTCCCTGGGAAGTGGGGAGGAGCTGGTGGTGAGACACTGATTTCTCTTTGGGACCTATATGCAGCCAGGTGGACAGCTACAGCAGGTACCTTGGCCCTGGCAGGGGGTGGGGAGGCAATCCCAGCTGGCCTGCAAACACATGGGCAGAGTCCCTTGCCCCCAGCCCACAAGAAAACGGTTGCTGATGGGGCTAGCAGTGGCAGCTCCAGGAGAGTAGAGGGAAGGATGGTATGTTACATTCTTGAGGCCTTCATAGGTACATGTCATCGTAGCCCGGCGGGCGGAGATGGTCTGGGTTAGGTCTGGAATGGAAAGAGGGGCTGGTGAGTTGGGGCGATGGAGAGCCAGCGGCGTACGGGCACACAGGGTCCTGAATGGAGGGAGCCTGCCTCAGAATGATGTGGTGCTTTGTGCAGTTCAAGAGCACGCACTCTAGAGTTGGGTCTGAATTCTTATTCTCCCACCTTGGATAAGTTACTCCACCTTTCAGGGCCTTGATTTCTGCATCTGTGAAATGTGGACAGTAATATTTACCCACAAGTGTTGACATAAGGATCCAATGAGTTCCTGACACATACAAAAAGTCCATTAAGTGTGAGTAGCAACCCCTCCTCTGAGTCCTCAGTGATGGGAGCTGGGGAAGGGAGGCACTGAGGAAGCTCCTGGAAGGTTCCAGGGAGGCATCAGGCAGGTGCCTGGAGGAGGCTCCACTCTCTTGGCAGCAGGGGACAGAGGTAGTGGTGACTCTGCACCTGGCGTCAGACGCCTTCATTCCTGCAATGCTGAGCTGAGCTGCCATCAGGTCCTACTTCTCAGCATACCTGAGTGAATACCTACCCAGGTGGGCTGGTCCCAATGGGTCCAAAGGGGTCAAAGCGTGCTCCTGGGGGCACAGCGCCTGGAGGAAGCCGGTTTGGGAGGCCCGATGATGGGTCAATAAGTGCTCTTGGGAAGCCGGATCTCAGGGGATCCACGATCATGCCACCTCTCCGACACCTGAAGCAAGAAAAAACGATGGGTAAGCAAATGTGGCAAGCAGCTGTCGGAGAAGGAGTGAAGGTGGTGAGAACGGACTAAAAATGACTGGGACATCAACTCTGGATGGTTCAAGCAGACATACACGGATGGCTGCCTGAGTGCCAGCAGGAAGTGGGCAAGAGCAACAACACAAAGAGCACACCTTCTCTGGCCATCAGGGCCTGTACTTTCAGCTCTACAGGTTCCCTGAACCCACAGAATTGAGATCCCTGCCATCTCCTGCACCCAAGGGGGACAATTCGATAAAGAGCGTGTGCCAGAACTTGTCAAGGTCAATGCAGAACCATCACAAGGCTCTGCAGGCTACTACTTTAGGTCTAAGGACTAATGAATTGAGATAATTCATGATGCTAGCTTTTTTG
Organism: Neophocaena asiaeorientalis asiaeorientalis; assembly: GCF_003031525.2. NCBI lineage: Eukaryota > Metazoa > Chordata > Mammalia > Artiodactyla > Phocoenidae > Neophocaena > Neophocaena asiaeorientalis. Next base: position 2,963,284 of record NW_020173068.1, read on the forward strand.
CTGTTTCCTTAAAGGTCTCAGGGCAATCCATAATTTGGTTGTCCAAGTCTGGCTCTTGACAGCATCTGTCCCTCACGGAATTCCATGGATCCGACCTCATGGCTCCAACTAGGATGAATAAGCTGATGTTCCCCAAATTCTGAAGTCACTGTTCAAGCTTAACTGCAGACTTATATGACTTCCCCATGGTCTAAAGGTGAGACACTCAAGCTGGGGACACTTTGCAGCAGAGGTTAAAATCTAAAAGCATTCAGAGAAGACAGTGCCTAGCTGAGGCTGAAATAACTTTGTTGGGGACTTGACAAGAACCACACCAGAGTCTAATGGGGATCAGAGACTCCCCTTACCAAGTGAGGTGACCTCTGAATAGCCCTGAACTGCCCTCAGGTCTGTAGCCCACTGTGTGCTCTTCAGTCTGCACCTGATAGATCCCCATGGTATCCTTCCAACCAAGGGACAGCTGCTGTCTTCCACCAAAACAAGCAGGGCCAGAAAACAACAGAGGAGCTGCCCACTGGGCTTGCTCAGCCACTCCCCAACACTCAGAGCCCTCCTGCACTGCTCCAGGTACAGCAGAGCAGAGCAGTGGCAATGCTTTCTCAGCCACTCAGCAACAACTGCTTCCTTCACCCCAAAGGAAGACTGATGAAAAGCTCTAAAATTAGAAGATGAGCTTGGGCTGAAAGGCCATAAGAGCAAGTCGTGTTGCTGTCACCTCCCCAGCAGTACTCACCCAAAGGGGTCTAGGTCCTCTCCCCCGACAGCAAACGGGCCCAGGGGATCACACCTGAAACAAACAAGGGACAATTACTGAAAGTCCCAGAGCAGCCTGGGCTCCCAGAGGTCCAAACCCGATGCCTTTGGGGACACAAATGTACTCCCAGGCATGGGGGACAGGGGAAGCCCCTGCGTGAGACCAGAACACAAGGGATATTTCAAAGTGGTCCTTGGCACAGACTAACACTGAAATTATTACAATGGCAATTACGCGAAAAGAGCTGGACATAAAACTAGAAACATGGAGGATCCCAGTAATGTAGAAAGATAAAAAGATGAACAGTGGCAACCAGATAAATTTTATTTTATTCATACCTTTCCCAGGCTCCTAAAGTTTGTACAAAGAACCAAGAACATTTAGATCAGAAAAATACTATTCTAAAACCCCAAACCAAAAGCTCAGATTTAAAAGCTTCGAAGGGTGGAGTGAGATGGGTGCTCATATACAACTAGAACTGTGCTTCTCAACCTTTTTCTCATTATGGCCCCTGCATGAAATGCTAATATCACAGATACTGCACTGGATAGCCACAAACCATTGTAATTTCTAAGATTTTTTTCACCCCCCAACCAAGAACCAATTTTTGCCCACACTGAGACTGCAGGAGCCAGGAGAATAAATTAGTGTGTGCTTTGTGGAGACCAAGTCAATACTAATATATATATACACGCAAAATATATCTGTCTCTCAAAAGCCTTCTGTATCTTTACATTCTGTGATCTGATACTTTTATGCCTAGGTATCCATCTTAAAAAAATAATTCATAATTCAAATGAAAATATCATCATAAAGACTTTAACCAAGGGAACAGGATTGGCTGTAAATGGGGACCAGTTAGGCAGATCATGGTAATGGAGCCATGGAAACAATGTTCTTAGAATGTTTTAAAATGATGTGGAAAAATGTTTATGCTCCAGTGTTAACTGTGGGAGAAAAGGGGATTATCAACAGCCTAGGAAATCAACTATGAAAAATGTGTGTGTGTGTGTATAAATAAAACTAGAAAGAAGCATAACTGAAAATATAAACAGTGACAGTTAAACCTGGGAGAAGTTTCTTCTTTATATTTTCCTATTTTTTCTATATAGGATATGGCTATGGATATAATAAAACAAAGAAGATTTGGTATTTGAAAAAGTGTGCTTTGGAATCTGCTTAGAGCCCCAGTGAGCAATACAAACCTGACAGTTCTGGGGCATGGGAGACCTCAGAAAAGCCTGGTAAATAGCAGCTAATCAAAGCTTACAGGTAAGAAGCCATTAATTAAGCAAATAGGAAAATAATCCAAAAGTAGGTGCTTCTCCAGGTAGTTCTACCTTATGAGCTGGAAAGGACACCATGATTTAGATGGACATGGCTTCCAAGGGAAGCAATTTTTCCCGACCTAGGTTATTGTTTCCAAGCCATGGTTCACGGACCTGGCAGTTCAAACTTTCTGGTGGCCTCCCAACAACCTGCCTCACTGGACAGACCAAGTGGTGCGGAGGGCAGCAAGCATTTTACACTTGTCTCCACAAACTGCCCCCTACAGAGCAGCAAGCAGAAGGAGCTTCTAGTGGCTATAAAAATGACTTGGAAAACAGAGCCTTGATGGCTCCTGAAACATGGAGCCACCTCTGTTTTCTCTCCTAGGCCACAGAGCATGGGGAGGAAAGAAGAGATAGAGAACAATGGAAGCTAGAAAGGCAGCTGCCAGGCCCACCCCAACAATCTGCTTTCTTGCAATTGTCACGGCATATCCTTTAGGCTCACACTCAACACAGTCTAACTGCAACACATGCACGCTTCTGTGAGCTCATTATATACACGCCCAGATCCTATTATAAAAGTCTCAGTACTGGATATGCTGAATGAGGCTCTCGGGATTAAAAAAAAAAAGAAGCTAGTTTTTGTAAATGGTCTCTAGAATCAAGCCCCTAAAACTTCATCTAGTAATCAGCTGAAAGAGAGTGCTGTACACTAAATGCTGTAGGCGCAACTGCCTAGTGGGCCCACTGGACAGTAAGGCCTAGCTTCAAAACGGGCCCTTTGGGATTGGGGCCCTTTGAAGGCCCTTTGGGATTTGGGGGTGATCCTGACCGCACACAATTCCTCCTTATGTGCTCTCCTCTCCTCTTAGATAAAAACAACACGCCTCTCTTGGGCACACAAATCCTGTCGACGCCATTCTTATGGCTGAGGTGGTCTGGTGAATAGGAAAAACCTCAGGACTCTGGGTGGGGGATTGTCTGGCTGGTTGGCAGGGGTCTGGCTGGTTTGCACCTCAGTCTTCTACGATGGAAAATCTAAGTAGTAACACTCAAAGTGTCTGCTGTCATGGTGAAACACAGTATTGGACATGAACACATTTGTTGACAGGAAAGGCCTGGAAGAATGGAATAATAGCAGCTGCCGATATTTACTGACAGCTTGCTTTGTGTCAGGCACCATGCTAAATTTAGTTTTTAAAATTTAATTTTCTGAATAGGTAATGCCTTCACCAGTTTCAAAATTCAAAACAATACACAGATTGAATTCAAAATTCAAAAGATACACAGATCCATAATCTTAGGCTGGATGTGTTTTGGAATTCACAATTTTTCATGTTTCAGAAAGGTCAGATGAATATACCTAACATATTATTGTGTAGTACCCTATAACCAATACCTTAATATTTCTGCAAAATGAAGGAGAATTCACACAAAATGAACATATAAGGAGCTTAATGCCACTTCAGTTCACGTTTTGCTACCAAACAAGGTGTGGCACCAATCTTATGAAAAAAACAAAACAAAACAAAACAAAACAACAACACCGGGTTTTCAGAGCTCTTCTGATTTCAGAGTTGTAAGATAAGAGATTGTGGACCCGTACAAGTAAAAAAAATCTCCCTCTTAGCCCTGTCCTCCAGGCTACTCACAGACAACTAATGACATCAGTTTCATGTATGTTCTTCCAAAGATACTTTGCATATATGAGCAAATATGCATTTCCCCTACTTTTTAAACAGACGGATGTGCTGAGCTCCTTATAAATATTACCTTATTTTATATTTGCAATAGCCCTCTGAGGAAGTACAATTTTTTTCCTATTTTACAAGCGAGGAAACTGAGGCTCAGAGAAGCAAGTGTTCTTACACAAGGCCAGATGGGTAGTAAGTGGCCAAGAATGAATTCACACTAGGTTTACCCAACTTCAAAAGCCATGACCTTTTAATTGGTGTGTTGAGACCATTTACATTTAATGTGGTATGTTTAGCTTTAGATCTGCCATTTTACTATTGCTTTTCCAATTGTTCTCTCTTTTTCTTTCCTCTATTTTCTCTCTTTTTAATTCAACTTCAGAGTTTCTGACTAGATCTCTTTGTAGTTTTTTCAGTGGTTGCTTGAGGGATTACAATAAACAGATGTGACTTTTCACAGTCTACTGAGAAATAGTATATTACCCTTTCAAGTTGAAGGTAAAAACCTTATCAGCATAAGTAAGTCCTTTCATTCACCTTCCTTGTCTTATATAACATACAATATTGTCATATTATATGACATATATAACTACAATGAATTTGTTCTAATTTTTGCTTTCAATTATAAAACATGTTTTAGAGAATTCAAGAGAACAGTCTATTATGTTTATCTAGATATTTACCATTCTTATTGCTCTTCCTTTATTCCTGATGTTCCAAGTGTCTATCTGGTATCCCTTCCCTTCTGTCTGAAGAACTTTCGTTAGCAATTCCTTCTGAGAAGATCTGTTGACTATGAATTCTCTTCGTATCCTTTTACTAAGAATATCTTAAAATCCTTCAGAAATAAAGATGATGTATTTGCTGGACATAGAATTCTGGGTCTGACAATCCTTTTTTCTCCATACTTTAGGAATGGTGGTCTACTTATTTCTGGTTTCCATGTATTCTGATGAGAAATCCATAATCATTCAAATTCTTATTCCTCTATAAGCAATGTGTTTTTTTCTCTAGTTGCTTTCATGACTTTCATTTTTAGCAATTTGATTATGTTTGAGCATGGACTTCTTTGGGTTTATCCTACTTAGGATTTGCTGAGCTTTTTAAATCTGTAGGTTTATGTCTTTTGCCAAATCTGAGAAGTTTTCAGCCATTATTTTCTTCAAATAATTTTTCTGTACTTCACTCTTTCTCCTCTCCTCCTAAGACTTTCATGACCGCAGTGTCAGCTCTTTTATAATTGTCCCACAGGTTCCTGAAACTTTATTTTAAAGTATTTTTTCTCTCTATTGTTCAGATGATTTCTACTGATTTATTTCAAGTATTTAATCTCTCCTCTGTTATCTCTATTCTGCTACTGATTCATCCAGTGAAATTATTTTGATTACTGCATTATTATTTTTCAGTTCTAAAATTTCCATTGGGTTCTTTTTTTTTTTTTTTTGGTACGCGAGCCTCTCACTGCTGTGGCCTCTCCCACTGTGGAGCACAGGATCTGAACGCGCAGGCTCAGTGGCCATGGCTCACGGGCCCAGCCGCTCCGCGGCATGTGGGATCTTCCCGGACTGGGGCACGAACCCACGTCCCCTGCATCGGCAGGCGGACTCTCAACCACTGCGCCACCAGGGAAGTCCCCCATTGGGTTCTTTTTTGTACCTTGTTTCTTTGCTGAGATTTTCTATCATTCCATTTGTTTCTAGACTGCCCTCACTTCTCTAAGCATTTTTATAATAGCTGCTTTATATCTCTGTCATGTAATTATTCCAACATTTGCATCACATTGGAATATTGGCATCTGTTGATTGTCTTTTTGTGAGCTGAAATTTTCTTGATTCTTTGTATGCCCAATAATTTTGAACATTCTGTCATGAGGTTTGGGGAGAATCCTGGTATTTTTGTCTTAGCAGGCAATCAACCCAGCTGGGTTTGGGATCCAAGTTCAGGTTTCAATGTCAGTTCTGTTTGGAAAGCCTTTGCAGTGCTATCCAGCTGTGTACCACGTATGTGCTAACCAGTGGTCAGTCTGAGACCTGGCAGTGGGCTATCCTGTAGTTCTGTTCTCAAAGTCTTTGGTGTGCTATTTACAATCAGATCCACTTATGTACAGCTTGCAGGTAAGGCCTGGAGTCCATAAGTTTATGGAGTTGCTTTCTGAACTCTTCCGTTTCTGTGATCTATCTCGTTGATACCTTCCAGTTCCCTGGGGCTCCTCTTTTGGTCCTCTGGCCAGAAAGCTGGGACACTGCTTACCTTGCTCTGCCATGTACTTCCCCTGACAGTGCCTGTGTCCACATGCCTGTATCAAATGGAGGGAGAAGAAAGAAAGAAAAAAAAGCAACAGTGGTTCACTCCATACTCTTGACACAAGTCTTATTGGAAAGGAAGGGTCTTCTCCCTCAGTTTTAAGTTTGTGGACTGTCACATGCTGGGGTATAAAACAATGGAGAAAAGGAAGAAGAAACACGGGAGATTTTCCTCATTCTCTCTTGAGCACTAGACCCCATTCCCACTCCGTTAGCCAGAATGGAGGGCTGTCCTGGAGTGCTCTCTTTCCATGCCAATATCTAATTCCTTGTTTTGGGCTTCCTTGAGTTCATACTGGAGGCCAGTATGGTGGTATTTCAACCTCTGGTCTTCTTTACCAATCTATCTGCTACTACTTTTCAGCATCCTCAAATAATTGCTCCATGCATTCTATATAGCTGCAGTCAATGGGAAAGTCAGGAAGGAGTGTGCTTATTCCAGAACCAGAGTCTTCCAAACCTAGGCTCTTAACCGGTACAGAACATCAATATGGCTGCTTTCAACACAGCTGCTGGTCTGCACCCACTGGTGATCACCAGGCATGAACGCAAAGCTCTCCATATGCACATCAGAATTCTTTAGGAGTGCCGGCTGTGCTTTCACAGTGCATCCAGCAGCAATTACCTGAAGATTTCTAGACCCTGATCCCTGAGTCAGTTTTCATGGCATTGTTTGAACCACCTAGGCCAGTTCTGTTCAAGTTGTAATGTGCACATGAATCAGTGGGAGAATCTTGCTAAAATGTAGGTTTTAATTCAGAAGATCAGGGATGGGACCTGAGATCCTTCATTTTCTGAAAGCTCCCACATGATCTGGCATTGTTGGTCTGGAGACCACCAATGCTAGGCTGCATCCCAGCGAGGGTACAAGCTGGGGAATTTTTGTGGTCTGGGTTTATTTGCTTTGTCCTGCCAAGTGTGGAAACTTAGGACTGGGAAAATGGAAATGCTGATAGCCATAGACAACAGTGTGTGCACATAAACAAGGAGAGCACCAGTTATGTGCTCTGAGCAAGCAGGGCACTACACCTTTCCTTTTCCCCACCCCTCGATGAACTCATAGGATAGGATATCCTATGAGTTCAAAGGTGAACTGGGGACTGAGAATGGTTGGAAAATACTACATTTAGGCTAAGTGAACAAAGATTTTCAAAAGAGAAAGAAAATACATGCGTATACTAAAAAAATTATAAGAAAAATGTCACCCATCATCTGACTCTAACACCATGGCTATTTTTGCTATTCTTTCCTAGTCTTTTTAGAAGCATATTTTTAGACAATTATAATAAATATAATTTTAGATCTCACTGTTTTCCTCCACTTGTGTCCTATATTTCTCATGTTGTTTGTCTTTGCTATTAACATTTTTAATGGCCAAATAATAGTCACTCAAGTGAAGCAAATTTTTTAAATTTACTTAATTTTCTACTGTAGGTATTGGGGTATTGCTTCTGGTGTGTGTTAACTATAAATAATGCTGTAATGAATAACTTTCATGCTCATATTTTTTTCCAGGTTAGAAATCGATAACTGTTATTCTTTGCCCATCCGACCACTGTATGATGGGAACCGACAACCTATTTCTCTGGTCAAGAGACAGAAAGCAGTTGTACTCAGGAGCTTCAACTGTACCTGATTTAGATGATTTACAAGGTTAGATTTAGGTCCTTTAAGCTGATGAGATTTAGATAAGATTTTAGGCTGAGCTGATACAGTAATGGCAAAAGCCTCCTCAGAACGCTGGGGGAGGGGAAATGTATTTTGCCTTTGGTAGAAATGTCCTCCTCTCAAGATTCCCCACCCCTTAATCCCCAGAATCTGTGAGTGGGATGAGAAATCACTCCTGCATTTATGTTTTATGGCACAGTTGACCTCAAAAAGGGGGGACTGGGCTTCCCTGGTGGCGCAGTGGTTGAGAGTCCGCCTGCTGATGCAGGGGACATGGGTTCGTGCCCCGGTCTGGGAAGATCCCACATGCCGCGGAGCGGCTAGGCCCGTGAATTTCTCTAGCTGGTGGCAGAAGTAAAGGTGGAAGGGAAGATTTGAAGCATGAGAAGAACCTGACACACTGCTGTTGGCTTTAAATATGGAGGCAGCCACATAAGAAGAAATGCAAGAGGTTTAAGGAGGTGAGAGAGAGGCCTCCAGCCAATAGCCAGTGAGGAATGGGGTAACAAGAAACTGAATTTGGGTTCAGTTAGCTTACAAATGTTATGTGGATGATGCCTTTCTAAATAATTTAAAAGAAAAAGACTAACTCCAGCAGTGAAAAGGATGTGGAAATGACACCAAAATATAGGGGGAATGCGAATTAATACTACTGTTTAGGGAGGCAACTGGGCAATACGTATCAAAATCTTTAAAAAGAGGCTTAGTCCTTAACATATTAATTCTACTGTCAGGAATGCATGCTAAGGAAATATTCAGATGTGTTCTAAGTTGCACGAAAAGTATGTTCCCTGAAGCATTACCTATGGTAGCCCCAAATTAGAAATGACTTGGGCTAAAAAAAAAAAAAAAAACTCCTTGCATCATCCTTGCTTTTTCTTCCCATCATCAGGCCAACCCATAAGCAAGTCCTGTATAGTATACTTCCAAATATATCCCAGATCATCTACATATCTGCCACCACCTACCACCTACCATCATTATTTCTTGCCTGGGTGCCTGTGTCAGCCCCTTATCTGGTCTTTCTGTTTCTACTCTTGTCCCTCTCTAATCCATTCTCTACAAAGGAGCCAGAAGAATTAAAAAAAAAAAAAAAAAAAAGGTAAATAATATCAAGTCCCTCTATTGCTAAATACACCTAGTAGCTTCCCTGCTCCTAACAATGACCCAGGCTCTACACAAACTGTCCTTTGCTTACCCCTACAGTGTCATCTCCCATCACTCTTCTGCACCATGCTCCAACCATACTAGCTTTCTCTTTGTTCTTGGAATAATCCAAGCCAAGACCGTTTCTTTTGAAGCAACTGCTGATATAGGTGCCAAAAGGAGAAAATATCCCTTTGAATCCCACACCAATGTTTATGAGCTGTGTTTCTTTGGGCAAGTTGATTAACCTCTCTGTGTCTCAGTTTTCTTTTCTATAAAATGGGGATAACACTAGCACCTATCTCTCATTCTCTTGTTAATGAAGGTTAAAAAAGATTATACTTTATACTTAACGTAATAGCTCAGCACACAGTAAGGGCTCAATAAATATTACCTATGTTAGTTGCCAGAATCTAAGTGGGATCCCTTAAAAAAAAAAAAGTCAATGGTTAAAGGGGTCCCAAATGGATCACTTGCTAACCAAAACATTTTGATGGCTTCCATTACCCCAGGATCAAACCCAGCTCCTTAGCACGTAAGGCCCCTTGTGATGTGGCCCCCATGTTCACCTATTCTCCCTTCACATGCCAGCACAAGTAATATATAACCCCCTGATCCCTCCCCTGCCTACAAACACACACACACACACACACACACGCACGCACACACACACACACACACACACACACACACGATATAATGATTTCATAGGCCCATTTGTATCCACTGTTCCCTTGGCCACAAATGCCAATTACTCCCAATACTACAGATTTTTTATTAGTCCTTTAAAATTTAGTTCATCATGCATTATCTCAGTGAAGCCCTTCCTTCTATAACCTATCTCAACTCAGTCCTTCATAATAATCAACCTTTTCTGAGCAGAAGACCTCAGACATACTTCTTTCACGATTTTAAAAAGAGTTAACGGTCTGGAATAAAAGGGGCAATCAGCCCTAATCGACTGTGAACTCCTTGTAAGTTAGGTCCATACCTCATCATGTATTCCCAGTGCCTAGCACAGTATCTGACACATAGTTGACACATAGACCCACTTGGAGCTAAGAAATTGTGTAAAGGATAAAAGCAAAGGTTTCAGAGTTTGACCCAAGTTCAAATTCTGGCTTCACCATTTAACAGCTGTCTGACCTAGGGCAAATCATGAAATCTCTAAGCCTTAGTTTTCTCCCCTGTAAAATACAGACAATAGTATCTATTTCTCAGGGTTGTTATAAGGATTAAATGAGAATGTTTATAAAAGCTTAGCACCTGGTATACAATAAAGAGTTTAATAAGTAGTATCCAATATTCTATTATTATAACACAACTTCTGCTCCTTAATGGTTGTGGTCAAGTTACTTACACATGAACCTCAGTTTCATGTAAACTGTAAAAGGAGGATAGCCCTTACTGATCTCATGGGGTTGAGAGGATTAAATAAAAGCATGTGGATGAAATGACTAGTATGTTGTCTGCAATAGTTGGCATTCAATAAAAAGTAGCCATATAAATATTACTGAACTAGCTTTGCCATCCATGGGAAAAAGATCAAAGGGATAAAGATTTCTTCCATTCTAAGGAAAAGAATGAGGGCAACTATTATTGTTTCACAAGTAATGAAAAATGAAAATTATTAAGGTGGCATAGGTAGAGGATAATTCTTTTCAAAATTTGGTGCTAGATCAAAGCTAAAATGTGAATCTATCTCACAACACATAAAAATTAATTTCAAATGGATTATCTTAATATAAAAGGTGAAACAACAAAGCTTCTAGAAAATATGAGAAATTCTACATGACCTTGGGGTAGGGCAAAAATTTCTCAAACAGATCAAAAAAGCATCACATATAAAGGGAAAGTACTGATAAGCCAAACTACATAAAATATTAAGAATGTTTTAATTTAAAAAACACCATTAACAGAGTGAAAAGACAAACTACAAGAGGGAAAAAAAAAAAGATTCAAAATGTGGTCCATGGACCCCTGGGGGGTTCCTGAGACTCTCATTTCAGGGGGGGGTCCATGAGGTCAAAACTATTTCATCTTAGAAGCTATCTGCTTTTTCACCGTGTTGATATTTGCACTGATGGTGCAAAAGCAATGGTGGGTAAAACAGTTGATGACTTAGCATGAATCAAAGCAGAAGCATTCAACTAGCAGTCACTGTAACCTCCCTCACCAGCCACTCCGACCACTCCCACCCCCATCCAGTTTTCCTTCAGAATGTCCTTAAAGAATCGTTAAAAATTACCAAGTATTCTAAACCCTCAATCTTTGAGTACACCTCTTTTTAATATTCTGTGTGATGAAATGGGAAATATGCATAAAGTACTTCTGTGCATGTAGAAATACAACGGTTGTCTCAAAGAGAAGTACTTGTGCAGTTGTTTAAGTTGCTAGCTGAAGTAGCCATTTTTTTCATGGAAAACCATTTTTATACAAAACAATGACTGACAAACAAACCATGGTTATTCAGACTGGGCTACACAGTTGATACTTTCTTGAAAACCATGTGAACCTGTTACTGCAAGGAAAATAACTGACAGTATATGTTGCCAATGATAAAATCCAAGCTTTCAAGTGAAAATTAGCAATTTGGAAATTTGTATTCACCACTAGCTTGACGGCTCTCCCATACTGATGCTGATGAGATCAGTAATATTGATGAATGTGATTTAAAATATTGTTTAATAAATGTGTCAACGTTTAGCGAATCTGCACATCTCAGTGGACCAACAGTTTCCAAATAACCAATTCATGATCTCCCAATAGCATGCACTGGTAAAAGATCCATTAAAAGGGCATGATAGAGCAATGGATTTTAATGTAATAATGTACAAAAAGTTCACTGATATAGATTCAGATTCTACACTGCAACTAACCCTTTGTGAAAATTAAGAAAGGGAAACTAACTAAAATGGAATCAAGAGGCCAGAAGGGAGAGCAGAGCCTTCATGCACGAATCACTTGACATCAACATAGACCCCAGAAGGAAGAGAGTACCTTACATCTCCCACAGGAAGTGATACTACTTTAGTACTGCCAGGAAGAGGAAGAAAGATCTTCTCCTTGTCTGGCAACAGCTCAGCCAATGAAAAACCATTATACTGCAAACTCCCAGTTTTCTCCAACGGACTTTAGGTTTATAACAGCCCCTCCCAACTTCCCCTTATTCTCTATAAAAGAACTTCTCCTTTGCTTTACCAGACTTGCATGTGGTGAACCACAGCTGCATGCCCGAAACTGCAATCCTTTGCTGCTCCTGGATAAACCTGTTTTGTTGGTAATAACTGGCTATTTTATTGTTTTACCTTAACACCTTAAAGAAACTATCACTTATGAAGTTTTGGTGTAATGCAAAGAATATCCACAATTACTACTACTCTCTTTTCCAACAACTTATGTTAAGGCTTAAACAAAAACATTATCACCTACAGACTAAATGCAGAAGCAGAAATGAAAATCCAGCTGTCTTCTATGCCAGTATTAAAGATATCTGCAACAATGAAAACAATGTCACTCTTCTCATTAAGTTTTTGATTTGGAAAATAGTTATTTTCATAAAATTTGTTATTTAGGTTAACACACAACAGGTTTATTATTATGTTTAAATGAATGAATAAATGTATATTTAAATTTAAAATTTAATTTTTTAATTAAAAATTTCAGCTATAATTTATAATATGGTAAATATTGATAGATGCAACTCAAACAAACAAGAGCTCTTTTGGGGTCCTAAATAATTTGGGGGAATGCAAGAGAGTTCCTGAGACAAAAAAGCTTGAGATCTGCCAGCACGGAAAATAAAACTCCAGGAAACAAAAGAAAAAATTTATATACAGATGTTCACAGTATACTATTTAAAATGAAAAATTGGACATTCTTGAAATTCCCTGTGGAGGTTAGGCAAACTACAGCATATATTAGTAGAATAAAATATCAGATACTAAAAAATATATGTTAAAGGAACATATGTATATGTATAACTGATTCACTTTGTTATAAAGCAGAAACTAACACAACATTGTAAAGCAATTATACTCCAATAAAGATGTAAAAAAAAAAATTATCAGGCGGACAAAGAAGCAGACAATATGACATGATTATAATAATAATAAAAATATATATATATGTTTACCACCTTAGTAAACAAAATACAAAATTTTAAAAAGAAAATGTGGAGGACTTCCGGGAAGATGGCGGAAGAGTAAGACGCGGATATCACCTTCCTCCCCACACATACACCAGAAATACATCTACACGTGGAACAACTCCTACAGAACACCTACTGAACTCTGGCAGAAGACCTCAGACCTCCCAAAAGGCAAGAAACCCCCCACGTACCTGGTTAGGGCAAAAGAAAAAAAAAACAGAGACAAAAGCATAGGGACGGGTCCTGCACCAGCGGGAGGGAGCTGTGAAGGAGGAAAAGTGTCCACACACTAGGAAGCCCCTTCGCGGGCGGAGACTGTGGGTGGCGTAGTGGGGGAGCTTCGGAGCCGCGGAGGAGAGCACAGCAACAGGGGTGCGGAGGGCAAAGCAGAGAGATTCCCGCACAGAGGATCAGGGCCGAATGGCACTCACCAGCGGAGAGGCGTGTCTGCTCACCCGCTGGGGCGGGCAGGGCTGGGAGCTGAGGCTCTGGCCTCAGTCGGAGCGCCGGGAGAGGACTGGGGTTGGCAGCGTGAACACAGCCTGCAGGGCGTTAGTGCACCGCAGTAAACCCGCGGCTAGCCGGGAGGGAGTCCGGGGAAAAGTCTGGACCTGCCGAAGAGGCAAGAGACTTTTTCTTCCCTCTTTATTTCCTGGTGCGCGAGGAGAGGGGATTAAGAACGCTGCTTAAAGGAGCTCCAGAGACGGGCGCGAGCCGCTGCTAAAAGTGCGTATCCCAGAGACAGACATGAGACGCTAAGGCCGCTGCTGCCGCCACCAAGAAGCCTGTGTGCGAACACAGGTCACTATCCACACCCCCCTTCCGGGGAGCCTGTGCAGCCAGCCACTGCCAGGGTCCCGGGATCCAGGGACAACTTCCCCGGGAGAACGCACGGCGCACCTCAGGCTGGCAACGTCATGCCGGCCTCTGCCGCCGCAGGCCCGCCCCGCACTCCGTGACCCTCCCTACCCGCCACTTAAGAAACAGGAAACATCTCGAATAAACAACCTAACCTTGCACCTCAAGCAATTAGAGAAAGCAATCAGAGAAAAAAAATTAGAGAAGGAAGAACACCTAAAGCAATTACAGAAAGAAGAGCTATTAGAGAAGGAAAGAAATCATAAAAATCAGATCAGAAATAAATGAAAAAGAAATGAAGGAAACAATAGCAAAGATCAATAAAACTAAAAGCTGGTTCTTTGAATGTCATGAAAAACCTAGGGGTGAAACAGGAATAAAGACACAGACTTACTACAGAATGGACTTGAGGCTATGGGGAGGGGGAAGGGTAAACTGTGACAAAGCGAGAGAGGCATGGACATATATACACTACCAAACGTAAGGTAGATAGCTAGTGGGAAGCAGCCGCATAGCACGGGGGGATCAGCTCGGTGCTTTGTGACCGCCTGAAGGGGTGGGAGAAGGAGGGTGGGAGGGAGGGAGACGCAAGCGGGAAGCAATATGGGAACATATGTATATATATAACTGATTCATTTTGTTGTGAAGCTGAAACTAACATACCATTGTAAAGCAATTATACTCCAATAAAGATGTTAAAATGAAAAAAAAACACAAAAAAAAATAAAAAGAAAATGTGGAACACAAATATTGGGAACATTTAGAAAATACGTAAAGATAAAGACTGAATGGGATTAAAAATGAATTCTGAATGACATAAATAAGAGCTTTATATTTAAGGATTAGTTTTAGCAAAGCTGGTTAAGCAAAGAAATTTTGATTTTTCAAAACAAAGAACAAGATTTGGGGCATACAGTCTCCTGACTGAGGACAGATGGAGCAAAGGGAAATGGGTTAGAATTGTAATGACAACAACAACAAAAAGTTAGGCTTAGATGAAAAAAACTTCCCTTAGAGATGGCTTGTTTTCAGTATTTCTTCCCTAGAGATCTGAGGAGTAGAACAGACCTAATTTTCACCCTCAATTCTCTATCACAATGGAATGTCCTCTCCATCTATACCAGCATCACCCCAGTAGCCTCTGACAAGGTCTGGACACACATCACCACACACTTAGTGAAGCAAGACATCCCAACTTCAGTTAGCATCTGGAGGTTTCCAGGTGTGGGATAGGCAATATGGTGTGGAAAGTGAGGGGTGAGACACAGAACTGTATCCTATGGGAAGGGGCAGAGGCTGTTGTTTCCTACTCAGAATATAAACCAAGGCTGTTCAGTGACAGGGTAATTAACAACCTGCAGCAGCCAGATGGGCCCTCTGCTCTCCTTTCCCTCCTTCCTGCCCTAAGGCCCCACCCTTAAATCTGGCACTTGTGGGAAAAACAAAAAGGTGAAAGTATGAGTGGCTGATTGCCCAGCAACATGGTAGTGATGGGGCTCTCACAAAGAAGTCGTCATTATAGGCATCTGTGCTGACAGAGGAAGGGGGCTGGCAATGGGTGGGGGTGGAGAGTGAAGGGGACTACAGAGGCAAGACCTGTCAATTCGCTAGTGGCTGACAAAAAGCCTCCTAAACATTCCGCCTCATCTTCTAGTTCAGTGTTCCAGTCCCGGGAGATAAGCTTGCCTAAGAAAGATCAAACTGAGGGGGGTTAGGGGATGGATTTTTCTCCATAATCAGTGTGCACTCACTACACTGAACTTGTACACAAATTGATTACATGAACTAATACTGAAGGGTGCAATGGGGAAAGCATAAGCTTCTGAGTCCCATGTAGGGGCAAACCCCAGTCTTCACCCCCTCAGTTAGATAATTCTGGGAAGTTATGCTACCTCCCTTATCCACTGTATACCCCTCTGTAAAAGTAGGGATGCTGCTGATTTCCATGTAGGACCGCCTGGAAGATGAGCAACCATAAATGGAAACACTTGGTATGGGGTCAACACATGGTGGACAGCCAAGAAATGGCAGTTTCTCCTACCCTCGATAAGTGGTGGCCAACGTGATGACAGAGGAAACAATGTCCATAAAGGTCCTGGGCCTAAATGTAGTTGCCCAGCACACCCTCTGGGTCGATACTCTCACATCTAAGTGGTTCCACAGCATCAAATCCTTTTCTAGGAGGAACAGACTATGAATTTTAAAAAAATAAAAGAGGTTCTCTCTTTCGGGAAACCCTCTAGTCATTATACCTTCAGTCTTATTCTCATCTCTGCTTGCTACCTGAATAGGATCCATGGAGTTATTTCTTAGGCATCTACTATATTTTGAGCCATGAGCTCAATCCGTGACATCATCATATTCCATGCGAAGAAACCTGAGACAGGTATAATAATTCCCAAGGTGCAGATGAGAAAACCAAGGCTAACTGTGCTCACTGAGAGACAGGCAAAGCTACAAGGCCAGGGTTTGAACCCAGCGGATCAACCTCCAAAGCCTGTGCTGCTAACTGCCATATGATACTCTTCTTCTTGACATGGGAGGTGGGTGAGGTAGCAGAAAGAAGGGAACAAGTCCCATCTGCTAAGACTGGTATACAGGAGTGATGAGGCTTGGCCCTCTGCCTCACTCCCTCCAATCCACCAGGATCCTGAGCCAAAGACACTAACACCCTCTCTCATCAGCATCCTTCAATGGTTTCCAAGTGCCCATGGGGGAAGATTCATGTACATGGCATCAGGGTCCTTTCCTTCACAGCTGTTATATCCTAGGATTCTGACATGAATTCTTTCTCTAGACAAAATTCAGGGACAGTCCCACGCTTTCAGACCTTGATGCCTCTGGCCTGCTGGTCTCAACCTGGAACAACCTCCCCACGAAAGGAATCTTAGGAAATAATTCAGACACATGAAAAGGAAAAAAGAAAAGGAGCTTAAGGAATAGTTCTCCTCTTCCCCGTGAAGACACAGCTCAGGCAGCACCTCCCCCAAGAAGCCTTTCCTAGGTTACCTATGAAGGATCTCTGCACTAACCTCTGCAATGGCACTCTTATTTACTCACCTGTCTCCCACATCAGAGGGAGAGCACATGCCTCAAGAGTAGGAGCCCAGGCCCAGGGATCACTGAACCCAGAGGGGAACAGTTGCTGAACACAGAATTCACCAAAAATGTGCAAGGCATAGGTCCGGGTGATGGAGATACAAAGAGGTGAAAAAGTAGAGCAAAGGGGATATGCACTTGGAAAAAGCCAATAATCTTGCAATTAGACAAAAAATAACTGAGTGGTAGTATTGTCAAAGATGGGGTGAATGCCAGGGCTAGTGGGCCAGGAGTTTTAGCCAACCAAAGGAACACCACCACTGTACCCCTGCCCGGCTCTAACCACACCACCTGTCCTTCCAGGGCTCTGCACAGGACAGGCTTTCAGGCTGGAGCACCCATTCTACCCTACTCTTTGCCTGGCTAACATCTCCTCCTGCTTGGAGGTGAGTCCCTTTTTAGGGAAGCCTTCCCTGAACACCAAGTGTGGTTCAGGTTCCTCTTCCTACACGCTCCCAAGTATCCTGTTCATCCCCATGAGATGAGGTAAGAGCAGGAGCATGAATGGCATCATTGGCCTTTGTGAAGCACCCAGTGGGAGATCTAGCGCCCCGCATATAGTGAGCTCAGTAAATACAGTGGACTTAAGAACCTACGTGACTCCTCAGCATCTAAACTTTAAAATAACCTTTTTTACCTTGAAATAATTAAAGATTCACAGGAAGTTGGAAAAGTAGTACAGAGAAACCCTGTGTACCCTCACCCAGTTTTCCCCAATAGTTACAACACCACAAAGATCTCCCTCATGCTATCCCCTCTTATTAACACACCCACAGCCCTGTCCCATCCATAACCTCTGGTAACACTAGTCTGTTTAGTACCTCTATAATTCTGTTATTGCAAAAAATATTATATAAATGGAATCATACAGTGCGTGACCTTTTGGAATTGGCTTTTTTCACTCAGCCTGATGACCCTGAGATCTATGTAACTGTTTTGTGTATCAACAATTCATCCCTTTATATTGCTGAGTAGTATTCCATGGAATGGATGTGTGTTTAATCATTCACCAATTGAAGGACATCCAGGTTGTTTCCAGTTTTTGGCTATTACAAATAAAGCTATTTATGAACATTTGTGGATAGGTTTTTGTGTGGCATAATTTTCATATCTGATAAATGCCCAGGAGTGTGATTCCTGGGTCTTACCATTAAGTGTATGTATAGTTTAAAAAACTGCCAAACAATTTTCCAGGGTAGCTGTACCATTTTATGTTCCACCAGCAATGTATGAGAGATCCCAGTTCTCTGCACCCTCTCCAGCATTTGGTATCATTACTTTCATTTCAGCTTTTCTAATAGGTGTGAAGTATCTCACTGTGGTTTAATTTGCATTTCCCCAATGGCCAGTAATGCTGAACACATTTTCCTGTGCTTATTTGCCATCTGTATATCCTTTTCAGTGTAACATCTCTTCATATCCTTTGCTCATTTTCTAATTGGACTGTTCATTTTTTTAACCTGTTGAGTTTTAAGATTATCCTTCTAGATACAATTCCTTTGCCAGATATGTGGCTTGCAAACATTCTTTCCCAATCTGTAGGTTATGTTTTTATTCTAACAGGGTCTTTCACAGAACAAAAGTTTTTAATTTTGATGAAGTCCAATTTATTGATTTTTTTTTTTCTGTTATAGATTGTGCTTTTATAGTCATATCTAAGAACTCTTCACCAAGCCTTGGATCCTTAAGACTTTCTCCTTTGAGTTCTTCTAAAAGTGTTGTAATATTAAGTTTTACATTTAAATCTATGATCCAATTTGAGTTAAACTGGATTTAAGGTGTGAGGTTTAGGTCAAGGCTCTTATTTTTGCTTGTGACTATCCAATTGCTCCATTGATTTGCTTGTGCACCCCAGTCAAAAGTCAACTGGCTATATGTCTGTGGGCCTATTTCTGGGTTCTCTATTCTGTTCCATTGATCTATGAGTCCATCCATCTAATGTAGCTATATAATAAGCCTGAACATTGGGTAGAGTGATTTCTCCCTCTTTATTCATTTTCAAAATTGTTTTAGCTACTCCAAATCCCTTTGCCTTTCCAGATAACTTCTGGAATAATCTTGCTCTATCTACAGAAATTTTTGTTGGGTTTTTTATAGGAATTCAATTAAACTAGTAAGCTAATTTGTGGAGTATTTGACATCTTTACTATGTTGAGTCTTCTGTCCTTGAACATGTTATGTCTCTCCACTTATTTAGGTCTTCTTTGATTACAGTTTTCAGCATAAAAATCTTAAACATGTTTTGTTAGATTTATACCTAAGTATTTTTTTCAGTGATTGTAAACGGTATTGTATCTTAAATGTCTGTTTCCACATGTTTACTGAAATATAGTGAAATATAATTGACTTCTGAATGTTGAACTGGCATCCTGCAACTTTGCTATTATTTTTTGGGGTAGATTCCTTGAGATTTTCCATATAGACCATTATGTCATCTGTGAATATAAACTTTTATATTTTCCTTTCTTAACTATATGCCTTTTCATTTTCTTGCCTTAAGAAAGACAAAGACAAATGCAAAACTTTCAGTATTATGCTTAGTAAGACTGGTGAGAGTGGATATCCTTGCCTTGTTTCTTAGGGGGCAAGAATCCTTTTGCTAGTATAATGTTGGTCCCATAAAATATTTTTTAGGTATTACCAAACCACCCTCTAGTTGAAGGAAAAATACAAAAGTCTCAATCATGGGCGATTATTATCAGTTCTCTTATAGTTTGATCCTGGGAGCCTCATTTCTATTGCTATATACTCACATTTCCAATTAAGCCAAGGTTAGGACCTTTTAATTTTTTTTTTACATCTTTATTGGGATATTTCATGTATCATAAAATTCAGCCACTTAACAATGGTTTTTAGATGTTCACAGTGTGCAATTATTCTAATTTTAGAACATTTTCTGCATCCTAAAAAGACACCTTGTACCCATTAGTCATTCCCCATTCATGCTCTCTAATCCTTCCACCTCAGCTCCTGGCAACCACTAATCTACTTTCTGTTTCTATGGATCTGCCTATTCTGGACATTTCAAATAAATGGCTTTTTTCACTTAGCATAATGTTTCCAAGGTTCACACATGTTTTGACGTGTATCAGTATCAGTACTTCATCCTTTTTTATTGCTGAAATATTCCATCATATGCATATATCACATTTCTTTATCCATTCATCAGTTGATGGACATTTAGGTTGTTTCCACTTTTTGGCTATTATGAATAATGCTGCTATGAACATTCATGTACAAAAGTTGTACATGAATATGTGCACAAACAAGTAGTATATCATTTTAGTTTGGATTTCCACTTCCTTAATGATTAATGATGAACATCTTTTCACATGTTTATGGGCCACCTGTACATATTAGTTGGAGAAATGTCTATTCAAATCCTTTAACCTTTTTAAAATTGGGTTGTCTTTTCATTACTGAGATGCAAGAGTTCTCTATGTATTCTGGATACAAGTCTCTTGTCAGATATATGATTTGTAAATGCTTTCTCCTATTCTGTGGGCCGTCTTTTCACTTTCTTGATACTGTTCTTTGATGCAACAAAAGGTTTTATTTTTGTTGAAGTCCAATTCATCTATGTTTTCTCTTGTAGCTTGTGCTTTTGGTGTTGTATCTAAGAAACCACCTCTAAAACAAGGTCATGAAGATTTATTCTTAAGTTTTCTTCTAGGAGTTTTATAGTTCTATCTAGCTCTTACACTTAGGTCTATGATCCATTTTGAGTCAATTTTTGTGTATAGTTTGAAGAATGAGTCCAACTTCATTCGTTTTCATGTGGATATCCAGTGTCCCAGCACCATTTGAAAAGACTACTGTTTCCCCTATGAACTGTCTTGGCACCCTTGTTGAAATCAATTGCCCATGAATGTATGGGTTATTTCTGGACTCTCAATTCTACTCCCTTGCTTTACATATCCTTAGGCCAATAGCACACTGTCTTAATTACTGTAGCTTTGTAATAAGTTTTGAAGTTGGGAACTGTGAGTCCTCCAACTTTGTTTTTTTAAGATTGTTTTAGTTATTTTGGTTCCCTTGCATTCCCATATGAATTTTGGGATCAGCCTGCCAATTTCTACCAGAAAAACCCACATGCACAGCCTCCCCCAACCCCCCTACCCCATACCAAACAAAAAAACTCTGGGATTTTGATTGGGATTGCACTGAGTATGCAGATCAATTCGGGGAGTATTGCCAAATACTGTTTCCCTATCTATGAAACACTGGATATCTTTTTCTTTAAATCTTCCTACTTCTTTCAGCAACATTTTGTAGTTTTCAGTATATAAGTCTTGTACTTCTTTTGTTAAGTTTATTCTTAAGTGTTTTATACCTTTGGGGGTTATTACAAATGAGATTATTTCCTTAATTTCATTTTCAGATTGTTCACTACTGGTGTATAGAAAATGCAATTGATTTTTGTTTACTGATCTTATATCATGTCACGCTGCTGAACTCATTCATTAGCTCTAGAAGGTTTTTAAAAAGGATTCCTTAGGATTTTCTATATACAGGATCCCATGTCATTGGCAAATAAAGACTGCTTTCCTTCTAACTTTCTAATCAAGATACCTTTAATTTCTTTTTCTTGAGTGATTATGCTGGCTAGAATTTCAAGTACCGTGTTGTAGAAAAGTAGCAATAGCAGATATCCTTATCTTGTTCCTGACCTTACGGGGAAAGCATTCCATCCTTCTCCATTAAGTAGGATGTTAGCTGTGTGCTTTGGGAGTTGAGAAAGTCTCCTTCTATTGTTGAATGCTTTTATTATGAAAGGGTGTTGGATTTTGTCAAATGCTTTTTCTCTATGGAGATGAACATGTGTTTTTTGTCTACTGTTCTATTAATATGGTATATCACACTGATGTATTTTAAGATGTTAAACCAAACATTCCTGGAATAAGTTTCATTTGGTCATGGTGTATAACCCTTTTTATATGTTGCTGGATTTCTTTTGCTAGTATTTTGTTGAGGATTTTTACATTTATATTCATAAGGGCTACTTGTTTGTACTTTTCTTGTGATGTCCTTGGTTTTGGTATCAGGGTAATACTGGCCTCACAGAATGAGTTGGGATGTGTTCCTCCCTCTTCTATTATTTTTTTTTTTTTTCGGTACGCGGGCTTCTCACTGTTGTGGCCTCTCCCGTTGTGGAGCATAGGCTCTGGACGCGCAGGCTCAGTGGCCATGGCTCACGGGCCTAGCCGCTCCACGGCATGTGGGATCTTCCTGGACCGGGGCATGAACCCATGTCCCCTGCATCGGCAGGCGGACTCTCAACCACCGCGCCACCAGAGAAGCCCCCTCTTCTATTTTTTGGAAGAATTTTTGAAGGATTGGTATCAATAAAAGACTCATTATTAAGGAAATTTTCAAAGGGACCAAAAAACAGTACAAAGTCTAATTTATGAACACCAATGTACCTTTCCATTCAGTTTCAATAATTATCAGTATTCTACCATTCTGGGCTTCCCTGGTGGCACAGTGGTTAAGAATCCACCTGCCAATGCAGGGGACACAGGTTCAAGCCCTGGCCCAGGAAGATCCCACGTGCTGTGAAGCAACTAAGCCCATGCGCCACAACTACTGAGCCTGCGCTCCAGAGCCCGCGAGCCACAACTACTGAGCCCATGAGCCACAATTACTGAGCCTGTGTGCCAGAACTACTGAAGCCCATGTGCCTAGAGACTGTACTCTGCAACAACAGAAGCCACCATGATGAGAAGCCCACGCACCACACCGAAGAGTAGCCCCCGCTCGCTGCAACTAGAGAAAGCTACGCACAGCAAAGAAGAACCAAAGCAGCCAAAAATAAATAAATAAAATAAATAAATTAAAAAACAAAATATTCTACCATTCTTATTTCCCCTACACTCATTTCCCAATGTCTCACTCTTTTAGGGGGTGAAATTATTTTAAAGCAAATCCCAGACATATCATTTCACCCTTAAATATTTCAGTTAATAAAATTATATATATACAATAGACAAAGACTTCTTTTTTTTTAACATAACCAGAATTTAATTATGTCACCTAAGAAAATTAGCAGTAACATTATCAAATACCTGGTCCCTGTTCAAATTTCCCCAAATATCTCAAAAATAATTTTAGAATTAATTTATTTGAATCAAGATCAATACAAAGTCCAACACTGGATTTAGTTGATAAGACTCTAATTAACAATCCCCCTCTCCCTTTTCTCCCCATGCCATTATTTGATGAAAAAAAAACAAGATCAATTAATCCTGTAAAAATTTTTCACGTTCCATACATTGGCTGGAACCCATGTATCCTCATGTGTCTCTTTAACTCATTCTTCTACCTCTCATGCTTCTTTTAAACTGGGAGTTCAATCTAGATTCATGTTGTTGTGAACCTACTATTGCATTATATTAGAATTCACGAAGTCTGGCTGTCCCACTTTTAGTGTTAAGATTGACCTATGGGTTCAGGTGCTATCAGTCTGATTCATCCATTATAAAGTTGCTCATCAATCTTTTACCTAATGGTTTTAGCAACCATTGACAATTTGTGCCTAGTCACTACATTATTTCAGTAGAAGCTGCAATATGGTGATTTTCTCATTCTTTCTGTTCTTCCAAGGCTAGGATTTCTTACCTTCATAATTCCAGATTCAGGTCTATGATTCCCAATTAGGATGGCAGAGTCTCCAGGTGCCCTGGAGGTGTTTTTGTGTAAGCCCTGGGGGTGTTTTTGTTTGTCACAGTGATTGGAGAGTGCTTATAGCATTTATAGGCAAAGACCAGAGATGCTTCATGCTCTATAATCCACAGTAGAGCTCCACATAATGAATAATCTACATCCTACACAACTTGCCAAAGTCTTGTTAGACATTCATAAAGATGTAAAGCCTACATAAAATTACCTACCATAAGTTAGTCTAAGGCCATTTTATATGTGAACACAAAGTATTTTTATACTGTTTCAATAAAAATTTTTCCAGAAATGTAACTATAACATAGCACGTGTCTGCTTTTGTTACTGTCGAATTCAAAATAATTCCATATACAAGTGCAAATGCCTATCTTTTCCAGTGTCATCATGCTCAGGAATCTACACAATGAAACATATATTATCTTATTAATTACTCACTTTTTATTTCTCATTTATATTATAGTCAGGACTTTCTACTGATCCTTTTTGAAACTGTCCATTTGGTACAGTTTCATAGATCATCTATGAATTCCATTTTGAGACAGTGAAGGAGACTTCAGAGAATATTTGTTTTGAAATAGGAAGTTAATCTGAGAGACCTGAGAATTACTATCTACTTAAGGTCTAAAAGTCTCCCCCAATTTGATTGCTGTCCAGGGCTTACCCTTAAATCTTCCCACCATATTCTGGTTGCATCACAACAGAGCACTGTGCTGGAGTGAGGACACCTGGACCACCAGCCCTGGCTCTGTCTCTTTATTAGTGGCTGGTGACCTTACGCAGGTCATCTTAAATAAAGAGGTTAGATCAGACAAGCTGTTCCCAACCTTTCAACCACTTTTTATTATCCTCCACTCTCCCCACAGAACCCAATATTTCCAAAGGTTGCCAAAGACTTGCCAATTATTACTTATTATAGTAATTAAACAAATTTCCTATTTATTTAATTAACCAAAGGTATATAATTGCAAAACAGAGTCATTTTTAACAATGGCAGCTAACACTTATTGAGTGCTTATTATGGCCGCACAGTGAGCCCTCCCCCACAACTCCACCAACCCCACCATTACTACCACACTGTGGACTCCAAACTGGAACATGCCATCTCAACCAGAGACTAAGGTGTCCCTGGTCCTTCTCTGAGGGAGAATCAGAGCAGAAATCTCCAGTCCTAAGCACTGCCATCCTAATCTGCAAAGACCTTGTATATGACTTGCTCATACCTCATGCTGTTTTGGCAAAGTTTTCAAGTTGTAAAAGAGATCAGGGGACTACAATGAAATGGAAGGCAAAGAAAGGGAACATTGGGAACATATTCCCTCCAGGAACTTCCAGTATTTCTACATTTTCCCCAAAAGCCTGGTCCAGGGTCCTGCACATACAAAGAGCTCTGGAATAAAAAACTGAACTACCTGGGCAGCAACTCTGGAGGACTGCACACACGCCTCAGAGGCGCTGACCCTTCGGCAGACTCAGAGGCTGTGTGTGGCCTCTAGAAAGGAGGCAGGCAGCCTTAGGATGCTGGGTTATTGGGGTGACTAGTAGCAGTACAAGAACTCACTGCTCCACTTCCATCTCCACTTTCTATCTCCATATACCAAGACTCTGACAATTCTGTTGAAGACACATGGGGGCCAGAGGGGGGTCAAGTGGCAAGATGGTCATGGCTGGGACTCCTTCTTCAGAGGCATGGGCTGCCACTGTGGGCTCTGTACTCACCAGGGAGGCTGCCGGCTGGTATGTGGGTGGTGTGGGTGAATCCGGAGTGGGTCAACCTCTCTGGCAGTGGCAGGGGGAAACTCCTGGTGGGGACTTTCGCTAGCCTTGACCCAATGTTCATGGATAGGTGTGATGATCCCAGACACAAGACGAGACCGAAGTTCCTCACTCTTCTTGTAGACCCTGCAGGAAGGAGACGAGGTGTCAACTGCTTGCAGCTGGTTGGCAACCCTGCGTATAGTATTTCGGCGGCGGCGGCAGCGGCAATGGCGGCGGTGGCGCTGATAGCTCTTGGCGTCACGCTTGGACTGTTTGCAAGGGTGGGAACGGGCTGCCCGGTGGACCTGGGTGAGGGGAGTAACAGCCTGGTGTTGTCTCCGAGATTTGGGCCTAAGCTTCTTAGGCATCTGAGTTGCCCCTTCTCGTTTACCACCCCATTAAAAAGCAGTGAGGGTGTAGGGGCACAGGGCTTAGACTGGCTACTCCTCTGTACCCTGCCCACCCCACCCCACCCCACCCTCAGCCTCATTATGTGTTCATCACATGTCATGGGAGGGGTCATGGAAGGCAAAGTCTCCATGGGGATGATGAACCAGGTTCCTAGTCCAAGTAGGCAGGGCTCTCAGGGCTTAATGTCCAATTCTGTCACTAACTCAGGGGCCCTTGGAAGGCTGCTCTAGGCCTTTTTTCTCTGCTGGTGAGAGACAAGCAATGTGAGCTATAGCTGAAGTGTTGAGGCAGACTGAGGTAACAGGGAGTGGGCAGGACTCCACAGAGTTCCTAAAAATCTGGTGTTTTAAAATGAGCCATATCCGGGGTCAAAAAGCAAACCGTATAAATCAGGGACATAGATTGGTGGTTGCCAAGGGGGAGGGGAGGTGGGAGAGGGTTGGATTGGGAGTTTGGATTAACAGATGCAAACTAGTATATATAAAATGAATAAACAAGGTCCTACTGTATAGCACAGGGAACTACATTCAATATCCTGTGATAAACCATACTGGAAAAGAATATGACAAAGAATGTACATACATGTATAACTGAATCACTTTACCATACAGCAGTAATTAACACAACATTGTAATTCAACTATATTTCAATAAAAAATAAGTTAAAAAAAAAGCAAACCTCATAAATGTCAAAAAAACCCTGAAATCATACAGAGTATGTTCCTCGACCACATGGAATCATACTAAGCATCAAAACCGGAAGGAAGTCTCTAAATACATGGTGTTAAGCAATACAATTCTAGATAATCCATGGATCAAAGAGGAAGTCTTGAAAAAAATACAAAGTACTGAATAATAATAAAAGTACAACATATTAAATTATGTGAGATTATAGCTAAACAGTGTTGAGAGGAAACTTTATAGCACTAAATGTTTACATTGGAAAAGAGGAAAGAAATCAACAATTTAAATTCTAACCTCAAGAACCTAGAAAAAGAAGAGCAAATTAAACCAAAAGCAAGCAGAAATAAGGACATAATAAAGAATAAAAATAAATAAATGAGAAAACAGAAAAACAAGAGAAAATTAAAAAGACAAAAAACTGGTTCTTCTAAAAAATGAACAAAACTGATAAACTTCCAGCAAGAGCAGCAAACATAAAAAGAGAAGACACAAATCACCAATATCAAGAATGCAATGGGATATTATAACAAATTTGTTGCCACTGATAGGATAAGAGAATACTAATAACAACATAATTGAACAACTAAGAATAGACTAATTCTTCAAAAACCACAAACTGTAACAACTTAGACAAAATGAAATAGATAATCTGAATAGTTCCATTAAAGTAACACAATTCCTACTTAAGCACCCCCCAAAAGAAATATCCAGGTCCACATGATTTCAGTGGAGAAGCCTACCAAACATTTAAAGAATTAACACCAATTTACAGTCACTTCCAGAAAATACAAGAGAAGGGAACATTTTCCAATTCATTTTTATGAGGCCAGTATTATGCTGATATCAAATCCAGGCAAAGACAGTACCAAAAAAAAGAAAACTACAGGGCTTCCCTGGTAGCGCAGTGGTTGAGAATCTGCCTGTCAATGCAGGGGACACGGGTTCGAGCCCTGGTCTGGGAAGATTCCACATTCCGTGGAGCAACTAGGCCCGTGAGCCACAACTACTGAGCCTGCGCACCTGGAGCTTGTGCTCCGCAACAAGACAGGCCGCACAGTGAGAGGCCCATGCACCGCAAAGAAGAGTGGCCCCCGCTTGCCCCAACTAGAGAAAGCCCACGTACAGAAGCGAAGACCCAACACAGCCATAAATAAATAAAATTTTTAAAAAAAAACAAACAAAAAACTACAGACCACTATTTCTCATGAACTTGGATGCAAAAATGCTCAACAAAATATTAACAAATTAAATTCAAAAATATATAAAAGAATTAATACCATAGAATTTATTGTATGTACGCAAGGCTGGTTCAATAGTTACAAATCCCTACATATCAATAAGCTAAGAAAAATGATATGGTTATATCAATTGATACAGAAAAGGTATTTGACAAAATCCAACACGATAAATCCATTCATGATAAAAACTCTCAACAAACCAGGAATAGAAGAGAACTTCCTCAACATGATACAGAGCATCTACAAAAAAACTACAGCTAACAATATACTTAGTAATGAAAGACTGAGTACTTTGTCTTTAAGACTGGGAACAAGGTAAGGATGTTCTCTCTAACCACTCTTATTTAACATAATATTGGAAGTTCCAGCCACTTCAGTAAGGCAAGACAAAGTAAATGCACACAGATTAGAAAACAAGGAATGAAACTGCTTCTATTTGCAGATGACATGCCAGTCTACCTTGAAATTCCCAAGGAATTTACCAAAAAAAACTCTCCAAGAACACTACGAATTCAGCAAGGTGACAGGATAAAAGATCAACAGACAAAAATTAATTGCATTTCTATATACTAACAATGGACATTTGAAAATCAAAACCAAGGACAGAACACTATTTATAATCACCTCTCACACCCCAAAAGAACAAAACACATGTCCAGGACCTATATGCTAAAAATTATAAAATGATGATGAAAGAAACAGAGCAGGACCTAAATAAATGGAGAGACATACCACATTCATAGTAAAAATGTCAACTTTTCCAATTTTAGGTTTAATGATCTGTAAGTTTAATGTAAATCCTATCAAAATCCCAGCAAGGTTTTTTATGGACAAAGAGAAGTTTACTCTAAAGTTTATACAGAAAGGCACAGACTCAAGAATAGTGAAAACTATCTTGACAAAGAAGAATTGGGCGATCTTGAATGGCTCTACTCAATATTCAGGTATACTACTGATACATAGTTACAATAATAGATACTGTGTGACACTGGCAGAAGAACAGACACAAAGATCAATGGAAAAAAAAAGAGAACCCAGAAATAAACCAACACAAGTACAGACAACTGATTTTTGACACAGTTGCAAAAGCAATTCAATGACAAATGGTGTTGGAGCAACTGGATATCCACAGGCAAGAAAATGAACCTCTCCCTAAACCACACAACTTATACAAAAATTACTTTAAAATAGACCACAGGCTTAAATGTAAAACATAAAACTATAAAATATTTAGAAAAAAAAAAACCAGGAGAATAGCTTTGAGATCTAGAACAAGGCAAAGAGTTCTTACACTTGACGCCAAAAGCTTGATCCATAAAAGCAAAAATTTATCAAATAGCTATTATCAATTAAAAACATGCTTTGCAAAAGACCTTGTTTAGTGAATGAAAAAACAAACTACAGGCTGGGAGAAAACATTTATAAACCAACATCCAACAAAGGAATTGCATCTGAAATATACAAGGAACTGTCATTAGCCATCAGGGAAATGCAAATTGAAACCACAATGCAATACTACTGTACATCAGAATAACTAAAATGAAAAATAGCGATAACACCAGAAACTGGTGAAGATACAGAGAAACTAGCACTCATACACTGGTGGTGGATATGTAAAATGGTACAGACACTATGGAAAACTGTTTGGCAGTTTCTTAAAAAACTAAAATTACCTTTGAACTCTTGGCATTTATTGTAGAGAAATAAATATATCCACACAAAAGCCTGTACATGTATGTTCATAGCACTTTTATTCGTAATAGCAAAAAATGAAACAACTCAGATGTCCTTCAACTAGTGAATGGTTAAACAAACTGTGAAATGCCATGCCTACCATACCATGAAATACTACTCAGCAAGACAAAGGGACAAACCATTGATGCATGCAACAACTCAGATGGATCACAAGGGTATTATGCTGAGTGAGAAAGGCCAATCCCGAAAGTTACATACTGTATGATTCTATTTATATAACATTTTTGAACACTCCCTAACACCATACACGAAAACAAACTCAAAATGGAATAAAGACCTAAATGTAAGGCCAGATACTATAAAACGCTTAGAGGAAAACACAGGCAGAACACACTCTGACATAAATTGCAGCAAGATCTTTTTTGATCTGTCTCCTAGCATAATAAAAATAAAAACAAAAATAAACAAGTAGGACCTAATTAAACTTAAAAGCTTTTCCACAGCAAAGGAATCATAAACAAAACAAAAAGACAACCCTCAGAATGGGAGAAAATATTTGCAAATGACTAGACGACCAAGGGTTTAATCTCCAAAGTATACAAACAGCTCATGCAGTTCAATATCAAAAAAAAAAACCTCAATCAAAAAACGGGTGGAAGATCTAAACAGACATTTCTCCAAAGAAGACACACAGATGGCTAAAAAGCACATGAAGAGATGCTCAACATCACTAATCATTACAGAAACAAAAATCAAAAGTACAATGAGGTTATCACCTCACACGGGTCAGAATGGCCATTATCAAAAAATCTACAAACAATAAATGCTGGAAAGGGTGTGGAGAAAAGGGAACCCTCCTACGCTGTTGGTGGGAATGTAAATTGGTATAGCCACTATGGAGAACAGTATGGAACGTCCTTAAAAAACTAAAAATAGAGCTACCATATGATCCAGCAATCCCTCTGTGGGTATCTATCCAGAGAAAACCATAACTCAAAAAGATACATGCACCACTATGTTCACTGCAGCACTATTCACAATAGCCAGGACATGGCAGCAACCTGAATGTCCATCGACAGAGGAATGGATAAAGAAGATGTGGCACACGTATACAATAGAATATTACTCAGCTGTAAAAGAGAATGAAATAATGCCATTTGCAGCAACATGGATGGACCTAGAGATTGTCATACTGAGTGAAGTAAGTCAGACAAAGACAAATACCATATGATATCACTTAGATGTGGAATCTAAAATAATGGTACAAATGAACTTATCTACAAAGCAGAAGTAGAGTCACACATGTAGAAAACAAACTTATGGTTATCAGCGGGGTGAGGGATAAATTAGGAGATTGGGATTGACATACACACATATAAAACATAACTAATAAGGACCTACTATATATAGCACAGGGAACTCTACTCAATACTCTGTAATGACCTATATGGAAAAGAATCTAAAAAAGAGTGGTATATATATATATGTATACCTGATTCACTTCGGTGTACACTTAAAACTAACACAACATTGTAAATCAACTATACCCCAATGAAAATTAAAAAAAAAAAAGACAAAGTTAGAAATGGAGAATAAATGATGGTTGCCAGGGGGTGAGGGGTGGGGAGGGGGAGTGGGTTTGGCTATAAAAAAGCATCAGGAAGTATACTTGTGGTAATGGAAATACTTACTGTCAGTGTATCAATGTCAATATCCTTACTATTAATATTTAAGGTAGTTTTATACAATGTTATAATTGAGGTGAAATGTATAAAGGTAAAATGTATAAAGGATACAAGTCTCTCTGTATTATACCTTACAACTTACAACTGCATGTAAGTCTACAGTTATCTCAAAATAAAAAGTTTAATTAAAAAATCACTTATTACATAACCATAAAATCACTAAGATTAGACTAGATCAGTGGTTTCAGGGCTTCTCTGGCCCCAGGAAGGGCAATGGAGAAAGCCAAGTGGATAGGGCACAAGGACCTCCATTTGCTGTCCCTACTCTTTCCTCCAGAATCCTAAAGAACATGAAGAGATAATTGTACACCCATGTTCAAAGAAGCATTATTCAAAGTAGCCAAAAGGTGGAAGCAATGTAAGTGGCCATGAATACCTAGGACAGATGAACGGATAAACAAAATATGGTCAATACAGACAATGGAATATTATGCGTGCTTGAATAAAGAGTTCCATGACTAAAAAGTGTAACACCTGCAATGGTTTAGAAGTTCTAAGGGCCTGTGATCCATACATCTCTACAAAGATCAGGTTCCTACTTAGAACACAGAACTTTGTACACCATGCTGCTTCCCTGACCAAGTTGGGTAGCGGGGAGTTATCTAACTCCTCTTTCCTTTCAGTCAGATGAACTGTGTGTGATACAGGTGGAAGCCCCCTGATCTCCCTATGCAAAAGGTTTACCTGTAGAACTCAGGTCTGATTAAAAAACTACTAAGTCCTGAAGGAGAAGTTCTCGCATGATTTCTAAGCCTTAGGAGAATTGCCATTTTGGTAGTAGCAAGAGACAGCCTGTCATCCTAACATAGTAGAGGCATGACAGAAAGGAACAGATTTATACTCCTTAGCAAATCAGTTTGCTCAACTAGGGGCACAGATTTCTACCTAGAACAGACATGACATGCCATGACGACCTAACAAGGAGGGCCAGATGGTGGAAGGGGGCCAGAAGCAGGCAGCTCAGTGCTGCTGCCAGAAAGCTAGAGAGAGGGAGGGCCTTATGATCAGGAGAGAGATCCATACCCCAGCTCTCTCAGCCTCAGTTTCCATGGAGATGATTCCTCGTGATCACATTTCTTTCCGTTTGCATATTCATGAAGGGCTGGGCCCAGCACTAAGCACTCTGCTGACATCTCATCCCATCTCAGAACACTCTGAGGTAGTCCTACTATGTCATTTTACAGCAATCAAAACACACCCCCCCAAGCACACACAAAACTCCAACAACAAATGTTAATTAAAAAAAAAAAAAGGGAGATATTATCACCGTTTCTCTCTCAGTATTGCTGAGGGGACTAAATGCTCTCAGGAGCATGACCAGCCTGGTGTACAGGCCTGGGTTTTTCCAGAGGTTTTGTCAATTGCTCTCCCAATGGAATTCCAGAATGAAAAAGTCAAGAGAGAGACCACACTCTCAGTGTCCTTCCCTTTACCCTCTTAAGGGGTGAGGTAGGGTCATGGTGTGGGCAGCACCCAGAAAAGCAGCTCTGCCAAGGCCAGGCCTGGCCTCACTTAACTCCTTCATTCCTTTGTCTACTGTGTGAAAAAGACCCAGATCCTGCCCTCAAGGAGATCACAGGCTAGTAGGCAGTTAATCATAAAATACCCACTTATTAAATGCTTAAAAGGTTCAAACATGGGGGGAGCAGGGGAGGCTTCTCTGAGGAGCTGATGTTTAAATGGAAACTGAAGGAAGAAGAGTAGTTGGCTGTGGGAAGAGGCTGGGGAGAGCACTCTCGGCCAAGGGGAGAGCTCTGAAGAGGGAGGAGGCACATGGCACCACAGCTGAGACACCAGAACTAAGTGGGAAGTGGCAAACGATGAGGTTAGAGGGGCTGGGCCCTAGGCTTTAGGCCTCATCAAGGATTTTGTTCTTCATCCCTGGAGAAATGAACACTCACTGAAGGGTTTGGGGTTTCTTTTTTAGATTTAATTTGTAAGAAATTTACCAACTCTGTAACCAGTTTAAGTGTACGGTTCAGTAGTATTAAGTATATTCACGTTGTTGTGCTATCACCACCACCACCTATCTTCAAAACGCTTCCTCTTACAAAACTGAAACTCTGTACCCATTCAACAATAATTCCCTATTCTCCCCTCTTCCAGTCCCTGGCAACCACTATTTTACTTTCTGTCTCTATGAGTCTGACTATTCTAGGTACTTCACATACGTATTACCATATAGAGTTTGTCTTGTGATTGGCTTATTTTGCTTAGCACAATGTCCTCAAGGTTTATCCATGCTGAAGCATTCGTTAGCATTTCCTCCCTTTTTAAAGCTGAGTAATATTCCATTGTCTGTATATACATTTTGTTTATCCGTTCATCTGTCCTAGGTATTCATGGGCACTTACACTGCTTCCACCTTTTGGCGACTATGAAAAATGCTTCTATGAACGTGGGTGCACAATTATCTCTTTGAGACCCTGCTTTCAGTTCTACTGGGTTTATGTCTAGAAGTGGAGTTGCTGGATCATATGGTAATTAATTTTGAGAAACCACCACACCACTTTTCATGGTTGCTGTACCATTTTACATTTTCACCAACAGTGTACAAAGGTTCCAATTTCTCCACATCCTTACTAATTGTTATTTTGTTTTTTTGATAGTAGCCTTCCTAACATGTGTGAGGTGGTATCACTGAGGGATTTCAAGCAAGACTTTTGTTTTGTTTTGTTTTTTTGCGGTACGCGGGCCTCTCACTGTTGTGGCCTCTCCCGTTGCGGAGCACAGGCTCCAGACGCGCAGGCTCAGCGGCCACGGCTCACAGGCCCAGCCCCTCCGCGGCATGTGGGATCCTCCCGGACCGGGGCACGAACCCGCGTCCCCTGAATCGGCAGGCGGACTCTCGACCACTGCGCCACCAGGGAAGCCCCCGAGCAAGACTTTTAATCATAACCTGATCTGTGTTTTAAAAACGCTGGTCCAACTGCTGTGTGCGAAACTGACTGGAGGGTGATGACCAGGAGTGGAAGTTGGGATCTCCTCACATAGAGGATGCATGAAAGAAGGATGGAGACAAAGAGGGGTGGCCAGAATGATGCGGGCAGGTTGTCCGAAGTCTGAGAGAAGTGGAGCGGGTTAAAGATGGTTATCGCTGATTAGATGCAATTAAATCCAACAGGGTTTCCAGGCAGTTCTCACGACTGAATTTATAGTGATGCCAGGCTTCCTCCAAAACCCTGAAGAGGTCAATGAGGATGGGGATAAAGTCCCCAAAATGGAATAAAGTGGAAACAAATGGGCCCAACTATCTATCAAACAGATAATTTCATTACACTGATGGACCAACAAGCATTAAATCTAAGTACATTTTGAACATAATACTCTGACAATATACATGCTCAGTGGGACACA
Source organism: Neophocaena asiaeorientalis asiaeorientalis (assembly GCF_003031525.2). Lineage (NCBI taxonomy): Eukaryota > Metazoa > Chordata > Mammalia > Artiodactyla > Phocoenidae > Neophocaena > Neophocaena asiaeorientalis. The sequence goes on from NW_020173068.1 coordinate 2,997,789, forward strand.
GTCAAAGGACAAAAAGAACTGGAAAGAAATTGTATTTGTGACTTTACTTAGTAGATCTGTTCTTGGTCGGCACCGATGTAGCAGTTCAAAAACTATCTGTGTGTATTTTAGAATCAAACAAATGAGTAAGTATTTTGAGGCTGTTGGGCATCAGGGTTCTCAACACAGAAGGGAGTTACAAGTACAGAATAAGAGAATACAAATTCTGCAGTGTTAGATTAAAAATAAAAGTATCAGTTTGAAATGTTAAGAAAAAAAAAAAAAAACTCCAGGGAAGTTTCCTAGCTCTGTTCTCTGAAAAAGCCTGAAAGCAATGACATCCTTCATATTAATGAGCACACTCAGGGCCCAGATTTTGGAAACTATTACCCACCAACAGAAATCATGTTTCCTTAGAAAAATCCCTGGTTTCAAGGCAGGGGCAAGTAAAGTACAAGGTGAGGGCAGAACGCCTTATTGTGCCAGGAAGTGTGAAAACGCTCTGACATGGTGACATGTCAAAAAGACAGCTGAGGTAGCTTGAGGGAATTCCTACTGGTCAACTCTGGAACAAGCTGAGCATTCAAAGAATGACAGAAATGGAATATAACTTTGAATAAAAAATAACCCAGGAGTCTATTTTGATATTTTAAAAATTAAAAATAGGGACTTCCCCGGTGGCGCAGTGGTTAAGAATCCACCTGCCAATGCAAGTGACGTGGGTTCGAGCTTGGTCCGGGAAGATCCCACATGCCGCGGAGCAGCTAAGCCCGTGCGCCACAACTACAGAAGCCCGCGTGCCTAGAGCCTGTGCTCTGCAACAAGAGAAGCCACCACAATGAGAAGCCCGCACACCGCAACGAAGAGTAGCCTCTGCTCGCCTCAACTAGAGAAAGCTCACGTGCAGCAATGAAGACCCAACGCAGCCAAAAATCAATTTAAAAAATTAAAAATAAGGGGGAGAATAGAAAGCTTTTAATTAAAAAATCCAACTAGGAGACTATGGGAGGCGGAGGGGGGAGTTTCGGGACCGCAGAGTAGTGCACAGCGACGGGTGCGGAGGGCAAAGCGGGGAGATTCCTGCACAGACGATCGGTGCCGACCAGCACTCACCAACCCTGCGAGCTGAGGCTCGGGTTTTGGTTTTGGACGGAGCTCAGGGAGAGGACTGGGGTTGGCGGCTTGAACATAGCCTGAAGGGGTTAGTGCACCACGGCTAGCCGGGAGGGAGTTCGGGGAAAAGCCTGCACCTGCCGAAGAGGCAAGAGACTTTTTCTTCCCTCTTTGTTTCCTGGTGCGCGAGGAGAGGGGTTTAAGAGCGCTGCTTAAAGGATCTCCAGAGACAGGCGTGAGCCGCGGCTAAAACCGCGAACCCCAGAGACGGGCGCGAGTCGCGGCTAAAAGCGCGAACCCCAGAGACGGGCGCGAGCCGCGGCTGAAAGTGCGGACCCCAGAGACGGGCGGGAGACGCTAAGGCTGCTGCTGCCGCCACCAAGGGGCCTGTGTGCGAGCACAGGTCACTCTCCACACCCCTCTTCCGCGGAGCCTGTGCAGCCCGCCACTGCCAGGTTCCCGGGATCCAGGGACAACTTCCCCGGGACAACGCACGGCGGGCCTCAGGCTGGTGCAACGTCACGCCGGCCTCTGCCGCAACGTCACGCTGCCTCTGCCGCCGCAGGCCGGCCCCGCACGCAGTGCCCCTCCTTCCCCCATCCCCCAACCCCCGGCCTGAGTGAGCCGGAGGCCCCGAATCAGCGGCTCCTTTAACCCCGTCCTGTCTGAGCGAAAAAACAGACGCCCTCCAGCGACCTACACGCAGAGGCAGGGCCAAATCCAAAGCTGAGCTCCTGTGAGCTGTGAGAACAAAGAAGAGAAAGGGAAATCTCTCCCAGCAGCCACAGAAGCAGCGGATTAAAGCTCCACAATCAACTTGATATACCCTGCATCTGTGGAATACCTGAATAGACAAGGAATGATCCCAAATTGAAGAGGTGGAATTTAGGAGCGAGATCTATGATTTTTTTCCCTTTTCCTCTTTTTGTGAATGTGTACGTGTATGCTTCTGTGTGAGATCTTGTCTGTTTACTCTTGCTTCCACCATTTGTCCTAGGAGTCCATCCGTCCATGGTTTTTTTAAAAAAGATTTTTTTCTTAATAATTAATTTTAATTGTAATAACCTTATTAAAAAAAAATCCAACTAATAAATGTAGAAAGAATTATAAACATAGAAAATTACTGTCTTATAATCATCACAGTAATAGCTGATTCATGCAAGAATCATCAACAGATGCTAAAACCACTGGGTAAAAGACTGTTGGGAGGCAGAAAATTCAGTCTGCTAATATAATACCACAGATCACTTATTAAACACAAAGGAAAACAGATGCCTTTACTGGAGAGAAAGGTGGCAGATACTGTCACAACCAAATGATCAAACTGAACAAAATCAACAATAAGATAAATGTCACGTGCCTGATGTAAAACACTTAGGAGAACACAGCTTCCCTTACATAATGTTCTTGTTGAAAATGTTCAACCTGAATCAAATGACGAGGAAACAATCTGAATGTTCTACACAACAACTGACCTCAAGTCTTCAAAAATACCAATGCTAAGAACAACAAAAGTCTAGGAAACTGTTCTAGATGAAAGGTAATTGAAAAGACGTGAAAATAAATGCAATGTGTGGTATTTGGTTGGATAAGAAAAAAAATACCTCAAACCTAAAACCAAAAGACTAGCTAAAAAGGACACTGCTGGGATGACTACAGAAATCTGAACATGGACTGTGTATTAAATGACATTAATGCATCAATCCTACATTTCCTGATTGTGGTAACAGGAGGATGTCTGTGTAAGAACAAGGAGATACATGATGAAATATTTAGGGGTTAAGGTTTATAAAGTCTGGAAATAATTCTCAGATGGTTCAAGAACAAAAAAGCATACAGAAAAACTAAGCAAAAGTGGCAAAATGTTAAAAATTGGTGAACCTAGGTGATGGTTATAGGGGTGTTCATTGTAATATTTTTGCAAACCCTCTTTTCTGTGGGGTTGCAAATTTCAAAATAAAAAGTCAAGACACGTCGGACTCAAAGAAAATACTTGCAAAACACATATATGATTAATGACTGTTACCCAAAATATACAAAGAACTCCTAAAACTCAACCATAAGAAAACTCGATTAAAAAATGGGCCAAACACCTGGACACCTCACCAAAGAAGATACATAGATGGCAAATAAGCATATGAAAAGATGCTCAACATCATATGTCATCAGGGAACTGCAAATTAAAACAAAAATGAGATACCACTACACACCTATTAGAATGGCCAAAATCTGAAACACTGACAAGGATGTGGAGCAACAGGGAACTCTCATTCACTGCCGGTGGGAAGGCAAAATGGTACAGCCAGTCTGGAAGACAGTTTGGCAGTTTCTTACAAAAGTAAACACATTCCAACACCACCAAGAATGGAATCTGGGTGATAATGTGTGCCAGCGTAGGTTCATCAACTATAACAAATGCACTACTCTGGGCAGGACTGTGAGAGTGCGGGGCACGGGGGAGGTTCAAGGAAACTCTCTGCACTTACCACTCAATTTTGCTGTGAACCTAAAACTGCTGTAAAAAATGAAGTCTATTTTAAAAATTGGGGGATGGAGTGTACCAGATTACGCACACTTTTTCCTCCTAGGAACTCACTCCGACTGACTCCACTGGCTAGGCCCCATCTCTACCCTGTAGACTTGTGGACTCTTGATTGCATCATTTTATTTCAAGTGGCATTTCCCACGTGAATCTTCTCTTCAAATAAACAGAAAAGAGAAATGAGAAGTGACTGTGCCCGAGAGAGAAAGATCCTTCTGTTAACCCTCCTCCATTCTCTGACACCTCAAGTCCATTCCTTATATCTGGCCACTGGTTCTCTCTTCTTTTTCCCAGGGAAAGGCCAACCCTTAGAAATACCTGTGGAAGTCAAGCAGGTGTTCTGAATCGATATAATCATTCAAGTTCAGGGTCAAGTCTGACACTTGCTGTGAGCCATGTTCCTAGAAAAATGAAAATAGAAAATGAGAGACTGGGGTATTTCTGGTCTAATGAGTAAGTGGCGGGGCGGTGGTGGGGAGAGGAACAATTTAATACTCAACCTAAAGAAATACGAAGAGACATATATAAGGACTGTTTGTAATAGATGAAGTGCATGTCTCATGCTTGGGGACTTCTCTGATCTAGGAATAATGCCTTTCTGAGGCAGAGCCCAGAAAAACCTACTTCCCAGGCTCTTTTGCAGCTTGGACACAGGCATGTAACTGAGGTGCCAAATGGATGCACAACTTCAACTTGGAGGTGAGCACCATGGATAAACAGGCTGAGTAAGGGGCAGACGTCTTGCTATCAAGAGTAGCAGCAGAGGCAGCAGGGGTCACAACATCAGTGGCTCCTGAGAAGGGGCACCTGGGTTGGCAGTCAGCCAGTACCTAATGCCCTGGGGTGGTGGCAGCAGCAGTGGTTTCCACGGCATGCTTTGGAGCAATGCCCTGGAAGCGCAGCCTTGAAACTGTTTCTCTAGCCCTCCCAACAATTCAGTGAGTTATCCCAGTTCTTTTAATAAACCTGACTGTTTAAACAAACCTGAGGGGATTCTGTCGTTTATAACTAAGAATGCTGTGTGATACAAAATCTAAACGTTCATCAAAAGGGAGACGGATAAACAAATTATGGTATTATGGAATACTACATAGTGGCTAAAATGAATAAGGTATAGCTATATGCATTCCCATGTAAAGACCTCCAAAACATACTGAGGGAAAAAAAGCAAAGTGCAGCACAATACGGACTGCGTGATACTTTTGTATAAATACAGACCACCAGGCCAAACTTAAAAAAAGAGTCACTGCCCTCAGGGTGCTTACAGTCTATATTACATAGACTACAGAATATTTTGCTATAGTGGTAGAATACAAATATTACACCAAAGCATAAATAAGCACACTAATTACAAACTGTGTTAAGTACCAGGCAGGAAAATAAAATGATGAAGCAGAGGCATAATTTAGATTTTTCTGGCAGATGAGAGTAAGTAGTCAGGACTGAACTTTTTGAGTAAGTGAAAAACAAGAGGGAGTCAGTCAGGCTAAAGGAAGGGTGGAGGGTGTGTATCTGTGTGAGGCGGCAATGGTACAGAGGAAGAGCTTTCCAGCATAGGAAACATGAAGTATACAGGCTCCAAGGCGGCAGAAAGCTAAGCTTATCTAAAGAACTAAAAGTAGCCCCCGAGGCTACAATAAGCTTTTTTCTCCCAAGCTGTCCCTGAATGGATTTACCTTACTTAACTATTCCTCTGTGAAGGAAAGTCCCTCCTCTTACAGTAATAGGCAGGGAACATCTCTGAACACAAAGCATTTCTACATTTAGGGTCCTGGCCTCAGAATAAAGTTCTGGAAGTAGGATCACTGAGTAAAGTCTTCACGAACACTGAGGGTTCTTAAATGGGTTTCAAAAAGGCGATCCCAAGGTCTACTCCCATCAGCAGAGCCCCCGGTGCCCTAGGGCCTCACCAGCACATTGATGATCACGCTGTTCTCCACAGTGACAGCCTTCACAAGGAGCTTTCTGGACCCATCCTTTGACTCATACCGGAGGACGTACAGGTCTTTATTGTTGTTCCATTCTGCTGGCAGCAGTTCTGATTTCTTATCATTGGGACCCGGCTGAGAAGACACCAGAGATGAGAGGTGAAAGATCATGACCTCAGATCTAAAAAGGACCTTACAGATAATCTAATCCTGCTCCCTCACTTCACTGATGAAGACACGGAGGTCAGGAGAAGTAAAATGTCCAAGGTCCTACGGCAAGTCAGAGGTCTGGGGTCTCTGGACTCCTGCTCTAGTGATCCTCCCTCATATCTGACTGCCTTTGTGACAGAGCACTGGAACCTGTCAAGAATCTGTAGCCTTGGTTTAACAATCTCTTCTCTATCCCCCTGTCAAGAATAAGGCCAGTCACCCAAAGGGATACTGTGAAATTCTAAGACAGTGTTTCTCGAAGTCTGGAATTCAGGCCATCTGCAAAGGGATCACAAAAGTGTTGAGTAAAACTACAGATTCTAATGTACACCTCTCCAGACTACTGTAGTGCCTTAATAAAAATAATGAACAACTTTCATACAAACAAAATATAGCACACGTACAAGATAAAAAAAGAATTATAAAATGGACACCTATGTACGTACCTACAGCCAGCTTAAGAAACAGAACGTGGCCAATCCTGTTCAAGCCTTGAGTAGCCTATCCCCAATGAATCTCCCTCCTCCTTCCTCATGGGTAATCACTAAGCTGTTTTAAAAATTTCTTTACTTTTCCTTATAGTTGTGTTACTATACACAAACCCTAAAAATATACTGTTTCAAATGTTTTTGAATTTTATATAAACAGCATCACTTTTATCTGCCGTTTTCAATCAATATTGTTTTGAGATTCATCCATGGCAATGCACTTAACTATAGCTGACTCACTGTACAGTTTTTGCTATATGTTCACAGCCATATAGCCCATCATTGCATGAATATGCTGCAAGTTACAAACTCACTTGTTGATGGATGTTTGGAGTGCTTCCAGTTTATTTGTTTTGCTATTATAAACAATGCTGTTATGAACATTCTTGTACACATCTCCTAGTACACATATGGATGAACTCCTACAGAGTATCGCTAGGGGAAGAACTTTTAATTTATAAGATAAAGTCAAGTTGTTTTCAAAAGAAGTATGGATTTACACTCCCATGAGCAATGTATGTATGAGAGTTCTTGTTCCACGAGGTCAGCAAGATTGCTATTGTCCAATTAAAAAATTTTTGCCAACCTAATGGGAGTAAAAATGCATCACTGTGAGTTGTGATGGCCTCATCTCTTTAAAAAAAAAATCCTAGGACTTGCTTTTTACATACTAACGTTTGAGAAGTAGTTCTGAACTACTACCTCGATAGTAAAAACTAATACAGTGATTTCCAGGTGGGGAAAGATTTCTTAAATGAGTCCACAAAAAAAAAAAGTGCTGTCTTTGACACTGCTCATAATTTAAAGCTCCAGATCAACAACAGATACTACAGACAAAGTTAACAGGCAGTCACGGGCTAGGATGAGCTATGTCCTAGCCTAGCTGGCACAACACAAATTAATAACTAGTACAAAAAGGGAATGCCTGGAAAACGAACAATAAAAATTGGGAACCCACTTGAAAAAGGTATGAACAAGCAAAAGATAAGAGCAGCTAACAGTGTATAAAGGATCATTCAACTTTACTAGCACTCAGACACACATAGGCTAAAATATGAGATACCAGGATCCACCCATCAGACTGCTGTTATCTGTTTTTCTATTTTTTTGCCAGTGTTTGTGTGGGTGTGGGGAGAATGGCAACCTCCAGGCGCTGCTGGTGGCCGTTCACACTCTTACAACCCTTTTGGAGAGCAATCTGGTAATATTCAGTGCAATTAGGTAAGCTGACACCCCATGACCCAAAACCTTCACTCCTGGAAGAAATTCTGTGCACAGAGGCACAGGGAATATGACAAGGGATCTTCATCACAACCCTGCTGGAGGAACCAAATGGGAGTTAAAATGCAAAATATGTTCACAGTGGAATACTGTATAGCAGTTAGAAGGAACAAACTAGATCTAACTGCAGTATTATAGATAAAAGTAAACAATGTGACAAAGAAAAAAATTTTTTAAATGAGATTTACAGCCAGGTACCATTTATGTAAAAAATTTTAAAACACACAAAAAATCTATATATTGTTTTCATAGAAGCATAGTTCTACAGCTAAACACGCAGCAAGTGGACTGGGAAGATCTGTATTCATGAGACTACGGCGGGAGGGAGTGCGACCAAAGATGAAAAACAACAACAAAAGACAAAGATCCAGCAACACAGACCTCACACCTCACCAAGGACAACGGAAGGCCAAGAACGGAGATCGTGGGCCGCTCTGGTCACCTCTGGGGCTCAGGAATCAAACTGGGAAAGTGGTCCCAAATAAAATTCAAGACATTGCAACTGGCATGGTTTCAAACCTGGCTAAATGACAAGGAAACTCAGGCCTGAAGCAGAGAAATGAGAGTGACAGAAAACAAAAGTGAAACTAATCAGCCCACTCTGCTAAAAGAAAGAGAAACTATCCCCTCACCCTCAACTGGGTAAATTTCCTATAACCATGTTTAGTGTCCTGGATTTAAGGTTTACTTTGGAAGCCAAGAATTTGATGACATGCCTTGCCTTTGTTCTATCAAGGGCCTTTGAATTTATATTTATACCCTCCATTACAGCATTCAACCCACCAGAATTTCTTCTTGGAGTATAAATAATTCAGCCTGCTCACTCTCCCATAACCTCAGGCTTCCAGAGCAAGAGAGAATCCTAGGGCCTAGTGAGACTGGTACCTCTCACTGCAGTGGAACCAGTGTTCCCCAGCTCAAGGGCTGCCCTGATATGGGAAAACAGGTGGGACTGAAAGAGACTGGCCTTGGTGATATCAAGCCAAACATGGCATCAACTGCCCTCTAGAGCGGGACATCAAATATCAGACCTCCCAAAGAGCTACGACTGGAAAGCAGCCAAAGTACATGGTTGTGCTGTTTAACTCGCTGGGATGAAAAAAAGTCTAACGGGGGCTGAAAACTGCCTAAGGTCATGATAAGTCAAGTGCAGAGCTCGGTTTGGCATTCAGAGCTCCTGACTGCCCACGCTATGGCTGGAGATTTTCCCAGCCAAGTCCCCCAGATGGGCCCCCCAAAAGTAAAGATAGTTGTCCCCTTAGGCAAAATCCTGGGGCTGGAAGCATTCTTTAATGGCCATGAGTTCATTCCAGTGTCCCTGGGCTAAAATGCACCCAAATAAGATCATTTGGGGCATCTTCTCTCTTTTGTCATAATCTTTAGATTCCTACAACAGAAAACAATATTCTCATAATTAAGTCTACGGCCATCTCTATTCCCTTGCTACTTAAACCACCTGACACAGCTGTAAAGCTCTTATGAGGAGCGGTGCTGACTTCAAGAAAGAAATCCAAATTCAAATATTGAATTTTTTATTGAAGCTGTATCGCTCTTCTAATCAAGTTTTATGTACACAATTCCCCTGTACCAGAGGACACAAAACCAAAGAGAAAAGCAGACAATTTAGCTTTCTAGTTAACTGTCAACATATTAAATGATCAAGTACACAATTTCAGGACCTTCCTCTCTCTCTTATCACCCCCAGAAGGGTGGGAAGCAGGAGGTGGCTGGAGAGGCAACATAAACATCCTCTGAACTTGGCAAATACTACTGGTCTCAGCTGAGACTGCTGGCCCCACACTGGGAAACTAAAACCTCTCTTAAATAAACTAATAGGAAAGATGCGCCTCCAAAAGGTCTCTACTCTGAATGAAAGTAAACTCAGCAGAAGCGAGAGGAGGACAAGTGCAACCTGAACTCCAGTGGCACTTAAGGGGCAGAGAGAAGCAAAAACACACCATGCTCTAGTGTGCAGAACAAATGCCCATCCCCCACCACGGGGGAACATGCTTGATTCAGCACTGGGGTGGACAGATGGACAGTGGGCAATGCCTTCTAAACCACCATCCGCACTCCCCCGGGCCTCCCCTAGGATGTCTGGAGCCAGCATCTTTTTCTGGCTTGCATGAACTCGACATGTGGCGTCATAAACAGAGGAGAATTAGATGGACCTCTGGGATTCAGTTAAGGATCTCTTATTTATTTTTTTAGACCAGTATTGAAATGAGATTGTGTTCTTTCTGAAAATTTGCAAGCCTGGAGTACATGGCAAGGGGATGGTGCCAGTTAGGAGGAGGCAATGACCTACATGAACTGATGTCCCTAAGCTGTCAAAGTGACTCAGACAGAGTTGCTGACAGGATTCGTGAGGGGACGAGTGGTGGGAGCAGATCTGCAGTGCTGAAGGGGAAGAAGAGAAGGGAGTCACACGGGCTCTTTGTAACAAGTTCCTGTTCCTGGGGGGAGAGGTTCTAACAGTGTGTCAGGGCAGCAGCAGCTAGCTGAGAGTAAAATACAGAGAGTGAGGTACATGAGGAGGGAAGAAAGCAGGGCAAACCTGTTAGATCTGAAGGACAGGGCAAGGGGCAGGGAGGGGTGGGGGGGCAGCGCTGAGAGTCGAAAGGGGAGCCCCAAGGTCAGGAACAAGTCTTACCCCCTCTCCAATTCCACTGTCCCCTGCACCATCCTACACTTCAGCTTTCTGGGAGAATGTCCCAGGAAAAGGTGAAATGAAACGCCTGGGGCAAGTGAAAGAGCTGTTAAAGATCAGAAAGCTGGAATGAGGCAAGCGAGGAGACATAAGGTTTCTTTTGGGGCGATTACATACTGAAAGTGGAAACCTGACACTCAGGATTCTGGGCCCTGCCTCTACCTGATCCCAAGGTCTGAAATGTTGAAAGGCAAGGTAAGTGGAAGGAAGCAAAAGGTGAACAGAAAGGCCAGGAACAAAGGCATCTGGGAGGGAGAATTGTTCCTGCTTCCAGGGTGTGTGGGTGGGTGAGTGTGTGTGTGTCTGTGTGTAAGGCTGGTCCTTCTTTTCCCGTGAGCCTGGAGGTGGTGGTGGAGAAGTTTACTGTGTGTATCTGGGGTCCCACTGAGGCACTTGAGGTCTGAGGGGGGGGAAAAAAAGAGCCAGAAATCCATGACAGTTCTTGTGTTTCTTATTCCTGTTGGTGAGGGTAAAGCATGAGGGGGTGTGATAGTCTTGGTCACGAGTTTTAAGGGACAGAGAAATGGAGCAGTGGGGGTGGGGGGGCGAACCTGGCTCTAGGAGCCCAGGATGTGTAAACTCTGTCTGAGGAGGGACCCCTAAAGCTCTGTGTCAGAAGAGGAAAGATTAAGACGCTGGATGTATATCTGAGAAACTAAAAAAGTATTAGGGTATCTGAGAACTAAAGCAGTTAGAAATGAGAGTGAGGTTAAAATCTCACTGTGAGACGAAAGGAGTGAAGCGCCCCGCTCCCCAGAGCTGGTCCCGGTTCTGAGAGTGAGACGAGAGTGACAGTCAGGGGCAGGCAGTGAGTCCTGAGCGTGTGTATGGGAGGATATTTTCTCGGATGGAGCAGAAGGGAAATGAAGGGGCAGTAAGGGGCCCAGGCCCAGTTCTCACAGGAAGCTGGTGTGTGCAATGACGTACAGGGGGAGAGTCACAGGGAAGCGGCAGGGAAGATGGGAGAATGCTACGGCAAAGAATCAGTGAGGTCGGCCGGGCCCGCCAGTCCTGGGGCTCTCTGTGGGGATGACCACAGGGCCCCCTGCTCTAAGAGGCAGAGCCTGAGGATGGGACAGCTGTTGGCGAGGAAAATTACTTGGCCCTACACCCAGGGTGCATGTCTGTACGTGTGTGGGAGGTAGCTGTTCCCCCGGGGCCCGAGTGAAGACCATAACGGTGAGTGGGCTGCACCAGGCCCTTCACTAAAGCGGGAAGGGTTGTCCGAGCTCTAAGGGCCCTTGACTGGAGCTGAGTCGGCCCAACCTCCCCCCACCCCTGTGCCTGGATCCAGATGTCTGGTGGGCGCTCGACTACAGTATGAGGAGGGCAGTACTGGGTACAGCCCCACCCCACCCAGCAGCGTGGGAAGGAGCTTGGCGTTGTTCGGGCAGGTGAGGAGTACTCAGGAGAGGAACCCCTGTGTCGCTGCCAGATCCGCACAATCCCGGCCTCGGAGACTGCCAGCCTGTGCTGCAGCGAGTTCTGTCCTTGGGTTTTCAAATCGTGTTGTGCCAGCTAGGCTAGGACAACAGAGCACCTCCCGACCCGTAGACTACAGGTACCCATGGTGTCATGACTCCTAGGACCCAGACCTGGGAGGAGGGAAGGTCAGGCACTTTGGACCGAGCCTCCGGTCCTCTGGGTTTGGGCAGAAGACACCTTACCCCCTCCACACTGGCCCCGGGGCGGCTCCGTGGCGTACCTGGTCGCCGGCACCCAAGCCGTAGTAGCCATGCGTGACCACCTCCCAGTGCAGGAAGCAGACGAGCGCGTCCTGCGCGCAGGTGATGACCGGCGCCGCCGACGCGAACAGTACCTCCAAGCCCGCCATGAGAGCCCCCGACTTCTGCGGGCGGAGGAAGAAAGGGAGAAAGTACGGTGAGCCGATTCGGCCCTCACAGTTCTGCTGACTCCACTCCCCTAATCCGCTGGTTCTCGTCGAGTCTCCACCTGCGCGGCCAAAATGGAGACGCTCTGCGTCGGGGTGTGGCCGCCGGAAGTAGCTTCCCGCTCCGGCGCTGCTGCGCCAGCGCGCCCGGCTGGAAACAGAAGGGAGACGCTAAAGGGTTCCGACAGGCAGCGCGTGGGCGGGACAGGACCCCTGGGGACAAGGTCCTTCAAAGCTGGAATCTCCGTCTTCCCCGCAGCGGGCAGATCCGCTACACGTAGGTTGTGGCATCGTTTGAAGAGAGGTTACCTTGTTCTGAGCCACAGACCTCCCATCTGCAGAATGGGGTGGACGTATGCTGGTGGGAGAAGAGGTAATGAAATAGGGCTATAATATATTCAGAATAATAATTGACACTTATGCGGTGCTTGCTCCATGGAACATTATTCTAAATGCTTTACTTGTATTCATTTATTTAATCCTCACCACCCAACCCCATAAAGTTGGTATTTGATAGCTCCATTCTACTGATGGGTAAACAGACACACAGAGAGGTAAATGTCACAAAGATGAGTGAGTGGCAGAGATGGTACTGCAATCTAGCAGTCTGGCTCCTTGGATAACATTTATTAAATGTTTACTCTGTGCTATATCCTGTGTCAAAACATTCACATCACCCTATCAAAAACTCGATGAGGTATGTTCCATTATCATTCCCATTTTGCAGATTTGTCACCAGCTTGGAGAATGGAAGCCGCCTCCCCCAAGAAGACGCAGCTGCTGACTGGAGAGCTGGCGCTCCTGATCCACTACCAAATGTCAGTCATTTATTTGTCTGTCACCTTCATGATTTTTACCACTTACTGTTTTTACTCAAATAAATTTAGTTTTCCCATCCCAGTCAGCACCCTGCAAGCCATCATCATCTCTCGCTTGGATGTCTGCACCAGCCTCTAAACTGCCATACTCCATCTCTGTCTCCCTAAAGTCTGTTCTACGCTCTGCAACTAGACATGCTGTTAGAACACATGCCAGATCACATCGCTTCTCTACTCAAAACCCTCCCAGGGCTTCCATCACACTCAAAAGAAAAGTAAGTCCTTCCCATGGTCTGCAGGAACCTTCCTGTGGTCTGTGCTCCCCACCCCAATGTCTCTCTCTAACATTACTCCCTCCAATTTCCCTGCACTCTTGACTGCAATAACCTTGACTCCCCTCTTCTTTCACACCCACATCTGATCCAACAGCAAAGCTAGTCAACTTAAACCTCAAAATATATTCTGAATCGGACCACTTCCACCCACCTCCACTGCCTCCACCCTGGTCTGAGCCTCTGGCATCTCATACTTGGACTATTGCAGAAGCTTCCTAACCAGTCTCCCTCTTCCACATGTTCTATTCTCTAGGCCTTTGCATATACTCCCTCTGCCTGGATTGCTCTTTCCCCAAACATCTGCATGGTTTGCTCTTTCATTTTAAATGACTCCTTCCCTCACCTCCTATCAGTCTCAGCAGAGGGCTTCCCTGACATCCCATCTAAAATAACCTTCTATTCTTAACCCCTTACCTTGCTTGCTTTCTTGCAAAGCATTACTCATAAGCTGACACTATGTTAGATATTTATTTGCTTAATTATTTAATGACTGTCTTCCCACTAAACTGTGACAAGGGAGAAGGGACCATGTCTGTCTTGTGCACAGGTAGATACCTGAATGCCTTCCTGGCTCAATATATACTTATTGAATGAATGAATGCTGAATGAATGAATTATTGGCCTGGGCTCAGGCCAACTGGGCCAGTCTCACCGCTTTGCAGTCCACCACTCACTTTGTTAGCTGGCCCTGTACTTTTCCAAATTTTGTGTTCTTGGGGTTCCCCTGGGATGCCCAAATTCTTGAACCCCATCTGCAGAGATTCTGGCTGAGCATTTCTGAGGTGGAGTGCAGGTATGTTGACGACACTCTGGGTGATGCTAAAGCTGGTGGCTATGGAACTCCTGAGATGTACTGCCTGTGACATAAAGCTGTTTGCCCTTTCCACTAAGAAGCTTTGCACTTACAAGCTTCCTACTTTTGCTTGCTCTGTCTCTTCCGCTTGCAATGTCTTTCCCCACTTATTGGAAGTTCTCACCAATTCATTCATTCATTCATTCACTAATTCACTAAACCTCCATAGGCCGGGTTGCCATGGATAGTGATGCAGGCTGTGCACTGCACAAAAGTACCCATCCAGTAGCAGCCCCATTCCTAAGTGTCTACTATGAGCAAGTCCCAGATGACCAAGCCGTAGTTCCTGCCTCTATGGAGCTCACTGTCTAGTGGTTAAAAAAAATTACAGATAGAGGTAACCTAGTAAAAACTGCCATGGCAGAGGGGCACTTGGAGGACTGTACCAAGCAGCTGGTACTGGGTGATTAGAAGGTCACTGCTACAAACTGAGGCCTTCCCCCATCTCCTCTGCCCACAGTGACTCTCTCCTCAGTGCAGCTGGCCTCAGTGGAGTGCCAAGGAGCAGGCATGGGACAGTGAGATCTATCAGCTTCAGTGGGGAGGGGAATTTTATCACTGAAGTTGGTTAGAATGACTGGTTCATGGTGATAATAAAAAGTAGACTGGCTGTTGGTCCATGTTATTACTGCTTTTAAGTTTTTAAAGACAATGTCCCCCCTACCACTATTGCCTGCCCTGGGCAGACAGCTCCCTTTGGTTCAGCCACTGCTTTGCGTGCAATCGGTTAGAACTCGCATCTCACAGAACTTTGGTTCCTTGTTATACATCATCCCTGTTAGCTTGGGTTCCCTCAGAAGCTAATTTGAGATGAGGATTTGAGTGGTTTATTGGGGAGCTGATTCCAGGAGATAGCAATAAGGGAGTAGAGAAGTGACACGGGATGAAAGGCAGCCAATGTATGTTATGTGCTCAAGCCAGGAGCTCTGGGCACCTGGAGCTCAGTCCTGCCAGGCAACTCTGGCAAACAGTGTAGGACATGTCTCAGAGTTGTTTCAATTGAAGGCAAGGGAACTGGTGTGTTTTCACTGACTCCCATCTGCCACAGGTCAAGGGCTGCTTCTGGGGGCATGAAAAGCCCTCAGGCAGAGAATTGTGAAGTTTAAAGAAAGAAGCCTGTGGTTCTTAGAGGTGCCTGCTGAGGAGTGAGTGGGGCACCATGGAGTCTGCTTTGTGCCTCATGCCCCGCACCCTAGTCTGTGGGTCAGCAGCCAGCATGGAGTAGGCACTAGCATCTGGGTACTGAAAGAATGAAGTGAGCTCTGTCTCTTGCACTAGGCTGTGAGTCCCTTGAGATCAGGACTGTGTTCCATCCACACTGGACCCCAGGGTCCTCCATGGATGGAAGCAAATGGGAGAATCCTGTGGGGCTGGAGGTTGTCTGTGTCCTGACCCCAGTCCATCTAGCATTTTCTGTGGACTTACCTCCATCAACAAGAGTCTCAGTTGTCCCTGTGAGGCCTGTGAGTGGCTGAGAGGAAAGCAGGTGGAAGGTGCCTCCCTAGCTGGGCCCCCAGTGCCTGGGCTGTACAGAGCCCATGCCGGAGATGAGGGCCCAGGATGATGGAAAGAACGTGGCAGGTTGCTGCAGCTACCAGTTCTTGGTTGCCAAGTGACAGCAACATGGGTATTCCAAGTTCTCTGGAAACTGTCTCCATGGAAACTGTGAAGCAGTGAGCTGAGAAGCAGGATCCAGATGAACACTGAGGTGGAATCATTCACCACTGGAATCCTGCCCCTTTGGCCTAGCATCAGCCCAACCACTACACCTCCTCCGAGAAGCCCTCCGTGATTAATACTGTTCAATAGTATCTGAACTTCCCATTCCCCTTGTCGATGGGGTGCCCAGCATATCTGACACCTGGAGGAGATAACTCTTTAAAAAAATTATATATATGTATATATATAATTTTAATATAACTTACTTTTTTGAAAGTCTTTTATTGTGGTAAAATACACATGACAAAATTTAACTATCTTAATTATTTAGAAGTGTACAGTTCAGTGATATTAAGTACATACATATTGTTGTGCAGTCTCCAACATTCATCTTCAGAACTCATTTTATCTTGCAAAACTGAAACTTTGTATCCATTAAACCTTAACTCCCCATTCCTGTCTCTTCGCAATCCCTGACGATCATCATTCTGCTTTCTGTAGAATCATGTCTCTAAAGATCTGACTACTCTAGATCCCTCATTTAAGTGGAATCATACAGTATTGTCTTTTTGTAACTGGCTTATTTCACAGCTTAATGTCTTCAAGTTTCATCCATGTTGTAGCATGTCTCAGAATTTCTTTCCTTTTTAAGGCTGAATAATATTCCATGTATATATCTGTATCATAGATATCTATCTATATATATATATTTATATATCTATCTATCTAATGGAATATCTATACATATCACATCTTGCTTATCCACTCATCGGTTGGTGGACACTTAGGTTGCTTCCATCTTTTGGCTATTATGAATAATGCTTCTGTGAACATGTGTGTACAAATATTTCTTTAAGACTTTGATTTCAGTCGTTTTGAATATATACCTAGGAGTAGAATTGCTGAACCAACGGTAATTCTATTTTTAATTTTATGAGGAATTGCCATACTGTTTTCCGCTGAGGCTATAACATTTTACATTCCCAACAGTGCACAATGGTTCACATTTCTCTACATCATTGCCAGCGCTTGTTGTTTTTGGTTTTATTTTTTGTTAGTGGCCATCCTAATGGGTATGAGGCGGTATCTCATTGTGGTTTTGATTTGCATTTCCCTAATGATTAGTGACATTGAGCATCTATCCACGTGCTTATGGGCCATTTGTATATCTTCTTTGAAGAACTGTCTGTGCAAGTCCTTTGCCCATTTTTGAATTAGGTTGTTTTCAAATAGGCATTATTTTTAGAGCAGTTTCATATTCACAGCAAAAACTGGGAGGAAGGACAGAGATTTCCCACATACCCTCTCCCCCAACACATGCGCAGCCTCTCCCTTTATCAATATCCCCCACAGAGTACTACATTTTTTTAAATTGGTGAACTTACATTGACACATCATTATTACCACAGTTCATAGGGTTCACTCTAGGTGTTGTACATTCTATGGGTTTGGACAAATGTATAATGACATGTTTCCACCATTATAGTTTCATACAGAGAAATTTAATTTCACTGCCCTAAAAATCCTCTGCTCTCCACCTATTCATCTCTTCCTTCCTCTTAATCCTTGGTAAGCACCGTTCTTTTTAATCTTCACAGTTTTGCCTTTTCCAAAATATCATAGAGCTGGAATCATACAGTATGTAGTATTTTCAGACTGGCTCCTTTCACTTAGTAATACGCATTTACGATTCTTCCATATGTTTCATGACTTGATAGCTTTTTTTTTTGGTCTGTTTTTTTGTTTTTAAGCATTGCATAACATTCCACTATCTGGATGTACCACAGTTTACCCATTCACCTACTGAAGGACATCTTGGTTGTTTCCAAGTTTTAGCAATTATAAGTAAAGCTGTTATAAACATACATGGGCAGGCGTTCGTGTGAATATAAGTTTTCAGTTCCTTTGGGTAAATACCAAGGAACATAATTCCTGAATAGTATGGTACGAGTGTGTTTAGTTTTGTAAGAAACTGCTTCCAAAGTTGCTGTACCATTTTGCATTCCCACAAGCAATGAGGTCCTGTTGCTTCATATTCTCACCAGCATTTCATGTTGTCAGTGTTCAGAATTTTGGCCATTCTAATAGGTGTATAGTGGTATCTCATTGCTTTCATTTGTATTTCCCTGATGATATATGATGTGGGCCATCTTTTCATATGCTTATTTGCCATCTGTGTATCTTCTTTGATGAGGTGTCTGTTCAGGTCTTTGGCCCAATTTTTAATCAGGTTATTTTCTTATTGTTGAACAACTCTTATGGTTGTTAAGAATTCTTTGTACATTTTGGATTAAAGTCCTTTATCAGATATGACTTTTGCAAATATTTTCTCCGAGTCTGTGGCTTGTCTTTTATACTCTTGACAGTGTCTTTAGCAGAGGAGACTTTTTAAATTTTAATGAAATCCAGCTTATTGATTCTTTCTTTCATGAATTGTGCCTTTGGTTTTGTATCTAAAAAGTTATTGCCAGACTGTAGGTCATCTAGATCAGGGGTTCCCAACCCCCAGGCCACAAACCAGTACCGGTCTGTGGCCTGCTAGGAACAGGCCCACACAGAAGGAGGTGAGCGGCGGGTGAGCCAGCAAAGCTTCATCTGTATTTACAGCTGCTCCCCATTGCTCGCATTACCGCCTGAGCTCCACCTCCTGTCAGATCAGTGGCGGTATTAGATTCTCTTAGGAGTGGGAACCCTACTGTGAACTGTGCATGCGAGGGATCTAGGTTGCGTGTTCCTTGTGAGAATCTAATGCCTGATGATCTGAGGTGGAGCTGAGGCGGTGATGCTAGTGCTGGGGAGCGGCTGCAAATACAGATTATCATTAGCAGAGAGGTTTGACTGCACAGAGACCATAATAAATCAGTTGCTTGCAGACTCGTATCAAAACCCTATCAGTAAGTGACAAGCTGCATCTGGTGGCAGGCTTTAAAGTGGCAAGTGAGTTGATGTACTTCAATCATACAGCTGCGTCTGGTGGCAGGTTTTAAGACAGCATCCGACACTTATTTTAGTCTGCATGTGACCCCCCCGCCCATTATTTTATTTACCACTTCTGTCCGTGCCTCTTTCCCGCACTGCGTACTTGTCTCAGTCACAGTTTTGGTAAGCCCACAAGCTAACTCTACCCAAAATGAGTAAAACACAAGCATCGCTGGAGAGCTTCTTTGAAAAGGAGGAAAGACCCAATGATGAGACAGCAGAAGACTCTAAGACTGCCAACAAAAAGAAAGCTGCATTTAAAAGAAAATACCAAGAGCCCTACTTAAATTATGGATTCATTGCAACAGGTGATTCACATTCTCCAAGCCTGCTTTGTATAATATGTGGAGACCAGCTATCCAACGAAGCCATGAAACCTTCAGAACTGCTTCACTACATGGAGACCAAGCACCCTGCGTTAAAAGACAAGCCTTTGGAGTTTTTCAAAAGAAAAAATATGGACACGAGGAACAGAAGCAATTATTGAAGGCCACTACTTCATCAAATGCGTCTGTACTGAGAGCATCATTCTTAGTGGCTAACTGCATTGCTAAAGCTAAGAAGCCCTTTACTATTGGTGAAGAGTTCATCCTGCCTGCTGCTAAGGACATTTGTAGTGAACTATTAGGAGAGGCTGCAGTTCAATAGTGGCACGTGTTCCTCTTTCGGCTACCACCATAACTAGACGAATTGTTGTAATAGCAGAGGATATTGAGGCACAATTGTTAGAGAGGTTTAACGAGTCACCGTGGTACGCAAGGATGACGAGTCTACCGATGTTGACACCAAGGCAACAATGCTTGTTTTTGTGAGATACATTTTTCAGGAGGATATGCATGAGGCTATGTTATGTGCACTTTTGTTGCCAGGGAACACCACAGCTGCATAATTATTCAAGTATTTGAATGATTACATATCAGGAAAACGGAATTGGTCATTTTGTGCTGGTATATGTGTGACGGAGCAGCTGCCGTGACTGCACGGTTTTCTGGTTTCACTACTCGGGCCAAAGAGGTCGCTTCTGAATGTGGGTCTACGCACTGTGTCATCCAAAGAGAAATGCTGGCTAGCTGGAAAATGTCACCTGAACTTAATGTTTTGCAGGATGTGATTAAAATTATCACCCACGTTAAAGTACATGCCCTTAACTCACGTCTGTTCGCACAGCTCTGTGAGGAGATGGACCCAGAGCACACATGTCTTCTCTTATACACAGAAGTGAAATGGCTTTCTAAAGGTAGATCACTGACCAGAGTTTTTGAGTTAACGAGAGCCGCTCCAGAAATTTCTTTTAGAAAAACAGTCACCACTGGCAGCACATTTCAGTGACACAGAATGGGTCGCAAAACTTGCTTACTTGTGTGACATATTCAACCTGCTCAACGAACTCAGTCTGTCACTTCAGGGGGTAACGACAGCTGTGTTCAAGTCGGCAGATAAAGTGGCTGCATTCAAAGCCAAACTGGAATTATGGGAGCGATGAGTGAGCATTGGGACTTTGGACATGTTTCAAACATTAGCAGAGATTTTGAAAGAGACTGAGCCAGGGCCTTCTTTCTCCCAGCCGGTGCATGATCACCCATCTCAGCTTTCAAAAGAGTTTGAGCCTTACTTCCCAACCACAAAGACCTCCGAAGTGGGAAGGAATGGATCCACGACCCATTTGTGAATAAGCCAGGTGAATCAGTTGAAAGTTTTGTCTGTGCTAGAAGCGGATCAACTCCTTGAGATCTCAAATGATGGTGGCCTTAAAAGTATGCTTAGGACAACTTCAAATCTCCGTATGTTCTGGATTAAAGCCAAGGCGGAATATCCTGAGATTGCCACAGAAGCACTGAAAAGCCTGCTTCCATTTCCAACATCCTGTCTTTGTGAAGCAGGGTTTTCTGCAGCGACAGCAACCAAAATGAGAATACAGAGTAGACGACATAAGCAACACACTTTGGGTGTCACTGTCTCCCATCACCCCGAGATGGGACCGTCTAGTTGCAGGAAAACAAGCTCAGGGCTCCCACGGATTCTGCATTTTGGTGAGTTGTATAATTATTTCATTGTATATCACAATGTAATAATAATAGAAATAAAGGGCACAATAAATGTAATGCACTTGAATCATCCCCAAACCATCCCCCGCACCCCCAGTCCACGGAAAGACTTTCTTCCACGAAACCGGTCCCTGGTGCTAAAAATAGGTTGGGGACCGCTGCTCTAGATAACATCTCCTATGTTATCTTCTAGGAGTTTTATAGTTTTGCATTTTAGATTTAGGTCTGTGATTCATTCTGAGTTAATTTTTGTGAAGGATGTAAGGTCAGTGTCCAGATTCTTCTGTTTGTTTGCATGTAGATGTCCAGCTGTTCCAGGACCATTTGTTGAAAAGGCTATCATTTTTCCATTATATTGCCTTTACTCCTTTGTGAAAGATCGGTTGACTATATCTATTTGGGTCTATTTCTAAGCTCTCTGTTACGTTCCACTGATCTATTTATTTGTCTGTTCTTTCACCAGTACCACACTGTCTTGATTACTGTAGCTTTATAGTAAGTCTTGAAGCCGGGTAATTGTTCTCCTTCAATATAGTGTTTGCTATGCTGGGATTTTTGCCTCTCTACATAAACTTTAGAATAAGTTGATATCCACAAAGTAGCTTGTTGGGGTTTTGATTGGGACTGCATTGAATCTATAGATAAAGTTTGAAAGACATGACGTCTTAATCATATTGAGTCTTCCTATCTGTGAACATGGAATATCTCTCTATTTAGTTCTTCTTTGATTTGTTTCATCAGAGTTGTTTGTAGTTTCCCTGATATAGATCTTGAATTGGGATTTTGTGTGTGTGGGAGGGTAGAATTTTAAAAACTCTTTATATATTCTGGATATTAATCCCTTATCAGATATATAATTTGCAAATATCTTTCATTCTGTGGGTTGCTTTTTACTCTGTTGAGAGTGTCTCTGAATATACAACAGTTTTAAATTTTCATGAAGTCCAGTTTGCTTATTTTTGTTGTTGTTGCCTGTGCTTTGGTATCAGATCCAGGAAATCATTGCCAAATCCAATATCATGAAGCTTTTACCCTGTTTTCTTCTAAGAGTTTTATAGTTTTAGGTCTTACATTTAGGACTTTGATCCATTTTGAGTTAATTTTTGTGTATAGTGTGAGGTAGGGATTCATCTTTATTCTTTTGCATATGGATATCCGGTTTTCCTAGCACCGTTTGTTATAAAGACTGTACTTCCCCTGTGAATGGTCTTGGCACCCTTGTCAAAAATCATTTGACCATATATGCAAGGGTTTATTTCTGGGCCGTCTGTTCTGTTCCATTGGGCTATATGTCTGTCTTTATGCCTGTACTACACTCTTGATTACTGTAGATTTGTAGTAATTTTTGAAATCAGGAAGTGTGATTCCTCCAATGGAGCATCCCCCCCCATACATATCATCACTTGAGATAATCAGTAAAATTATTTTCCTGATTCATTTTTTCATGGAAGTATAACTCACACGTAGTACAAATCCTCCTTTTTAGTGTACAAGTCTATGTTTTGACAAATGCGCACAGTCCTATAGCCACCACACACACTCTAGATATTTCTCGAAAGCAGAGATTAAAAAAAAATCCTTATTGAAGTATAATTTGTACACAATAAAATCACTGATTTAACTGTACACTTCAATGAGTTTTGACAAATGTATACACAAGTGTAACCACCATGATAATCAAGATATACAACATTTACATTACTCCAAAAAGTTTCCTCATGCCCCTCTACAGTCCGTCTCTCCAACCTCTGGCTCAGGCAACTACCGATCTGCTTTCTGTCCCTACAGATTAATTTGGCCCCTCTTAAAATTTCATAAAAAAGAATGTCAGTTTGGGGTCCTGGGAAGCAGATGTCAGAATGGAGTTAGCGGTTCTAGAGATTTACTGCAGATAGGGCTTGTGAAAGAAAAAGGAGAACGGGAACGGGAGTAGGTGAGAAGGATTTTCATACTACAGTGCAGGTCTAACACCTGTGAAAGAAGACGGGAAAGAAATGAAAACTGGAGAGGAGGAGCCTCAGGCTTCGGTGCAGTTCTTAGGAAATCTCAACCAGCCCAGAACGAAGATTCCCATAGAGTCCCATGTTGGGCTGAAACAGCCGGGCATCCCTCTGTACTCCCTCTGTGACCTGTCAGTGTGTGAGCTGCCGTGAAGAGCGTGGCCGCAGCATTATCAAAGTTGCTACAGCTGTGGGCTATTGGAGACCTTCACTCCTCACAGCTGCTTGGCAGTTTCTTTCTTGAAGAGAGACTGGCACACGTCCATGGCTGACACATAAAATATACACTCTTTTGTGCCTGGCTTTTCTTCACTCGTCATGTCTGAGGTTCATCCATGTTGTTCTATGTATCAGTTCCTTCCTTTTTATTTCTGAATAATATTCTGCTCTATGGCTGTACCACAGTTTGTCTTATTGATGGATGTTTTGATTATTTCCATGTTGGAGTAATTATGAATAATGCTACTGTTAACATTCACGCACAGGTCTTGGTGTGGACATATGTTTTCATTAGTCTTGGGTATATTCCTAGAGCGAGATTGCTGGGTCATGTGGTAGTAGTGTATGTTATAAGAAACCGTCAAATGGATTTCCAAGGTGGGTGTGCCATGCTGTACTTCCAGAACAATGAATGAGAGCCCTAGTTGCTCTGCATCCAGCAGGAATGGATTTAATATGAAAAACTAGGAGCTTACAAAACCATTAGATGGCTTAAAATATAAAGATTAGGCTGGAGACAGCTTTCAAAGAGTCTGGAAGTTGTAGGAACTGCAGGAAACCACTGGCAATGATCACAGCTGCCTCCTATCCTGAGGCTGTGTTCAGGGAAAAGCCTGCGGAGGTGTCTGTAAAACTGAATCCCGAAACTAGAGATTCTCCTACTGCTGTTGGAGAAGCAATAACGCGCCTTTGCTGCCTCCCATTGGCTGAATCTAACCTGGAACTCTGATGGCAAGTCAGGCTTCAGGCCCCTGCAGTATAAGGACAGTACACTGTCCACAGTGTAGTCAGAGTCTTCATGCATGGAAATACCTGCTTTTAGCTCTGGGCATTGTTGACCTCAGAGAAAAAACAGTCCTCAGGGAATCCAAGTCCCAGGGGCACTGAGGTTCTGCTCTGTTGTTTCTGAGGCCATTCCCCACTTCTCTCAGCAGACAGCTTTGTATTCATCTTTTCATAGTTTTGGCCATGATCCTTTCCCCTGCCCACTACCCTAGCCATGTCCAGCTCCAACTCCAATGTCCCATCAGGTACTTGCCCCGCCTTGGTCAAGCAGGTGGGATGGGTGACCAGCCTTACCTTGAAAGGCCAGAAGCTTTTCTTGATGCTCCTGTAACTAGAACATCGGTTTCATGAGCACAGGGATTTGTGTCTGTTTGGTTCACTGCTGTATCTCTACCTCCTAGAACGGTGCCTTGCATACATAGTAGATGCCCAATAAATACTTGTTGAATCAAATAAATTAATGAATGCATAGAGTGGAAAAGTGTCTAGGTCTTGGAGTCAGGCAACCTGGTTTATATCTCAACCTTATTGCTTACTCTCTGTGTAACTTCAGGCAAATGGCATCAAATTGTCAAATAGGGATCACCATAGTCTCTCCCCAAGGGTTGTTGGGACGATTGCTGGAGATGATGTCACCAAAGCACCTCCCACAGTGCCTGGCACATGGCAGGGGTCCTAAGTGGTGGCTCATTATTTGAGATAATGAGGCCTTGGGAAATAGCACTATTTATTGAGGATTTACCATGTTTCTGGCACTTGGCTTACATTATCTAATTCAATTATCTTAACTACTTCATGAGAGGTTAAGTAGCTCAGAGAGGTTAAATAACTTGCCCAGGGTCACACACTGTTGAGAAGAAAAACCTTGGGCTTAAGTCCAGGTCTTAAATACTGCAGCATGCAAGGTTGGACTTCCTGGGTTCAAGTCTAGGCTCCGACATTTACAAACTGTTCGACCTTGGGCAACCTTCTCAGGATACAGGAAGGGACAGAGGGGGCCACCGCATAGGCCTGGACTATCCTTCAGGATTTGGAGGGGTCAAAGGCACAGCCCACTGTAACACTGCAGCCTCACTCCCTTGAGACTGAGCGACCTGCCAAGGCCTCTGGAAGCTGCTATTTAACGGTACCACCTGGCCCCCATCACACACCACACCATTTCCAAATGTATTCTTTGGACTCCACATGGAGCTGGATTCACAGTCTAGTCAAGGAGGCAGGACACACACACATACACACACACACACACACACACACACACACACACACACACACACACACACACACACACACACAGAGCTCCAGAAGGAGAAATTGCTGGCTTTAGCTGTGTAACCTTGGCTAAGTTGCTTTGCCTCTCTGAGCCCTAATTTCCTCATTTGTAAACTGAAGGGTGATAAGTAGCATCCTATATGAGGATTATCTAGAAAATACACATGAAATACACATGAGTCTGGAGCACTGAAGGTGAGCAAGGGAGGACAGGAGAGTTGATTTCCAGGACTGTTGCCATAAGGATCAGGCACTCTCAAGTGTGTGCAGCCCTTTTAGTTTACAAAGTATTCCCAAATCTTTTTCCAAAAAGGCTGTCCCACCCACCACAAGGCAGTCATGACCCTTGGCCATTACTGTGATTATTTATTCATCATCTCTTTATTTTTGTCTCTTTCCGTCTCTAGATGAGCAGATACTTTGTCTAGTTCATCTGGTACTTACTCTCACACTCAGTACCTGTTTGTTTTGTGAATGGATGAATGAATGAATGAATGAATGAATGAAAGAATACCCCCAGGATCTCACTTGAAATGGAAACCAACATTGTAAAGTTAGTCTAGGTTTATTAGCTCCACAGAGTTAGGAAACTGAGGCTCCGTGAGGGCAGGTGATGAGTCTAAAGCACTTCTGCTCTGCCGAGGTATAGGGGCATGAAAAGTTTCTCTCCCTCCGCCCTCCGTGGTACTTCCTCTGGCCAAGGACATTTCTCTTCCCAAACTGACAGAGTGTAAGACTCCTTTTGCCTAGTTCTCAGCCCCTCCAGTGATCCCCAAGGAGTTAGTCCTGACAGTGTGTCCCCTCAGGTGTTTGTGATCCTCCTGTTTCAGAGACGACTGGGTCACACCTCTCCATTCTGGACCTGAAATTGCATTTTCTCACCTCTAAAATAGGTATAATACATGTTCATTGCAATGATATCAATTCTCCCTGATTTGATCTACAAATTCAATGTAATCTCAATCAAAATTCCAGGAAATTTTTCTTTCTTTCTTCATTCCATTCTCTCTTTCTCTCCCCTCCCCTTTCATTTGTGAAAAAAGTCAAGCTGATTCTAGAATTTACATGAAAATCCAAAACAGCTGAGAGTTACCACTAAAATCTTGAAGAAAGTTAGGAAAATTTACCCTAGCAAATATCAGGATATATTATTAAACCAGTAATTAAGATGATGTAGTATTAGCAAAAGACACAAATGGAATGGACAGAGAGGCTGGAATCAGACCCAAATGTTTGTGATACTTGATTTAGGACAGAATTGACAATGTAGTACAGTGAGGACAGGATACAGTTTCCCATAAATGGTGGTAGGACAATTGGATATCCAGTTGGGGGAAAAAAAATGAATCTTGATTCCCTACCTCACACACACAAAGAAAAAAATCCAAGTGGTTTGTGAAATTAAATTTGAAATTTAAATGTGAGAATTAAATGTGAAAATTAAAACTAAATACTAAAACAATAGGTAAATATCTTCATGGCCTTGGGTTAAGCAAAGATTCCTTAAACAGTTCAGCAAAACATTAACCATAAAGGAAAAGATTGATACATTGAATTTACTAAAATTAGTAATGTCTGTTCATCCAAAGACACTACTCAGATAGTTAAAAGGTAAGCCACAGAGGAAGAGAAAACATCTGCTGTATGAAAAACCAATAAAGGACTTGTTAACCGGAACATATGAAGAGCACCTCCACTCATTAAGAAAAATACAAATCAACTTCAAAAAAGGAAAACACACACAGACAAGCATTTCACAAGAGAATATTCAAATGGTGAATAAGGCACATGCTCAAGCGCACTGGTTATCAGGGAAATGAAATTTTCAGCCTAAATGAGATACCTCTACACACTCACAGAATGGCTAAAAAGAAGTTTGACACTACCAAATGTAGACAAGGATGTGGAGCAACTCAAACTTTTTCATATCTTGGTTTAAAATCGGTACAGCCACTTTCAAAAACTGATGGTGTCTAGTAAGCCAAATATATGCACACCCTATGGCCAGCAGTTTCACTCTCAGGTTTATACCCAATAGAAATTAGTCCAAATGAGCACCGGAAGATATACAAAATGGGTTTGTAGAATTATCTGTAATAGCCCCAAACTGGGAACAATTCAAATGTCCATTGCCAGGGGAATGAATAAATAAAGTATGGTGTATTTATACAGTAGAAAACTAAAGAGCTATAGAAATGAATGGTTTTTACTTCATGTGACAAGATGGATGAAACTCACAATCATAATTTTGAGTGAAAGAAGACAGACACAATAGACACATACTTCATTATTCCATGTCCAAGTTCAAAACCAGGCAAAACCAGTCCATGTTGTTAGAAGTTATGAAGGGGGATACTCTTTGGAGCAGAGAAGGGGGAATGACTGAGACGGAGCATGAGGCTGACAGTTAAACGGTATGTTCACTTTGTATGCGTCATACAAAGTATGTAAGTATGTAAGTATATAAGTTATACTTGAGTAAAATTGCTTATGTTCAGAAATGATTATAATGATAGTACCTGATATTATGGGGAATAAATGGTAATAATAATAAATTGGCTAAGACTATTGAGCTCTATTTAAGTCAGGTGCTGAGTAAATGCCTCACGGAAGTATAATGAGGCTTAAAATATTTCCATGTACTTTTCTCCTTTCCCTTTCCTTGCACCTCACCTTCCCAGAGGCAGCCAGAGGCATCCATCTGCCTTCAGGGGGTCAGGATTGTTACAGCAGAAGCTCAAGGGAAAAAGTTGATGTTCAGCTTTAGACTCTCAAAATAGGATTTCTGAGTCCCTCTCAAGGAAATAGTCTGGAAAGCCTGAATTATTCAGAGAGAAACAAGTTTTCTCAATTCCTAGGGTTTCATCAATACGTGAAAAGCCTGACCTTGACCTGATGGGCAGGAAGATGGACCTTGACCATAAACCACAGGTAGGAAAATATCTAAGTTGTTTAGGGATGTCCCTTCTGCCTAGGAAGGAAGACCAGGGACTAGAGAGAGAAGTCAGGGAAAAAGAAGTAGAGCGAGGAAGCAAGATTCCTGGGAGCTCCTTTGATTCACACACACACACACACACACACACACACACACACACACACACACACACACACAGTGCAACGCAAGGTGGGCTGCTATCAAACATCCAGAGCGGCAAAGAGATCAGTTAGAGAAAGCAAAGACTCCATCATTTGTGCGCATCTGCTTGCCATGGTAGTGTCTAACCACACACAGACATGCTCTTGTGTCATCCTCATATCTAGCTGATTAGGTACACACTATTATCGCCCCATTGATCACATGTGGACACTGAGATAGAGTGATGTGCTTGCTTGAGGCTATAGCTGGACTGCAGAATTTTGTTCTTTTCTCTGATGCTACACTATTCCTGAAGCACGGAATGTAGCACCTAGTATGTCAAAAGGTATTACTGTTACTCTCTTCCCAGTCCTTCTTCCCAAATAAATTGTAGAGGTTGCTACAATTAGAAATCAGAGGATTTGTGTTCTAGAAAAACCCAATTTAGCCACCAGTTAATTATAAGCCCTTGAGTAAAGGGACAACTGTTTTGCTGATCATCCAGCACTTCCTGCCCAGTCTCCTGTCTGCTGCTTGCAGGGGACCTTCGGAATGAAGGTTTGGGAGGTGTCAACACCATCCTGCCTTGTAGAAAAGGAAACCGAGGCACTCAAGTTGCTTGCCACAGGCTACTTAGCTGGTCAGTAAGAAGGTCTGTGATATAGTCGCCACTCCTCCCTGAGCCTCAATGTCTCCATCTGTAAAGAAACGACAGAAAGTCACTTAGATTGGACAATTTTGAAATTCTTACACCTGGCTTGAAGTTTCTGGAATGCAAGAGAAAAAGAGAAAGAGAAAGGGGGAAAGAAAGGGAGAGGAATAAAGGAAGACAAGATACAGAGTGTTAAAGGCGTGGCTTAGATTTCAGCTTGTATTTTTTTAGGTCATAAGGAGAAAAGATTCAAACTAGATGCTGTCCTGGTGACTTGCAGTAGCCGAGAGAGAAGCTGTGCTGTGATGACACCACATTAGCTTGAAGCAGTATGTCTATCAACAGCCCCAGTCAGAGTAAAGCGGTTGGCATTTGCAGGGACCATGTCCCCACACTGGAGTTCAGTGTGTGGAAGAGCCTCAGACCCCAACTGGGTGTCTAAACTCTTCCAAGAAGGGCCCGCTCTTCCAAGGTTGTCCAGCCCCCGTCTCCCACTCACATCTCTGGGGAGAGCCTCACTCATAGGGCAAGGCTGGGACCCCAGACGCTCACTTGGCAGCACATTTGAGGCAGGCTGGGGACACGGGCAGTGCAGGAGAGCCAGGCTCTGCGGGGGCCGATGGAGCATGGCCCAACAGCTCACGGGATCACAGGCCCCATTGTTCTTACTTTTTAATTAAAATGGCGTCTTTCCCCCTTATTACAAAAGCCATGTCTGTTTATTTTAGCAAAATTAGACAGGCCAGACGAGGAAAAAGAAAAACTTAAAAACGACCCATGACCCAGAGAGAGCCATTGTTAATGCCCTGGTGTATTCAGGGGTCACAAAATAAATGCACAGGGGGGCCAGGCAGTTAATGTAAATGTGAATTGGATGGTATTAAAATTAATAAATATGTGTGAATCAAGTATTAAAATTAGTATAAATGTGTGAGGGTGAATTGATTTATATGAAAATTAATATAAATATGTGAATTGTGATATTAAAAATGTCAGGATGTTTGAATTTTGGAGTAATTGAGAGTCTGTGGCTAGTATGAGGACATTCAAAAGTCAAAGAGATTTTAAATACTGACTGAGGCACTAGAGGTCACCAGTTTGAAACTCCTGCTGTGTATCTTTCTAGATCTCTCTCGCTCTCTCTCAAGTATATATATATGTATAAATATGTAGATAGGAGGGGAGAATCAAGATGGCAGCGTCTTTGGATGTGGAACTCACCTCCTCTCATGAATAAACATGTAGATATATGAATATATACAATATATACACACATATATACAGAAAAACACACATACATCCAGTGGAATTTCATGTGGATGCTCAAGATATTATTCAGACAAAAGTGGAAATGATTGGGTTGAAGGATGATTGGGGACTACTACTTCCACCCTTCTCCCCGCCTTCTCACCCTAACAGAAGCCCCTAAATACTCTGGGCAACATAGGAATCTGGTTTGAAAACCAGTCATCTATTCCAGTGGTTCCTAGTCTTCAGCATTTCATGAACTAGTAAATTTCACCTTCAAAAAATTAGGGGAGACTGATCTCACATTGCCAACTTTCTTTCCATCAAGTGTGGCAGGCATGGCTAGCTGCCCTCTCGACAGCCATTTCCTACCACCCTACCCCTTTCTTTCTTGGTTTTGTTTAAGGGGGCTGTGTACCCTGTCCTGGCAATTAATCATCAGTAGTAAACCCAACATGGAAATTCCATTTTCTTTTGCCAGATTCTTGATTTCCTAGACTCCCTTGCAGCTGAGGGTAGCCCTGTGACCTAACTTAGCCAATGAAACATAAGAGGAAGTCTGTTGGAGACTTCTAGGAAAGCTTTTGCTTTCCTGTAGAAGGGAAAACGTCATGACACCATCTCATCCCCACTCTTCCTACCTTGAATATACCTTGCCAAGAGCAGTGGCAGCCTTCTTGGGACCATGAGGGAAAGGTTAAGAGAATCACAGAGACCACCACTTGCCCAGCATTGGTAAGCACTGAAACTTCCCCAGTGGTTGCTACTTCCAGACTTCTCTTAATGTGAAAAAAATATGCCCCTACATGTTTATGCCTCTGTTAATTGGATTTTTTGTTATGTGCAGCCTAGAAAGAAGAAAAAAGTTAACGACCCTTCTCATCATTAAGCCAAAGAAGTAGAATGGAGATAATGTTTTACACACACAAAAAAATTTTATGAACATCTTGTTGTTGTCTCTATTTTTCTGATTTTGCCATAGACTAGTAACAACTTTTTCACAGAGCAGCCTTGGCCCACGGACAAATGTCTGGTAATCGTTGATCTTTACCACAGCAGCAAGTCGAATGACTAAAGAAGAGTCCACCATCAGATTTCTAGTCATTAGACCAGCCTCCTGTTTTTGGATATTCAGTTCATCTCCAGTTATTTCCTATATAAAGAGTGTGGCAATGAACATTCCTTGAAGCTCAATCTTTGCTCTCACCTTTACTGATTTTCTTAGGATAAATTCCTAGACGTAGAACTTCTAGGTTGAAGAATATGCATGTTTTAGGCTGTAGCTCATTTTGCCCAGCTGTCTTCCAGAAAGAAAACACCAAGTTTCATGGTTATCTCCCCACAGATGTTTCACAAAACTTGAATTGCTAACACAAGTCACCCCAGGATCCTTCCTGAACTGCTCTTTTGGTCAAGGGGTTTGAGATGGCAACCTTCTGCCCCCTACAACCTGTGCCACCTCCATCCCTCCCAAGATCAAAGTCACTTGCATATTTATAAGTGGTCACTGCCCGTCTTACGTCCTCCCATGCCCTCCCTCAGTCCCCCCGAGCTAGAGAAATAAAGTCAGGGCTCTCGTCAGCTTCAGACATGAGGCTGTGCCATCAGGGCCTGCTGACACCCCCAGCCTCAGTGCTTACCTTCCTCTGGCACATCCAGCATGTGGAACTATTTACTGTTCTACAACCACATCGTGAGCTATTGTACTTCTGTGCTTTTGTATATGATGTCCCATCATTGGGAAGGCCTTTTCTCTCCTTCTAGCTAACTTGTGCTCATCTTTAAAAATTCAGCTCAAACATCACTGCTCCCAGGAAGCCTCCTTGACCTCCTCCAGCTGGACAAAGGCCTGTGCCTGGGCCCCCACCCCCCTCTATAATGCTTTCTCCTATAAGGTCCTGGTCACACTCTGTAGCAACAGCTGGTCCCCCTGTCTTATTCTCCCCAGATGGTTAGGTCCTCAGAGGAAGAGAGAGCCAGAGAGAGAGAACTCCCTTTGGGGGAAGCCCAGTCCTCCTCCCTGCCCTCCGTGCCTAGAAACTCTGCCCACCCTGCAAGCCCTTGCTCAAAGACCTTGACACCTCCTGCAACAATAAATCTTCCCGGCTGGCCTCAGACCCCACCGGCTCCCTTGGTTCCTGGCTCAATTGTCCTTGCCCCTGAGGAGAGAGTTGCCAGAGAGCAAGACCCAGAATCATGCCTGGGTTTTGTCACTGTCTCAGTCCACTTGGGCTCCTGTAACAAAACACCATAGACTGGGTGGCTTACAAACAAACATTTTATTTCTCACAGTTCTGGAAGCTGGAAAATCCAAAATCAAGGTACTGGCAGATTTGGTGTCTGCTGAGGGCCCTCTTCTTGGTTTGCAGATGGCTACCTTCTTGCTGTACCCTCACATGGCAGGGAGGTTGGTGCCTCTGGTCTCTTCCTCTTCCTACATGAGCACTATTCCCATTATAGGGGCTCCACCATCATGACCTCATCTAAACCTAACTACCACCCAAAGCCCCCACCTCCAAATACCATCACAATGGGAATTAGGGCTTCAACATATGAATTTTGGAGGGACACAAACCTTCAATGCAGAGCACCACTGACAAGCTGTGTGACCACAGGCACATCCTTCTCCTCTTGGAGTTTGATATCCCCTTTTGTACAAGGAAGGGATTGGAAAGGAAATTTTCAATCAGCCAGTAAACTCTAAAGGAGGCATTTATGGTTTGTGACTCTATCCTGCCCTAACCCTAAACATTCCCCTTTCTTCTAGTAAATGCCCTGGTTTTCTCTTCTTCCAGTCCAGGAGGGATGGGTTGGAGCAGTGGACCCAAGCCCATCTGAACTTAGGCATTCCCTGGACACATTGATTTGTTATAGCATGCAGGCATGTGACCTGAGAGTCAACTAGAGTGTACCCCCAAACTGCTGCTGGGATTGCTACTGTCACTTCTTTGTGCAGCTTTAGAATCCAAAAGCTGGAGCTACCTAGGTTGCTGGAGAATGGGATTCACACAGCTGGATCAAGAGAGAGGCAAGATTCTGGCAACATTGTTTGAACCCTGTATCCAGCCTCTTCTGGATGATTTGATTCTCTCTTCCTGGCCCTTTCCTCCTTTTTCTCCTCCCCTTTTTATTTCTCTGCCCCCTGTCTCTCTTCCTCCACCTCCCCAGCTCCTGAGCACCTTGCTCCTGCTGTGGCCTCACCCACCACATATGCGGACATTTGTGTTTCAGGATCAGGTCTGTCCCAGGTTGTGCTCTGGCCCAGCCATAGCCTTGACCCCAGCAGGAGTGGGAACTGGGTCCTCAGAGAGGCTGTGAGGAACAGGCTTCAGAGGTCACATGGAAGGAGCAGAGAGACTGGGCAAGAGGCAGTGTTCCTAGAACCCTCCACAGGGAGTTTCTTTGTTCTGGGCTCAAGGCTTAAGGCTCAGCCTTGTTACCAGCTTAGGAGCTTGCCCCTTGCTGGCTCTGTGTACTCTTCACAGCACTGGGGGAGGGAGAAGGCTTCCTCCTTATCTGTCCCATTTGCTCATTCTAGAGACAGTTCACGGTCAGCACCAGACTGTACAGGGAGAATTAGAGGAAATGGTCACCATTATGGCAGTAAAATCATTCTTGTGATGTTGATTGGCAAGAAGAACAAAAGGCATCTATGTCATCACCTGGGTCCATACATCTCTTTGCCCAAGCCTGGGCTCATTGTCTCTTCCTGGGATCATCGTCCCTCGATGCTTGTAGTGCCAGCAGCATCTGATACGGCCTCCAAATCACCAACAGTGTGCTTTGTCGGAAATGTGAGGTATTCAGGTCACTCCACAAATTCAGGGACTGGGTTAGTTATATAATGCTACATAACAAATCACAAAACAAAGTGGCTTAAAGTAGAGATTTGCAAACTGGTCCCCAGGCCAAATATGGCCCACCACTTGTTGTCAGTAAATAAAGTTTTATTGGTACACAGCCATACCCATTCATTTATGTATGATCTATGGCTACTTTGATTTCAGAGTTGAATACTTTTAACATAGACTATATGGTCCACACAGACTGAAATATTTACTACCGGGCCCTTTATAGAAAAAGTTTGTCACCCTTGGATTGACACAACAGTAATCGTCTATTATCCCTCATAGTTTCTATGGGTCAGGAATTTGGGAGCAGTTCAGCCAGGCAGTTCTGGCTTAGGGTCTTTCATGAGGTTCCAGTTAGGTATTGGCAGGGACGGCACTTACCTGAAGGCTTGACTGGGGCTGAAGGATTCTTATCCAAGAAGATTTACTCACGTGGCTGTTCAGTTGATGGAGGCCTCAGTTCCTCTTCACATGGGTCTCAACACAGGATGGCTTGACTGTCCTCATGGCATGGCTGCTGTCCCCAGAGTGAGTGATTCAAGAGAACAAGGTAGAATCTCAATGCTTTTGTGAGCTAGATTCAGAAGCCACACACTGTCACTTCTGCCATATTCTACTGATCACACAGGCTGGCCCTGACTCAGTGTAGGAAAGGATGCCACAAGAGAATAAATACCAGGAGGTGGAATCATGGGGGCCATCTTAGAGGCTATCTATCATATGGAAGATGCAAACTCACGCTCCCATGAGTATTTTGATCTATAGATGTATTTTCTTAGACTTTCACCATGCTTTAAGTCATTATTTTTAAATTTGGAGATTTCACAAAATATCTAAAGTATCTAAAAATGTCCCACATTTCCACATGTAACAATAGGGTGGCAGTGACCAACAGCTGCCCTTTTTGCATGGGGCATGATTCTTTCTAGTTTGCCACATTTGCCACCGTTCTTTATTGATCCCTGA
This sequence comes from Neophocaena asiaeorientalis asiaeorientalis, assembly GCF_003031525.2. NCBI lineage: Eukaryota > Metazoa > Chordata > Mammalia > Artiodactyla > Phocoenidae > Neophocaena > Neophocaena asiaeorientalis. The sequence goes on from NW_020173068.1 coordinate 3,032,690, forward strand.
CAGGGAAACTGAATTTTAGTGATCATTAATACTTACTCTTGGGCTGTGTCCTTACTTGAAAGGAATACTTCTCTTCAACCTCATCTATGTTAAAAGATGGCAAAGGAAAGATGCATAAAGAAGGCCTCCCAGTTTAAGAAGAATTAGAGGGACCACATTTCTTTTAGGAGAGGAGAATATCCCTGTATATGTAATATGCACATAAAGTATATGTATTTTAAACAACTGCAGCTTGTAAATGTTACTGCCTGGCCGGTGGAGGCCAATATCCTTAGTTTGGCAGTGAAGATCTTTTGTAATCTGGCCCTTCCCTATCTTAAAGACAATGTGGCATAGAGATTTAGAGTTCAGACATTGGGATCAGACCACATGGGTTCATATATCAGCCCCACCCCTCATCAGTTGTGCCCTCAATTTTCTCATCTCAAAAATGGAGATAATAATGGTACCCATCACATAGGGTTTTGTGACTGCATTTCCAGCTCTATTTCCTGTCCTACCAGCACTCTAACTACCTGAACGTTCCAGACTGTTTTAGGCCTCCATGCCTTTGCACATTCTTCTCCCTCTGTCTGCAATTTACGTGTCCTGCTTCTCTGTTGCAAGGCTCAGTTCACAGTCACCCGCTAAGGTTGTTCTCCTGGGCGTGTTGTGGGGTAGTACTTCTTGGTCCCCTCGCGGTTGGGTTGGGACCCTGTGACAAGATCTGGCCAATGAGTTGTGGTTACAAATAACACATATCTCTTCCAGGCTGGAGCACTGAAGACCAGGTTCAAACCTCTCTAGAATTCTCTCTTCCTTCTGCCACAGCAACTGGGTCCTGGACTGAGGATGATGGTGTGAGCAGGGCCACAGCCATGCCACACTAGATGTGTTAAGCAAAAAACCCACCTTTGTGGTTTAAGATTCCAGGGTTTTTTACAACAGCATTACCTAGCCTGTGTTGACTCCTTTCCTAAGAAAGCATCCTTAAGCTTTCCTCAAACAGAGCTGATCACGACCCATGGGTTTCCATGGCAACCAGTACAGCCCTCTATCAATCCCTCATCCCCTACAGCCCTGTATTAAATAACTGGCTTGTATGTATCATGGTGCCTCCTGGTGCCTTCTGGTACCGTTCTCTCCTCAGAGTGGCCTTCCCTAACTCCCCATTGTAAAGACTCTCCTTCGTTCTTCGCTGAAGGAACATTATTTAGTTCTTGGTACTTTATTCTCAAAGCAATTATTTTTATTTATTTACCTGTCTATTGTGTGCCTGCTCCACTAAACAACAAGCTTAGGGCTGTGGGGCCTAGCTTGGTGTCTGACACAGAGATATTAAAAATGAATGAGTGATCAATGAAAACTGCACATCAATGAAAACTGCTTAGCATGGTGCCTGGCACAGAGCATGAGCCTGAATGAATGAATGAATGAACAGCTCCTCAGCAACTCATCCGCCCTTGACCACGTTCGCAAGCGTCCTCTCTCAGGCCACAGTGCAACTTGACAGGCAGCAGAAGGCCCAGTGGAAGGAGCTCTTGCTGCTGCCTTTCTGTTTTCCCCCTTGCTGCAAAATCTCCTGTGACCATTTAAAGACAGGAAGCAAAATCAAGGGGCCCTGGATTCAAAGGACACTAATTACCTTTCAAAGAGTTCCCGTTGGCTTTAGCCACACAATTCCCGTCAGAGGCCGTAGGAGTTCATGGTTCCTGTGCTGGGCTTTGAAACTTGGAGGGATTAATGGGGCTTGATTAAACCACAAATGTCAGGAAATGCAGAGGGTAGCTCAGAATGCCGGCCACCTCCGTCCTGGGAGGGGGACAGTCACTGACTTCCCCTCCCCCCACTAGGCTTGAGCTGCTGATAAAGGGGCTAAGAGGGTTGGCATCTTCTTTCCCCTACACTCAAGGGTACCACTTTCATGCTTAGGATGACACTCATTTACACAGAAATGACTGATGTGCTAACAAGAATTTCGTTCTGTATTTCATTAAGGCAGTCCTCAAAGGAGGTATAATAAGAATCCTGCCCACTAATGTTCCATGGCCTGATGTCTAAACAGCAACATCTTCAACTCCGCCACAGCAGGACTGTGCTAAAATAATTGATAATAGTGACAATAGATAGCAGTTCACTGAGCGCTTACCTTAGTACTAGGCACAGAGCTCGTTGCTTTATGTAGCTGATCTCATTTTATCCTCATACCTCCCTGAGGGGAGACAGGGGCTCTCATTAGCTCCATTTCACAGGTGAAGAAACTGACACTCAGAGAGGTGGAGCCACTTGCCCAAAGTCACACAGCATGGAAGTGACAGACCAGAAGTTAGCCCTGGGTCTCTCCCACCTCAGATCCTGAACTGCTCTACCCTATCCGCATCTTTTGGTAAATTCTGAGGGCCCGTTCCTCTGATATTCCAGGAGGAATGCTTATGTGGAAAACAGACAGTAAGATGGGAGAAGCAGAAAGGCATGTTGGAGAAATCTGTACCTACTGTGGTGGCGCATCATTAGTTTGCACACCGACCCTGGGCCTGACTTCTGCACCATTTTACTGATCCCTCCACCTACTGGTACCACTTCCTGTCAGGAACTTTTTCAGCTGTCGGTAGCTAGACCTTAACTCAGCGAGGAAGACACTGTGGATTTGCTCACCCCACATCATTCCCAACCCTTCTTTGCCTGCCTTCATTATAGAGGTTGGAAAACCCAAATACCCACTTAACCAGTCTCCCTTGCTGCCAGAGGTGCCCCCATGGCCAATTCTGGCCAGTGAGACATACATGGAAGTCTCCTGGGGGCTTCTGGGAAGCCTCTACTTTCCCCTGTAAGAGGGACAGATGTGGCTTGCAGCAGCCTTCCTCACTTATTCCCTCCGCCTAGAATATGATGTTACACTTGATCTGTGGCAGCCATTCTGTGTTCAGAGGGAAAAGCCAAGAGAATCACAGGTATTGCTGAACCATCAAGCCAACACTAGCCACTGCTTAGCTCTAGATTTTTTGAAAGTGAGAAGAATAAAACCCCTATTCATTTAAGCTCCTGTTAGCTGGATTTTCTACGGTTTGAAACAAAAGGATCTTAATGAGTAGAGTCTTTCATTCTATTTCTCTTATTAAGAATGAGGAAATTTCCCATAAGCCCCCTCCCTACAGACTCATCTCACATGTCCAGAATTTTGTCCTATGTCTCCTACACTAACTGCTGGTCAGGGGAAAGGAACCAAAGTTGTCGGCCTAGACTGGTGGTTCTCAAACTTGAAGTGCATTGGTATCTTACCAGGAGGACTTGTTAAAACCCAGACAGCTGGGCCCTATCCCTGGAGTTTTTTTGTTTTTTGTGGCACGCAGGCCTCTCACTGTTGTGGCCTCTCCCGTTGTGGAGCACAGGCTCCGGACGCACAGGCTCAGCGGCCACGGCTCACGGGCCCAGCTGCTCAGCAGCATGTGGGATCTTCCCGGACCGGGGCACGAACCCGTGTCCCCTGCATCGGCAGGCAGACTCTCAACCACTGTGCCACCAGGGAAGCCCTCCCTGGAGTTTTTGATTCAGTAGGTCTAAGGGGGTGTCTGAGAATTTACATCTCAGGGAAATGTTCTGCTCCACTATCTATTTGTATAAAGTCAGAGAGAGTTCACTGTGGAGAGAAGTAGTCACAGAAGGCTTCTTCTGTGAAGGAGGAGGGGTCATGAACTAAGCCTCAAAGAAGACTTAAGGATGGAGAAGAAGTGTAAGGATGGTAGCAGGAAGGAAGCCCTGAGTGAGAAGGGGATGGTCACGAAGGTGGTGTGAGGAGCCTGAGGAGGTGTGGTCAGGCATAAATTGGAGAGAACTGGATTCAGTGGATACTGCAGCATCAACCATTAGCTCCAGAGCCGGGAGGTGATTTTGGAGGCAAGAGGAAGTTAGGTGGGTTAAGAGCTCAGTCTTTGTTTCCAGACCTGGATTCAAGCCCTGCCTCCGCCATTTTTTTTTTTTTTTTTTTTTTTTTTTTTTGCTGTGGTTTCTCTGAGCAAGCCATTTGTCTCTCTAAGCCTTCATTTCCTCAGCTGTAAAATAGGAATAATGTTGCCTCTCTCAAAGAGATTGTTATAGGGACTTCCCTGGTGGTCCAGTGGTAAAGAATCCGCCTTACAATGCAGGGGACACGGGCTCGATCCCTGGTCAGGAAACTAAGATCCCACATGCCTCGGAGCTACTAAGTGCGCGTGCCGCAACTACTGAGCTTGTGTGCCTCAATGACAGAGCTCGCATGCCACAAACTACAGAGCCCACATGCCCTGGAGCCTGCGCACCACAACTAGAGAAGAGAAAGCCCGCGTGCCACAACTAGAGAGAAGGATGCGTGCCACAACGAAAAGACCCGATGCAGCCAAAAACAAATAAAACTAAAATAAAAGAGGTTGTTATAATATTTAAATGATATAATACATGTAAAGCACCCCTAGTACTTACCACCTAATAGCAAAGAAAAAAAATCATTTTGAGAAAAACCTGTGTCCCAAACTCTCATGATACATTAAATGGCAGATTCTGTCACCAAGTGATTTTGGGAAACACTGAGTTAATGAAGTTTTCCTCATTGCAGGACTTTGCAGTCTTTAATATCCTAAAATGAAGGATGGATTTCATTGTGGAAGACAGTGGCATTTCCTCAAACTTGTTTAAAAATATAAATCCTTGTAAATATTTGGGAGGAATGCTTCTGTTTATTAGAACGACCAGAAACCAATGTAAAACATCAATGTACTACTTATAAAAGGTTGCCATTTATACTCTAACAAAGAACAAAAAATTTATCAATTCATTGGTAATATTTCTGTATCAGTCAGCTTCTCTAAGTTATGCAGAGGTAACAAATGTCAAATCTCACTGGTTTAAAACAACAAATGTTTATTTTTTGCTCACCCTACACCAGGATTGGCTGCAGCTCTCTCCAAAGAATCTTCCTTCTAGGACCCAGCTGGTTCCTTCTGGGACCCAGTGACCCTATTTGGGATATGCTGCTCTGGTGGAAGGGGGGAAGAACCATGGTAGAATGTGATGGTTCTTAAAACGTCTGCTCAGAAGTGGCATTACATCATTCAACCTCATAGATCTTTAGCCAAAATAAGTCATGTGGCCAGACCTGATGTCAATGTCACAGAAAGTATAATCCTCTTACAGGAGAGAGAGCTCTGTGAACAAAAAATACTGTCCATTCTGTCACTTTGAAAGTAACCGCACTGTTTTAAAATACTTCCTAATTTGGATTGTTAACTAATCCAAAAAGGCGTTCCTTAACAGTGGGACATAACAAATCTGTATTTGGTATTTCATGGTTTCATCACTACAACCCTAGAGTGAGTGGATTTTGATGTCTTATAGGATAAGTCCTCCTTTTTTAGGGTTTGTATTTCTGATCATTTATTCTCCAACATCAATTTTAGGATTCAAATGTTCAAGTTCAATGAAAAACCCTATTGGGACTTTGACAAAAATTGTATTACATCTATAAAGTAAATTGGGGGAACACCTGCCATATTTATAATATTGGGGCTTCCCATCTGTGAATTTGGCATATTCCACCATTTATTTAGGCCCTCTTTCATGTCCTTCAATATAGACTTACAGGTTTCTCCATAGAGGTTTTGCACATCTCCTGTTATATTTATTCCTGGGAATCTTATAGATTTTGTGGCTAGAGTGAATGAGTTGTTTTAAAAAATTATATTTTAAAATTTGTCATTGCTGGAATATAGAAACACTATTAGATTCTGAATTTGGATTATCGAGTTCTATTATAATGTCTGCAGGTTAAAATTTCTTTGAGGATAATTATATTACTTGCAAATGACAGTAACTTTTATTCATTCTTATTATACTTTTCCCTTACGCCTTTCTCTCCTTCTGTTTTCTTTTCTTCTCTTTTCTTTTTGTTACCTTATAGTTTATGAAGTATATTTAATTCTCCAGGAAGTCTGTTAGTTTGATTATTCCCATTTTACAGATGGAGAAAATGAGGTTCAGAGAGAACCCAAGTCTGTCTTACTCCTAAATCTGTGTGTCAGGGCTGCTTCAGGTACAAGTGAAAGAAAAGCAGTCAGAGTGGCTCTGACAATTGAGAGGCCAGGCATGGCTGAACCTGGGGGCTCTCACTCGTGTCACTGGGGCCGTCTCCAGCCCTCTACCTCTCAGCCCAGCTGTCCTCTCTGCTGTCTTCCTTCTCAAGCAGTCGTTCCCCAGATGACAGTAAAGACAGTTGCCAGAGACTCCTGACTTTTGTGATCCTTACTGTTGCCAGCCCTAGAGAAAACAGAGACTATCCCTCCCTTAGCATCTATGCTAATCCTTGGGAAGGATTCTGATTGGTCAGCCTGGCCTTGTGCCCACCCACCATAGGACCACACGATTGACAGCCCCACTAGAATCACTTGGAGTGAGAGGTGGAAGGGAGAGATTCCAAAAGGGAAGGAGGGGCTAAGGGGAAGTGATGCTAGGTGGCCAGAATGGCAGATGTTCCACAGTACAACGCAGTCCCCACTGCCCCTCACTGACTAGGGTATGGAGACGGGAGACCTACATTCTGGTTTCAGCTTTGCCACTAGCACTTTTGGCATATTATAATTTCTAGGACTCTTCCTTTGCTTATATGGCAAACGGGGAGCCCAACCACATGGGTGGGAATCAAATGAGGAAATGCACAGAAAAAAGATCTGCAAAATAAAATACTTTGTAAGGAATTGCTTGCATCATCACTGGCCTTAATTAGTAGAGTCACCCCTCAGCTCAAGAACTTTGAATGGTTCCCTGCTGCCTGATTCATCAAGTTGAGGATTCTTTGTGGGGCTTACAAGGCTCTTCATAGTCTGGTCCTACTTGGCCTACCTGATTCCTCTCTAACCCACCTCCTCCATTCTAAATAGGCTGGTCTTCTCTTGTCCTGCATTCCTGTGCTTCAGAGTCAGTCACATGGTTCCAACTGGTATGAACCCACCCACTTGCCTAGGTGACCCTGGACAAGTTATGTACTTCCTGTGAAACTTGATTTGCTCATCTCTTAAATGGGAACGATTGCTTCACAAGGTCATTGTGAGTATTACAAGAAAGAACGGGTGTAAAGAGGCCAGCACAGTGCTTGGCAGAAAGTCCATGCTCACTCCTCCCTTGCACACCCACTTCCGTGCATTCCTCTAGGGATCACCTTTGAGAGGATGGTAATGAAGGTATTTCCCCTTGGGAGAACTTGGGCCCACAGCAAGCACTTAAGTCAGATTGCTCAGGAAAAGGGTAGGATCAGTTTTCAATGTCCAAGGGCTTAAAGAAAGATCCTCCTAGAGAGGAAGAGGAAGGGGAAGGGTTTGGGGTTCTTGGTCCATGAGGAAGTGGATGCCTTGGCCATGCCGAGGGTGCATTCTGGGGTCAGGCAGTGGCTTGAGATCAGCCCAAGTCTGTGGACAGGGGAAAGGGTGGCCATAAGCAGACACTATGATGGTGCATGGATTGGGGTCTGGACCAGAGGTCTCAGGTGGCTGTGCTTTGCAGGGGAAGCCCACCCAGGCAGGCACCCGTCTGCTCTTGACTCCACGCTCATATCTGTGCTCTGGGATGTCACTGCTGGTCTTCACCTCACTGTATGAGCTGGATCTTTTATTCACTTCTGCCCTTTGGCTACCCAAACCCAGCCTGCAGACCCATTTGGCAAGACCACAGGTGTATGGTGTTTTTCTAAATGGCTGCAAATCCTTTGATACTCCTTCCCTCAAGAGGTGGGGTCTGTATACCCCTTCCCTTGAATCCAGGTGGGTCTATGGCTGCTTTGACCAGTAGAGTATCTTGGAATAACACTATGGGACTAGAGGCTAAATCATACAAGGTCATGCAGCTTCCACCTGGCTGTCTTGCAGTGCTCACTCTCTGGAAACTCTGTCTTGGAACCCAACCACATGCTGTGAGAAGGCCAGGCCACATGGAGAAGCCACATGTAGGCACTCGCTCCAGTGAACAGTCCCAGCCTTTGAGTCATCCGGGCCCAGGCACCAGCAGAGAAGCCTCCAGATGATTCTAGCCCCAACCATTTGAATCTTCCTAGCTGAAACCCCAGACACCATGGAGCAAAGTCAAGTTGTCCCCACAGTGCCCTGTCCAGACTTTTGACACAAAGGATTCATGGACGTAATGAAATGGTTGCTTTACGTCACTGAATTTGGAGTTACTTGTTAGGTGGAAATATTAACTAGAAAATCGTGCTTTTAAAATTTTTGATTCTGTTACCAACATTTAAAATTGGGAGATTCCATGTACAAAATTGGGTTTTTGGCTTTTAAAGAGAAATCAGAAAATCTGGCCACACTGGCATGCCTGATTGGTAAAAATTAGTCAGAGTTGCCCTCTTGAGAAGTCATACAGATGTCCTGTCTACCTTGGCCTCCATCTGGCTGTCTTTGCTTGTTTAGGTCACCTGCCTTGTCTCAGTGGGCATGTGGAAGTGCTGGCCCTGGGACTGAACCATCCTATTGCCTTGGGGCATGCCCATTGTCTCAGGACCTTTTCCTTTCCCATGATGGCTGGGACATCCCTGATGTCTGTGGGCACCGTCTTTTTGCCCCATAAACCCACCAAATCATGCAGGGTTCTACCCTTTTGTCTGCTCAGAAAACCATTTATGTGAAATTAAAACCAGGCAGGGGCTGGAGGTGGTGATGGCTGTGTCTGGAGTTTGCTTGTCCTGTAAACAATTTCCTGGTGATAATCTTTCCAATTATCCCTCCAACCTGGAAATGCTATGTGAAATCAAGCTGGGTGCCCTTGGCTTATCCTGTACATCTTGGAGTCATTAAGATATGGCTCTATATTTCAGGGTGAGCTGTCCGGAGCCACTGAGGCCAGGATTTCCAAGATCCTTGACAGAGACACAGAGAATCACAGTATTATAGAAACTCAGAAACAAAAACAGGGCAGATTATAGAACCTTATACCCAACAAGACTCTTAAAAGTCAATCTATCTTAGCACCAAGCATAGACGAGCCAGGTACAAATTCCAGGAACTATAACTTTATTTTTCCTTGCATAAACTGAATTTATTAGCTTCCATTCACACAGGTAGGAGACAATTAATTTATTCAACAAGTGTTCATCAAAGGCCTCTATGTACTAGGTATTTTTCTTTTATTAGGGAGTAGGAATATTACCATGATATGTCAGATAAAAACTTCTGCCACCATTAAGTTAAATTTGCATTCCAGTGGAAGAGATGGATTAAAAACAAAAAGAAACAAATATATGATAGAATGTCGTAAGTGGTGATAAGTGCTCTGATGAAAAATACAGCAGAGGGAAGGGATAGGTAGTGATGGAGAAGGAGTGTTATTTTATAGAGGGTGATCACAGAAAGTGTCCTGATGAGGTAACCTTCATTCAGAGACCTAGAAGATGTGAAGGAGTGAGGCCCATGAAGACTCAGATAGAAGGGTCCATCTGAGTGAGGGAATGGGAAGTCCAAAGGCCCTGAGGCTGGGCTGGTGTGTGCTTGGCCTGTCCTGGGAGAAACAGTAGGGAGACCTGGATGGCTGGGCAGAGATGGGAGAAGGGAGGAGGAGCAGAGACTGAGGTTGAAATCTCAGTTTAATATTCTTCTTCCCTGCTGGGTTATGTTTAAATCTAGAGGGCATCACACAATCCCAAGATGTAGGGAGCATCTAGTCGTACATCTCACATATCTAGTCCTGCAGCCACACTGGCTGCTCCTGCTATGCCCTCCTCATTTTGACTTTCAGCTGGGACTGTTGGCTTTTGATGCCTCACCTGTGCCAGCATCAGGTGTCTGTCTCACCTTGATTCTCTGACCTGCAGAAATCTGCAGGAGGCTACTCAGAGCTGTCTGCCTAGGCACCTCCTGCAGAATTTTTCAGTTCCCAAACTGGGCCAAGAAGGAGGAATCTAGCTGGCACTCAGCCAGTGCCTTTTGTTCACCTTGACATCTCCTTGAAGGGATCGAGGGCAAAGGTGGAGGGTGGAAGCAGGACAGTATCTAGTTTTTGTGAAGTCTAAAGTTTATACCATCTTGGATGACCCTCTTTAAGAAAAAGAAAAGAAAATTATGAATATAAATTTATGCATAAATGTGAATATTTATTTAGAATGAGAGAAGAAAATGAAAACAAACCACAAATTTTTAAAAGCTGACAAATACCATAAGCAATACAAGATCCAGAAAAATAAAACACTATTTTTATTAACTGACACCCCCTATAATACTTTTCCCCTACATTTTGGCTGAAGATTTGACAGCAGAAGCCATGAAGATGAGAAGGAAGTGGGGTAACATATTTAAAATGCTGAAAGAAAAGAACTGTCAACTCAGAATTCTGTATGTAGCAAAAATACACTTCAGGAATGAAGGTGAAATAAAGTCAGTCTCAAGTGAAAGAAAACTAAGAGGACTCATAGCCAGCAAACCTGTTCTAAGAGAATTGCTAAAGGACGTTCTCAAAATACAAGGAAACAGAAGGGAACTTGGAAGATCAGAAATGAAGAAAGAGCAACATAAATCGTAATAATGGGTCATAAAATGATAAATATCTGAGTAAAAAATAATGGACTATTCTTTTTCTCTTGCATTCTTTAAAATATATTTGAAAGCTATAAGTGAAAATTTGTCTGAACATTATCTATATGATGGAAAATTTAATGTATGTAGATGTAATACATAAGACAACTGTAACATAAAGAGAGGAGGGTGAACAGACATATCTGATGGTAAGGTGTCTACATTCCACTTGAGGTCATAAAATATTAACTCTAAATGACTGTGACAAGTATGTACATCTATTGCAATCAATGGAGCAGCCTCTAAGCATAACTATGTAAAGAGATATAGTAAAAAACACAATAGATAAATTAAAGTGGAATACTAAAACATGTTCAAATAACCCGCAAAAATAGTCAGGAAAGGAAGAACAGTGGAATGAAAAACAGAGTGAACAAACAGAAAACAAATAATAAAATGGTAGGCTTAAATCCAAACATATCAATAATAAGTACATTAAATGTAAATGGTCTAAACATACTAATCAAAAGTTATAGACAGCCTAAACGGATTTTTTAAAATGACCCAACTATATGTTGTCTATAAGAAATTCAGTTTAAATATGATTATATAGGCAGGTTAAAATTGAAAGGATGAAAATTATATACTGTGCTAGCACTAGTTACAAGAAAGCCAGAGTGACTACATTAATATCAAAGTGAATTTCAGAGCCAAGAGATTACTAGGGGTAAAAAGAAACATTAAATAATGATAAGTGGATCTATTCACTAAGAAGACAAAACAATGCTAAAGTGTGTATGCCTGCATCCCCAAAAAAGCTTTAAAATACAGGAAGCAAATAGAACTAAAAGGTGAAATAGACAAATCCACAATTATTGTTGAAGACTTCAATACAGCTCTCTCAGTAATCACAGAATTACTAAACATAAAATCAGCAAGAATATAGGATGAACAACACCATTAAACAACTATATTTAACTGGCATTTATAGACTACCTAAAAACAGCAGAATTCTTTTCAAGTGCACATGGAACTTTCACTAAAACAGACTTTATCCTGCATGAGGAAACAGGACAAAAGACATTTAAAAATGCAAGGGAAAACACTTCAGTTAATATTTTAAGATGTGCTAGCACATAAAGTCTTTGAATCTTAGAAGAAAATCAGAGAATCTTAAAAATACACACACAGACTCTCTGGAAATGAAGTTTCATTGCCTAGTTTTTGAGTCCTGGAAGTATATAACAAAAAAATACTAGATTCTTGAATATTTTAAAAGCAAAGAATCATAGAATAATTGCTTAATAGTTTTGTAGAATCTTGGAATAAATGGAATGTTAGATATGTAAAAGGAATCTAATCTAGTGGTTTCAAAATTGAGGTCCCAGAAGACAGTGCTATTTCAAAAACCTAAAAGATATTGCACCTTAATAAATGCAGTTTACTTAAGACATATAAACCTTTCAGAATTTGGACCTGTGGAGAAGAGATTTTAAAACGCCCTCGGGGTGAAAAGGCTGAAACGCTGATAACTATAGTATGATTTCATTATCTTACAAGTGGCAAAATTGGTAAAAATAATGCAAACAATTGCATTATTGTGGGAAGTTGTATCATTGGCCCCAGTTCTTTACCTCTCTCTGTATCTATGTGCCATTTGCAGTTCCTCCTACAAAAGAGGTGACTCTACACTAAGCCATGTAAATTGTTTTGGCCAATAAGATGAAGCAGAAATGAGAGTGTGCCTAGGTCTTACAAAGCCTCTCATGTTTTCACCTGCTGCCTTGTGTTTTTGCCATCACTATGAGAAGAATGTGTCTGGGCTCCCACAGGACAAAAGTGAGAAACACTGAGCAGAGCTGCCCCAGCCAAGCAGCTGGCCAAGTCCAGCCTTGAGGAAACTCTCAACAAATCCACAGTCACACGATCAAGCCCAGTCAAAATGAGCAGAGTTCCATCTGACCCACAAATGCATGAGCTACAGTAATAACTGATTCAAGCAACTGAGCTTTGGGATGGTTGTCATACACCAACTGCTGATTGATATAGGGAAGAGAGTTAATGGCACCAATGAATTCTTCCTCCAGTTCTTTCTCCACTGTGTCAGCTCCCATTCAAGTGTGGATGGAGCACCATGGGTGTACCCAAGGGGACCTAGGCAGGACTCTGAAAAGCACTGAATTACACTGAGGGAGTGTTATTCCATTTCTAAGTCTTCATTAGTCCTTCTGATATCTTTAAAAAGAAAGTCTCAGGAGGTAGTATGTCTTCAGCACCTCTCTGACACTAATCATTTTTTAAACAGAGAACATTCCTCAGGTTCAAATTTTTCAGGTAGGCAAGAGTATCTAGCGAGAATTTAATAACATTATTTACTTGTTAGATACCTTCTAGTCATAACAAGAGGTAGATGTTGCTTTTCCATTTATAGTTGTGATGTGATTTTCAAAATTTAAGTATATCTTCTTAAATGTATTTTAAAATATTTATTTACATACAGAAAAAAGGAATCTAAAAAATATGGAGTCAATGAAAATGCAGTTTTGGGTGGATCTGGCCAAAACCATACCATGGTGATACAGTACCTCAGAATTGTGTCCAACTGTGGCAGAGGGCACATCTGGGCAGTTCAGCTGGATGATGAACTTGGGGAAGTAGGGATTGTTTGAAACAAACATCATCAAGGTCACAGATCTGTCTAGGATGGCCCTGCCAAAGCTCTCTTCTAGAATTCATACTTTGAGGCTGATTCACATTATGTGATGACTCTGGAGTGTGTGGATCCAGGGGGGTCCATCTCCCCTCATTGCCCTCTGTGACCCTGGCTGGATCCCTTGCCCTTTCTGAGTTTGAATTCCATGGGCTATTCCCTGTATGTAAGAAAAGTAAGTGACGTGAGACTAATTTCAGTGTGGGCTCAGACTTCACTGGAAAAGAAAGCTGCTCATATCAGCATGCTCTCCCTCCCTTACCAGTTTCATTTGGAGATTTCTCCCCATTTGGTTTTGACGCAGGCTGATTAGGGGCCCTCAAAACAGTCTTGGAGAGACACAGATAGTATCTAACCACTCTCAATGGGAACCTGTTCCCCTGCAAATACTCGGAGAGATGTAGGCTTGGGTTTGAATTTTTCTGGGGCCTCTAGGGACCTTGGGGCCCATGGATTTTTCTCCCAAAGAGAAACTGTAAAAACCCAGTATTGTGGGTTGAACTGTGTCCCCCCTGTCCCCGCCACTCCAAACTCACATTTTGAAGTCTTAACCCTAAGTACTTCAGAATATGACCTTATTTGGGTGAGATTATACTAGAGTAGGGTGGGCCCCTATCCAGTATGTAAGTGTCCTTACAAAAATGGCAATTTGGACAAAGGTAGAACATGCACACAGGTAGAACACCATGTGAAGACTGGAGTTTGCTGCCACAAGCCAAGGAACTGCCAGAACCTAGGAGAGAAGACTAGAACAGGTTTTTCCCTAGCACCTTCAAAGGGAGCATGACTCTGCTGACACCTTGCTTTCAGACCTCTGGTCTCCAGAATGTGAGACAATAAACTTCTGTTTTTCTAAGCCACCCAGTTTGTAGTACTTTGGGTGTATTCATTTCTTACAGCTGCTTGTAACAGAGTCCCCATAGTAAAGAGGTAGTAAACTCAAAACCTGTGGGGCCAAACACATAACATAAGTAAGTGAAGCAAGCTGGAATGGGGCTGCAGCAAGCTGGAGAGCACACATACCCTCTGAATGGGGTCGGCATTGCGCCGTCCAGTCCAGTGTTGCCATATTAAAATGTAGGCCCGTCATACAGAGTGAAGTAAGTCAGAAAGAAAAAGACAAATACCGTATGCTAACACATATATATGGAATTTAAGGGAAAAAAATGTCATGAAGAACCTAGGGAATCCAGTCCAGTGTTGCCATATTAAAATGTAGGCCCACTGTATCCAGAACTTCGGTTTTTCTAGAGAAGTCAGAAATCTGAACATGTAGTTGAAATCTTGCCATTGTTAAATGTTGACAACTTGAAAACATTTAAAATTCTGTATTTAAAAACAATAGCAACAACAGCAGCAATAGCAAACACCACCACCTCCTCCGCCTCCTGTTTCTTGTGCTTATCTTACAGCCTAGTGAATTCGATCCAATCTAAATTGAAAGTTTCTTGGAAAATTCTGGGAAGATGGCAGTAATGATAGAAGCACGGTTCATCTTTGGATCTTCCTAAACTCCCACATGAAAATAGAGCAGATAGATAGCAAGCCAAAACCCATGGACAACATTTATAGCAAAACTAAGTAACAAAATGTTCCCTTTAACTCTAAGTACACTGTGGGGAAACCATCAACAGTCACAAAATTTATGGATATCAAGTCTGTGCCAGAGGAAGCCAAGTTAGGCAGCCTGTGTCTGACAGACCTGAAAAGGGGATAAGCCCCAGAGCCAACAGGTATTCAAAATTGAGCAGGACAGAGATGATTGAGATGAAGGAAAAAGAAGGCCCTGACTAAAGCAGGAGAGGGCAGTAGAGCCAGAATATCTCAGAAAGCAACCATGTTTCTGGACATTAAAATCAACAAAAAGGGGAGCTCTAAGAATTTAGAAAAGTGCCCCTGAACTGTGAGTATATTCTAAATGGCCTCCTTCCAAATGTTCAGGTAAGCTAATTTAACATAAAAATGAGCCTCAGAAAACTATCAAGGTCAAGGTCAAATCCCATAGAAAATTATTGTTTAGAAAAAAAAAATAATAAACTTTTTAAAAAAAAAAGGAATATGGACAATAACATCCCTACAGATAATGAAAGCATTCCAGAGAAACATATTTATCAAGTAGACTAGAAATGCAATGTACTATTTCCAAATGACCTAAAAGAATTAGGAAAAACTCAGAAATTATATTTAGAAATAAAAGAAACACCATTAAAAAATAAAGTCTCAACCAGAAGGAATAGAGTGAATCAACACAATATATAATACCTTGAGAGAAGGGAGAAAGTTCCTAAACAATCAAAAAGATATGAAGAAAAACATAAAACATTTCAAGAGAAAATGACATACATTGGTAGGCAAAGAAGATACATCATATGGATAACAGAAGTATCTAAAAGAGAAAATCAAGTGAAAAAAAAAACCTAAAGAGAATAAATACTAAAAACTACAATTCAAGAAAACTTTCTTGAAGCAAAAAAACTTTTTTTTGAAATTATATATTGAAAGAGAACATTACATACTTGACAATATTGACCTCAACTGACCAAGACATGTTGCAGTAAAATTCCTAGACTTTAAAGAAAAATAAAGAAAAATTGGGTATCAGGCAAAAAGAGTCCTTACATAAAGAAAAAATATAAGGTTGTCATCATATTTTTTTTTGAAAGCACTACTTTATGGTCAAATGAAATAGAGCAACATATTTAAAATACTGGCGGAAAGAAAGTGATAACCAAGGATTTTGTATCCATCAAAACTGACTTTCAAATGCAAAGGACACAAACTATTATCCACACACAGGAACTTAGAGAATATTGTTTCCATGAGTCTTTCCTGAAGAATCTATTAGAAAATGAGCTTCAGACAACAAAAATGAACATGGTATATCTTTGTATGCCTAAAGGCCCCTTCCCCTTTGATTCCGGAGGGAGAATTGCTGAGTCAAGAGGTATGCAAGTTCAAATACACTAATAATGTATTGCTACATTTTTCTTCAGAGATGCTGTAACAATTTTCATTCCTATTAACAAGTTATGAAACTGCCCATTTTCTACACCATTGCCAGACTTAGATGGTTAACCATTTCTGAAATGATTATTTAAGTTTTCTTTTCAACTTTTATTGGTAGCCAATTTCCCTAAGGCCTTGTCTTTGCATCCTGGTTTTCTTTTTTTAAATAAAGGAAACTTTAATATGGAAAAAAATGAACATGGTGGCAAGATGTCAAAATAAAGTCTGGTGGTGAAGATTAATATATACTTACTTGTAGAACCAAGATAGGTGATGGTTGAAAAGAAGAGAATGTAGTATTAAAACATTTATTATCTAATAATGTAAAGTTAAAAATGGGGAAGGGAATGGGATCACCTACGCAAAAATTTTAAATCTCTTCTCAGTAATTATAATTAATGGTAATAGTGTTAGTATTATTAATCTAAGATTGTTGTGTGTATAGCATGGGATCAAGAAAATGACTAATTACGGACTATTGCTATCATCCTCTGTGACATTAAGAACTAGAATTCTCAGTCCATAAGAAAAAAGATACAAATATAAAGAAGTTGAATAAACAACCTGAGTTCTAAGTTAGAATTGAAAGTACCAGTATGAACTCATGAGCTATTATAGCTCTGTCCACTGACAAGGTCTAGAAATAATGACCAGCCCAGTAGCAATGAGCATTCCCAGCATTCAGATTGTGGTCTTGAACTACCATTTCCCATTGAAAGAAACCAGGACTCCTTGGAGAAATGGCTGTTCTGGGTCTGAGGTAAGAAGTGAGGACAACAAAAGCCTGGAATATTTTGTCATACTACATAGATGTTTTACTACATATAAAACCAATGGAGATATGTCTAAAGGACTCAGGAGCCAAGAGGTTCCTACTGGCCAAAGATGAGACAATTTGAGGGTCAATTAAGATTAAAATGCAATGGATTGAAAATCATAAACCATACTTAAATCCATGATTTAAGTATAAATCATAAGTGCAAAGGCCCTGTGGCAGGAGCATATTTAGCATATTGTATCTTGAGCCCCAGTGACTCATTTGGTTCCAATTTTGATGATTTGTAGCACCCGGTACTGGGACAGGGCTGCCTCTGGAGTTGTTAACACCTTGTAAATCTGTCCCTTTTAAGCAGCACCATGTGCATATGCTTTAGCACAGCTATAATTGTGGTTTTGGTTTTAATGAGAGGAAGCCCCCTGGGGGATAAACTATGTGCTAGCAAGGGCAGTTAGACATCTTCCTGCAGAGTGCTCATAACTAAGGATATGCCCCAGCTGCTGGGAGAGGCCAGTCCACTGGGGTCTCCTAGGAAGGGCAGGGCTGCAGGTGTAGCCAGGGCATCCGAGAATCCCCATCAACTGGAAGTGACTGCCAGTCCTTTCTTCCAGGATGAATTTCTAAGGTTGGCAGCAGTCCAACCTTAGAAATTAGAAGCACAATTTTGGAGTCCTCCCTCTAGCTGATAAGTACCAGGGGCTTACCTGCCCCCCAGGGTGACCATCCAGCCATTCAGGAGCACTGACCTGCTCATAAGCACCTGGCAACAGCCCCAAGGCCCCCATGGGTAACCCAGCCAGCTACCCCGGGACTTGGCCTGCCTACCAGTAAGCCAGTAGCCTCCACATGAGGCAGTGGAAGTGGATATCAGAAGTGCTTGCCTCATTTAATGGGGAAACCAAGACAAGACTATCTTAGAGTTCCTTCAGGTAAAAGCCATTCAAATCATTCATGGAACATGTATTGAACACCCACTCAAGGTCAGGGTCTGTGCACACACCAGCACACCAGTGAAAAGAGTAAACAAACTGTGGTCACTGCTTTCAAAGAACTTACAGGCATTTACACATTTTGCTTCTGCTACCTGTATATTCTGTTTCTCTAGTAAAAGCAGTTCTGAGCTACCAAGTTGGAGACTTGAGATCTAATCTCTGATCTGAACCATCTCTTGGGTGGAAGCAAGGGAGGGGTAGTGGGTAGTTCATGTGCTCTGAGAATTGCCAGACCTTCCTTTCTCCTTCCCCCCATTTCTCTCTCTCTCTCTACCCTCCCTTTTTTCCCCTCCCTTCCTCCCTCCCCAAATATTTTTTGAGCACCCACTAAGTCTCATTCCCTCTTCTGGGTACTGAGGCTCTAGCCTTGAACAAGACAGACATGGTTCCTGCCCTCAAGGAGTTCATAGTCTAGTCGGAAAGACAATGAACCAGTAAATTTACAAAGCAAATAATTGCAGACTCTTAGGGGCTGAGAAGGATATAAAGTGTGATGATAAAGAATAACAGGTGGCCAAGATGGTGGAGTAGGAAGAAGCTGAGCTCACCTCCTCCAACAGGTTCACCAATATTACAACTGTTTACAGACCAACTATTGATGAGAATGACCCGAAGACTAACAGAAAAGATTTTCCACAACTAAAGACATAAAGAAGGAACCACAACAAGACAGGTAAGGGAGGCAGAGATGTGGTATATATAGTAAATACCCACAATTCTGGGTAGGCAACTCAAAACTGGGAGGATAATCACAATTGTAGGGGTTTTCCCGAGGAGCAAGGGGTCCAAGCCCCTCATTGGGCTCCCCAGCCTGGGGATCCTATACTGGGAAGGTGAGCCCCCCATAATGTCTTGATTTGAATGCCAGCAGGGATTGTGTACAGGAAAGCCAGAGGGTTGTAGGAAACAGAGACTCCATCCTTAGAGTGTGCATGCAAAATCTCACTTGCTCTGAGACCCAGTGCAGAGGCAAGTAATTTGAAAGGAGCCTAGGTCAGACCCACTAGCTGATCTTGGAGAGCCTCCTGGAGAGGCAGGAGGCATCTTAGACACCCCTGGGGACATAGACACTGGTGGCAGTCATTTTGGGGAGCCCATTCTACCATGAGGACACTGGTGCTTAGAAGCACAATTTTGGAGTCCTCCCTCTAGCTGATAAGTACCAGGGGCTTACCTGCCCCCCAGGGTGACCATCCAGCCATTCAGGAGCACTGACCTGCTCATAAGCACCTGGCAACAGCCCCAAGGCCCCCATGGGTAACCCAGCCAGCTACCCCGGGACTTGGCCTGCCCACCAGTAAGCCAGTAGCCTCCACATGAGGCAGGAACTGGCAGCCAACCAGGCCAGTGGATAGCCCCACCTACCAGCATGACCACAGTAGTTGGCCCTGCCACAACAGAAGGGCCCACACAGCCCACATAGGGGGGCACCTCTAGAGCATATAGCTCTGGTGAGCAGGGGGAGAATGCTGCTGGGTCCCATAGGATATCTCCTAAACAAGGCCACTTCTCCAAGATTGGGAAATGTAACCAACCTACCTAATGCATAGCAATAAAACCAGAGAATAAGGCAAAATGAGGCAACAGAAGAATATGTTCCAAATGAAGGAACAAGATAAAACACCAGAAGAAGAGCTAAGTGAAGAGTACCTAAGCAATCTACCTGATAAAGAGTTCAAGCTAATGATCATAAAGATGCTTAATGAACTCAGGAGAAGAATGGATGAACACAGTGAGAAGTTTAACAAAGAGCTAGAAAATATAAAGAACCAACAGAGCTGAAGAATACAATATCTGAAATTTTAAAATACACTAGAAGTAATCAACAGTAGATTAGATGATACAGAGGAACAGATCAGCAAACTGGAAGACAGAGTAGTGGAAACAGCCAAGCTGAAAAGAAAAAAGGGAAAAGAATTTTAAAAAATGAGATTAGTTTAAGAGAGCTCTGAGGCAATATCAAGCAAACTAACATTTACATTATAGGGGCCCTAGAAGGAGAAGAGAAAGAGGAAGGTGCAGAGAATTTATTTGAAGAAATAATACCAGAAAACCTCCCTAACCTGGAAAGGAAACAGACATCCAAGTCCAGGAAGCTCAAGATGAACCCAAAAAGATCCATGCCAAGACACATTGTAATTAAAACGGCAAAAGTTAAAGAGAGAATCTAAAAGCAACAAGGGGAAAGAAATTATTTACATACATGGAAACTCCCATAAGACTATCAGGGAGTTTTTAGCAGAAATTTTGCATGCCAGAAAGGGGGGCATAATATATTTTAAGTGGTGAAAGGAAAAAACCTACAACCAAGAATACTCTACCTGGCAAGGCTATCATTCAGATTTGAAGGAGAGGTAAAGAGTTTTACAGATAAACAAAAGCTAGAAGAGTTCAGCACCAATAGCCAGCTTTACAAGTAATGTTAAAGGGACTCTCTAAGTAGAAAAGAAAAGACCAAAACTAGAAATATGAAAATTATGAAAAGAAAAATCTAATTGACAAAGGCAAATATATAGTAAAGGTAGTAGATCAATGACTTATAAAGCTCGTAGGAAGGTTAAAAGACAAAAGTAGTAAAATCATCTTATCCACAATAAGCAGTTAAGGGACACACGAAACAAAAAGGTGTAACATATGGTCTCAAAAACATTAAATGTTGGGGGAAGGAGTAAAAATGAAGCGTTGTTAGAATGTGTTCATACTTAAGAGGTCATCAACTTAACAGAATCCCATATATACAGGTTGCTATATATGAACCTCATGGTAAGCACAAATCAAACATCTATAACACATACACACACACACACACACACACACACACACACACACACACACACATCCCAAAGAGAAAGGAATCCAAACATAACAGCAAGATAGTCACAAGGGAAAAGAGCAAAAGAAGAAAAAGGAACAAAGAAGAAATATAAAAACAACCAGAAAATAATGAACAAAATGGCAATAAGTACATGTCTATTGATAATTACTTTAAATGTAAATGGACTAAGTGCTCCAATCAAAAGACAGAGTGGCTGAATGGATAAAAACAAGATACATATATATGCTGCATTCAGATTTAAAGACATACACAAACTGAAAGTGAGGGGATGGAAAAAGATATTCTACACAAATGGAAGTGAAAAGAAAGCTAGGGTAGCATACTTACACAAGACAAAATAGACTTTCAAACAAAGACTGTAACAAGAGACAAAGAAAGACATTACATAATGATAAAGGGATTGATCCAACAAGAAGATATATACATAGTGATAAAGGGATTGATCCAACAAGAAGATATAACAATTGTAAATATATATGCACCCAACATAGGAGCACCTAAATACATAACATAAATACTATCAAACATGAAGGGAGAAATTGACAGTAACACAATAAAAGTAAGGGACTTTAACACCTCACTGACATCAATGGACAGATCATCCAGACAGAAAATCAATAAGGAAACACTGGCCTTAAATGACATATTAGGTCAAATGGACTTAATAGATATCTATAGAACATTCCAACCAAAAACAGCAGAATACACATTCTTTTCAAGTGCACATGGAACATTCTCCAGGACAGATCACATGTTAGACCAAAAAACAAGTCTCAACAAATTTAAGAAGATTGAAATCATATCAAGATCTTTTCTGACCAGAGTGGTATGAGACTATAAATCAACTGTGAGAAAAAAAATGCAGAACACACAAACATGTGATGGCTAAACAATATGCTACTAAACAACCAGTGAGTCACTGAATAAATCAAAGAGGAAATTAAAAAATACCTGGAGACAGATGAAAATTAAAACACAACTATCCAAAACCTATGGGATGCAGCAAAAGCAGTTGTAAGAGGGAAGTTTATAGCAATACAAGCCTGCCTCAAGAAAAAAGAAAAATCAAAACTAAGAGTTGATTCTTTGAAAAGATTAAAAAATTTGATAAATCTTTAGCCAGGCTCATCATGAAAAAAAGAGAGAGGACCCAAATTAATAAAATCAGAAATGAAGGAGGAGAAGTTACAACTGACACCATAGAAATATCATAGAAGAATCATAAGAGTTTACTATGAACATTTAAATGCTAATAAAATGGATAGCCTAGAAGAAATGGACAAATTTCTAGAAATGTATAATCTCACAAGACTGAATCAGAAAGAAAGAGAAAATATGAATAAACCAATTAACAGTAATGAAACTGAATCAGTAATTAAAAAAAAACTCCCAACAAACAAAAGTCCAGGACTAGATGGCTTCACAGGTGAATACCACCAAACCTTTAAAGAAGAGTTAATACCTATCCTTCTCAAACTATTCCAAAAAACTGCAAAATGAGGAATGTTTCCAAACTCATTCTATGAGGTCAGCATTACTCTGATACCAAAACCTGACAAGGATACCACAAAAAAGAAAATGAACAACAAAAAATATCAACATCAGGGATGAGCATAGATGCAAAAATCCTCAACAAAATATTAGCAAACCAAATTCAAGAATAAAATAAAAGGATCATACACCATGACCAAGTGGGATTTATCTCAGGGATGTAAGGAAGTTTCAATATCCACAAATCAATCAATGTGATACACCACATTAACAAACTGAAGAATAAAAATTATATGATCACCTCGATAGACGCAGAAAAAGCTTTTGACAATATTCAACATCGATTTATGCTTAAAAAAAACTCTCAATAAAGTGGTTATAGAGGGAACATGACTCGATGTAATAAAGGCCATGTATGGCAAGCCCATACATACTCAACAGTGAAAAACTGAAAGCATTTCCTCTAAGATCAGGAACAAGACAAGGATATCCACTGTTGCCAATTTTATTCAACATAATATTGGAAGTCCCAGCCACAACAATTAGACAAGAAAAAGAAATAAAAGGAATCCACATTGCAAAGGAAGAAGTAAAACTGTCACTGTCTGCAGATGGCATGATACTATATATAGAAAATCCTAAAGACACCACCAAAAACCTATTAGAATTAATAAATGAATTCAGTAAAGTTGCAGGATACAAAGTTAATATACAGAAACCTGTTTTGTTTCTATACACTAACAACATACTACCAGAAAGAGAAATTAAGAAACCAATTTCATTTATGATTGCATCAAAAAGAATAAAATACCTAGGAATAAACATAACTAAAGAGGTAAAAGACCTGTACTTGGAAAACTGTAAGACATTGATGAAAGAAAACCAAAACACTAATTCAAAAAGATATATGCACCCCTATGTTCATTGCAGCATTATTTACAATAGCCAAAATATGGAAGCAACATAAGTGTCCATCAACAGATGAATGGATAAAGATGTGCTATATATACACAATGCAATACTACTCAGCCATAAAAAATAATGAAATCTTGCCATATGCAACAAAATAGATGGACCTTGAAGGCATCATGCTAACTGAAATAAGTCAGACGGAGAAAGACAAATACTGTATGATTTCACTTATATGTGGAATCTAAAAAACAGAACAAATGAACACACACAAAAAAACAGAAATAGACTCATAGAGGACAAATGGGGTTGCCAGAGGGGAGTAGGGAGAGAGGATTAAAAGGCGGGAAAAGGTAATTACGTGAGGTAATGAATGCCGATTAGCTTGATTGCGGTGATCATGTCACAGTGTATATTTATATGAAATCATCACATTGTGCACCTTGAATCTATACAATTTTTGTCATTTTTACCTCAATAAAGCTAAAAAAGACTTTAAAAAGAAAAAGAATAACAGATGGATCAGGGTTATTCTTTCCACAGATGTGATGCTTAGACCTGAATGATGAGAAGAAGCTGGCCAAGCAGAGACCCAGGGAAATAGAAGTCCAGGTCAACGGAACAGCAAATACAAATGGAACAGCAAACGCAAGAAATGACTGCATGTGTTTAAGGAACAGAAGGGAGGCCAGTACGGTTGGAGCCTGTAAGCCAGGGAAAGAGTGGAATAAATCAGTTTGAGAGGGGGACAAGAGCTTATATTTTATGTCAAGGGGAAGAAGTTTTGTAGGACTTTAAATAGAGGGTATGTCATGGTCTGGTTTATGATTTTCAGAGATCATTCTGATTGCTATGTGGAGGATGCATTGGCGAGGGAGTGAAGAGAGGAAGTAGGGGTATGGTCAGGATGCTGCAAAGACAACCCAAGGAAGAGCTGATAGTATCCTGACCCAGGTGTTCGCAGTGCAGGTGAAGGAAGAGGAGAACTGGAGGATATGCTGTGGAGGTGAAACCAGCAGGGAATGCTGAAAGATTGCACATTGGGACCTAAAGGGGTGAGATAAATCAAGGATAACTCCAAGATTTTTAGCCTGAGCAATAAGAGGGATGTAATTGCTGTCTGCAGAGATGGGGAAGATAGAGAAGTAGCATGTTTGGAAGTAAAGATTCAGACTTCCACTTTGGATGTGTTAATGCTGAGACATTTGTGAGTCATCCAAGTGGAGATTTTGCGTGAGTAATTGGGTATGCTGGGCTGAAACTCAAGGACAAGTCTGGGAAGCAGAAATAAAGCTGGGAGTCATCAGCATTTACGTAGTATCCAAACCAGTGGTTCTCAACTTTGGCTGCACAGGGGGTGCACAGTGGGATCACCGAAGGAGGTTTATAAACTCCAGGTGCTCAAGATATAACACAGTCTATTAAAATCAGAATCTCTGTGGGGTTGGGACCCAGGCACCAGTGTGTTCAGGCTCCCCAGGTGATTCCAATATGTAGCCAAGGCTGAGAACCATGGCTCTGAATCCTGGCTGAGATAGTGAGTGGTTCTCCAGGTGTAGTCCCAGGACCAGCATCATCACCATCACCTGGAACTGGTTAGAAATACGAATGTTTGGGTTTCACCACAGGCCTGTGGAATCAGACACTGCGAGGGTGACACCCAGTGCCCTGTGTGTTAAGGAGCCCTCCAGGTGAGGCTGATCCAAGCTAGGATCTGAGAAGCCCTGGGATAGATGGAGTGGAGGTGGGGGGTAAAAGGAGAAGAGCGCACAGGTGAGTCCTGAGTCAGTCTAAATTGAGAAACCTGGTGAAGGAGGAGCAGCCAGGCCTATGAGACTACAGAAGCCCAAACAGGATCATGTATCAAGGGGAGAGCAATTAACTGGTCAATAAAATAACATGAATGCTTAGGGGGATTCAAATAAATGTAAGAGCAGGAACATGAGCACAGGATTTGGCAGCATGGAGACCCTGGGTGGTTCAGCAGAGGCTGTTTCAGCCTGATTGAAGAGGTCACCGGGGGAGGAAATGGGCTTGCAGGTCAGGCACTCAGCATGGTCTTGGGGACCTGGGCTGTGCCTAGTCAGTAATAGCTTTTCTCTCCACCTTTGAGAAGTCTGTTGTTGAACAAATGCAAAGTATTATGTTTCTCTTCCAATATTGATTTCTCTTAATAGGTCGCGAATAACAATAACAGTAGACTGTGCCCTTCAGAGTGCTACCAGCAAATCCAAGTTTTCACAAAAACTCTGAGGTAGAAAGATAGACTCTGGATTGATTGCAGGAGCCAGTTCTTACCTTCTCTTCCTTTGCTGCCTCCCACTAGGGAGGCTGAAGATAAAAGCCTAATACTGGCATTCCCACTTTCCTTACCTACTAGAGTGGCCATGTGGCCCATGTCTGCCCAGTGGGTTGTTAGGGTAAGCTGCTGGGTGGGTTCTGGGAAAGATATTTTCTTTCCTGATAAAAGAGACAGGCATGTGAGCGGAATTCATAGACGCCACCCCTCCTTTCAAAGCTTTCTTCTAGATGCTTGGTGCTGTGGCAGACATCTTGTAACCATGAGGCAACAGCTTGCAGACAAAAGGCAATGGTTGATAGATGGCAGAGTGCAAATAGAATGGAAAGAGTGAGAAGGGGAGGGAAGAGGGGAGAGAGTATGAGTGAGCACTTGGGTCCTTAATCACATTTCTGTGCGGGTAAACCAGCCCTGGAGCTTCCTGCTGCTGGGCTTCTTTTTTTTGTTTGTTTGTTTTTGTTTTTGTTTCTTGCGGTATGCGGGCCTCTCACTGTTGTGGCCTCTCCCGTTGTGGAGCACAGGCTCCTGACGCGCAGGCTCAGCGGCCATGGTTCACGGGCCCAGCCGCTCCGCGGCATGTGGGATCTTCCCGGACCAGGGCACGAACCCGTGTCCCCTGCATCGGTAGGCGGACTCTCAACCACTGCACCACCAGGGAAGCCCTGCTGGGCTTCTTGTTTGTCAGATATTGTTTAAGCAACTATTGGGGTTTCTGCTATTTGCAACTGAGAGCCTTCTTACCTGATACAGGAAGGTATTCTTGTCTACTTTCAGCAGAAGGGAAAATGGAGGTACAGAAAGGAGACGAGGCTTTCCCAGGGTTTCACGGACATGAGAGGTGGGGCTCGGGTTAGATTTGGACTTCTGGGCTCACCCATTCATGCCTGTTCCTGGGATTACTACCTCCCCGAGGCGAAGCTGGTGTCCATGCAAATCTCTTGGCACAGACCCCAGGACTCTTTAAGGAAGCGACGTTTCAGCTGAGATCTGGATGGGGAGGCGGGGAGGAAGGAGTATTTTAGGCAAAAGGTACAGCATGTTCAAAAGACAGAAAGGGGCTTCCCTGGTGGTGCAGTGGCTGAGAGTCCGCCTGCCGATGCAGGGGACACGGGTTCGTGCCCCGGTCCGGGAAGATCCCACATGCCGCGGAGTGGCTAGGCCCGTGAGCCATGGCCACTGAGCCTGCACATCTGGAGTCTGTGCTCCACAACGGGAGAGGCCACAACAGTGAGAGGCCCACGTACTGCAAAAAAAAAAAGAAAGAAAAGAAAAGAAAAGCTGCAAAGGACTGAAGGTTAGAGGAATTGACCTTGAGCATGGTGGGCCAGTGAGGTAAGTAAGGGTCATGAAGGGATGAAGTTGGAGTGGTTGTCATTCACCAGAAATGCCATGGTAGATTACATTATTCTTCCAAATTTCTCACCTTTTCCAGTATCCATGCCCTTTGCCATGAGACCAAAAAGTGTCAGAACCTTTCGCATCAGCACATGTAGTTCCTCCTCATTCTTTTTGGCTGCGGTGGGGCATCAGCTGTCATTACGTGCACCCCCTCTGCTTTCCTTGTCTATGAAGTTTTCTATCAAAGGTCTCTCGGGCAGCCTCAAACTTAAGGATTTAGCTTCATGCTTCAAAAAGCTAACCGTGCAAAACAACTTGTTTTTTTTCAGGGGGTCCTTCCCTTTAGACCTTAACTTGGGCCACCCCGACTCCCCCCCCTCGTTAATGGTAGTCACTGAGGCTAATCCTGAAGGGCTACTGAAGGCAGAGTGCCTCAGTGTCAGCCCCATCAGGGTGTCTGCTTGGATGGAGGTCGTCTGCATCTGATGAATGAGAGGAACAGGGGTAAAGGTCCAGGAACCTAATCCTCGTCTGAGACAGTTTGAAGGGCTGTTCTTTCTCCCAACTTCCTCTCCAGGTTGCCCAAAGCTCTACTAGACCTGCTGCTCAGCCCTGTTTCTTCCCCTTTCCTTCCACAGATGTTGATTCCTTAAAAAATCACCTTCCATTCCAAACTCTTAGCCTCTGCCTGCATAGACCTCATCTCCTACAGCGCTAGTTCTGATTCCCAGAGTTCAGGCGTTGTCTCCTCCACCTCTTCTTCGCATAAGAGCCAGGTCTCTTTACACGAGCAGGTCCCCCAGGCATGAGCTTGGCAAAGCTGGGATTGAGGTGAAGGGTCCCCTCAGTCAGGCCACGAAGGCCTCCACTGCACCAACCCCTGGAAATGGTGCCAACTTGCCTGGCATCTTCACAGCCAGTGCTGTCTAAGGCATCTCATTGTTTCTTCCTAGTCAGAGTGATGGAGAGTGGCTTCTGTGACCTCATTATACATTTTACTTATTTGTTCTGAGTCTGCTTGTCCCACTAGCTAAGGAGTTCCTGCTTTCTCTGAGGATAAGGATATCTTACCTCTGTAACCTGGGAACTGGCTTGGAGAAGGCTCTAAAAAATGTGTATTGAATGAATGCCTATGAGTCTTGCTTCTTCCCCTGGACTGTGAAATCCTTGAGGATGGAATCATGTCTTATTCTTTCTTGGTACCCCAAGGCCTGGGGATGGCCACAGAAAAGTGCTAGTTAATGATGGGTGGGTAGGTGGTTCATGCCATGAAGACTGGCTACTCAAGAGCATGGGTAGACTATATATACTTCCTGGGCACCACCAAAGGAGAAGGATAAACTTCAGCTGGTCTCTGGGGAGAGCTTCCAGTGGAGGAAGAGGTGAGCTGCACTAGGATGAGTATGTAGGGCTGGGGATGCAGGCCGAGATGCTTCATGCAGAAGGGACAGTGTGAGCTGTAATTTCTACCTTCCCAGCATTCAGGATCCCTCTGGGAAATACTTTCCTGGTCCTCTTCTGAGGAGAGGCCCCCACTCTCAGTCCAGGTGGAGTTGGCCCCTTTGTACCCCTAAGCCACAAGCCTCCCACATGATTGGTTTGGGGATGGGCTCTTGGCCTACAGGCCCATCAATGCCCGTGAGTCTTGCTTCTTCCCCTGGACTGTGAAATCCTTGAGGATGGAATCATGTCTTATTCTTTCTTGGTACCCCAAGGCCTGGGGATGGCCACAGAAAAGTGCTAGTTAATGTTGGGTGGATAGGTGCTTCACGCCATGAAGATTGGCCACTCAAGAGCGCGGGTAGACTATATATACTTCCTGGGCACATTGCTAGAACGGTACATTGGTACCGTTGCTAGAATGTTTAGGAAAAAGAACAAAATCTGTTAGGATGCCTTCAGCTGCAATTACAAATACCAATAAAACAGCTGAACAGGCTTAACAAGAGAAAACACATTATTTCACATAATGAGAAGTTTATGGTCAGGGCACCTTCAGGAATGGTTACTTTAGCTATTCAACAATGTGATCAGTGGCTTAGGTTCTATCTCCTATTTGGCCACCAGAAGCACATCAACTTTGTCCTTACAGTCACAAGATGGCTGCTGCAGATGCAGGTATCACATCCAGCCATGATAAAGACCAAAGGTGGAAAAGGGACTGCTTCCTCCTTTGTGGTTCTCACATCTATCATCTACGTTGGTCTCACCAGCCCATGTTCTAACCAATCACAGGCCAGAGAAATTGCCTCTGTTGATGCATTCTCAATGGGAGCAATATCTCCCCCAAGGGGAGAGATATTTATAAAAATTTATAGAAGAGAGTTTATAAAAATGTGTTTAGTGGAGGGTGATGGGAAAAAATCTTAGATATTACAACGACCTGCGGCTCTCCAAAGGGCCATAGCATAAAAACAGGTATATATCTGTGGCATTAAAATCTCATGGGGGCACAATTAGGAGAAAGAATATCTTAAAAGTCTCCTTAGGGAGATGATAATGGGAAAAAGGTTGAGAAACGCTGCCTTAGACCAAGGTTCACCTCCTGAGCCTGGAGACTGAGTCCTCTGAAACATATGCATCTGGGGAGGGAGCTGAAGACAGGACAAAACCAGGCCCTATCATCAAGGAGGTGGGCAGAGACTATGGTCCTGGCAGTCACCTGCTGCCGCTCTGCAGGAGCTCTCCTTACCCTGCAGTTGCTGGAGGTGGGAGGCTGGGAGTGAGGAATTGCAAGATGGAGAGAGTGGCATTTAATTAGCGGCGGCTGCTAACGAACATCCGGATCTACACTCTATCCTTTGTTTAAACCAGCTTGAGCTAGGCACGTGCCACTTATCATTAAACAATGAAGGGCTTATGCAATAATCAGAAGCCGTTAAGTCCTCTTGCGTGACAAGTGGTCTGGAGGTTTCTTGTGGGGAGTTAGAGGCAACCTAGGCCTCCAACACCAGGGAATAGGCAGGTAAAGCATGGAGGATGCCCGTCGTGATAGACTACTCAGGAGTTAGAAATGGTGGTTGCGCATTCACACAGAGCCTAGATCTTAAAACAGTGTTGAGTGAAAAAGCTAAGAAACTATATTAATAGCATTTATGTAAATTAAAAGCAGGCACACGGAAAACAACATTGTACATTTTCCAAGGGCACGTTCATGTTTAAAGACATATACCAGCTGTGTTTGAGGGGATGACGAGGTGGAGGAAGGATGGGAGGCGGACTGGGGTGTGAAAGGGACAAATACTAAAACAAGGAAGGGTTTCCCTCTGACTAGTAAGGAAGTGTGGCTGGAGCCAAGGCATGTGATTAACTTAACTCTCTGCACCTGACTTCCAGTTAGGAGGGAAAAGGAAGTGGAAGTACCCAGAGACTCCTTAATAAAGAACAGGGGACACGCCCTTAGGGAGAAAGGGAAGAAACAGCTCCAGGCGGACAGAGCAGGGAGGAGGAGAAGGGCTGGGGCTGAGGGTGAGAAAGACCCTTGGGCTGAAGGAGGAGATTGATTTTTATACCACTTAAGCAGGACAGTCCTAGTGACCCGCCTAGGGGACCTCAGACTTCTCATCTGTAAGACGGAGACAACGTGGAGGAGGAGGTTTGTTTCCAACACAGTTCCCAGCATCTTCCCGGTCAGCTTAAAACCCAGACCCCCAGGTCCCAGCCCAGAGATGCTGGGTTATTAGGACCTGGGCCACCCTGGGTACCGTATGTACTTTCAAGTGCCCCACGTCATTCAGGTGTGTGCAGCAGGGTTAAACTGATGTTCCAGGGTTCTAGAAAGCGATGAAACTTTCATTGTATGCTCTTCTTTTTTAAAAAAATAAATTTTATCTAATACAAATGAACTTATTTGCAAAACAGAAACAGGCTCACAGACATAGAAAACAAACCTATGGTTGCCAAAGGAAAAGGTGGGGGGAGGGGTAAATTAGGAGTATGGGATTAACAGTTACGTGGTACTGTATATAAAATAAACAACAAGGATTTACTGTACAGCACAGGGAACTATATTCATTATCTTGTAATAACCTATAATGGAAAAGAATCTGAAAAAGGATATACATGTGGGTATATATATTTTTATTTATTTATTCTGAATCACTTTGCTGCACACCTGAAACTAACACAATATTGTAAATCAACTATGCCTCAATAATAAATAAATAAAATAAAAATGCAAAATCATAAATGAGTAAATAAATAAATCTCATTCTCCCCTGAAGCCCACCACCTTGATTACTTGATGACAAACATATTTCCTTGCCTCTAAGACACCTTCCCCCATAGATTTTAACTTTTCTAAAATTGGGAGAAGTCTTACAATAACATATGGTCAGATTTCCTTTTTTCCTCTGAAAAAATGCTGTTAAGTTGGTGGTACATCTCACAGTTTACAATGTCATAGAATTAGGGAAACATGGTGTAATATTCTTCAAACTGAGAGTTTGGGGGGAAAAATCACAAAGATGACAACAAAATCACCCGTAATCTCATTCCCAGAGGGTTCCATTGCCAGCATCTTTTAATATTTCTAGTCCCTTGTTTTTGTTGTTCTAAGTCTTCCTTTCACTATCAATGAGTAATTCTCAAGCACCTATTCTACACACCCCACTTACGGACTTAGAAGTAAAGTAAGAATTCTAGCTACTCTGGGCTAGCTCTTTAGGTACGTGATTGATCATTCCATACAATAGCCCTAAAAGGTGAGAGATAGTATTTCTACTGAACACAGGAGGAATACAGAAGCTGAGGAGGTAAAGGACTTGTCCCCTTAGTCATGGTTAGTAAGAGGCTGAGCTGGGATTTGAGCCCAGGCAGCTGGACTTGATGCTGCCTCTCAGGGCAGCGGCCAGTCTGGTCTAAGGAGGGAGGTTCGTGGACTATGGGTCAGGGCTGTGGGAAGGGGGTGTTTCTTGGTGGGGCCAGGGGCTTCCTGGAGAATCATGTGGAGGCCCTGTTAACACAAACATGGCTCTGCAGCTGGAACTTGGGTTCAAATCCAGCTCACGGTTCTTACAGATCATTTAACCACCTTGAGCCTCAATTTCCTCATCTTTAAAATGGAGATAAATGATACCACCCTCAAAGGGCTGTAGGAAGGATGAGAAATTATTGTATAAGGAAAGTGTGTGGCTCACAAAGAATACTTAGCATAGAGAACTAAAACCACTGGGGTTTGGATCAAGGGTGTAGAGGAAGTATTAGAAGTCTCTATGACATATCAATATAAATATTCTAAGAAGGGGTGGCTATTTTAGCCAAGCTCTATTCGGGAAATTCTAGGAGTTATATTGGGGCCTTCTATTATGAACTGACTCACTTTTTTGGTAAAGAAAAAAATTCATTTGCAAAAAAAGTCAATTAAGCAAAAACAAAAATAGTCTTCAAGTTTGAGGTTTAGAAAAATAATGTATCTCCTTCTGGCTTGGGACTTCACATTCCGTTCAAATTCAGTCCAGAACCTCTGTTTCTTCAACCCCAGGGATGGAACACAGGTGCCCCAGGTGATTCTGATGAGCAACCAGAGTGGAGCTGGGACCGCCTGAGTCAGCCATGCATGGGCCACAGGCCCCTTCCTACCTCCTCATGCCCACAGCCTAGCAATGAGGGGGTGGGGGTAGTGGGGGCAGACACAGAAGAGCTGCCAATTCCTGGTGCCCAGGTTCAAGGCCAAGAGAGAAGGAAAGACCAAGGTGAAGCCTGAGTGGGAGGGAGGCCAGCACCAGGATGGGTCCAAGATGTGGAGGCTGGGGTCAGGAAACCTAGGTTAGAATCCAACTCCTCTACCTCCCTGCTGTTTGTCCTCAGGGGAGATTCCCAATCTCTTAGGCCCTCTGTTCTCTGTAAAGCTGGTTGTAGTGTAGATTAAATGAGAGGATGAAGGTAGGGGCCTGGCTCAGTGCCTGGCATGCAGCAGGGCTCACTGGATGTCATTTATGGTGTTCCTGACACCTCATCACAGCACTGAGAAGTTGGTGCTATTGTTTCTGCCATTTTACAGTTGAGGAAACTGAGGCTCAGAGAGGTTAAGTCACTGGCCCAAGATTGCACAGCTGGTAAATGACAGAACTGGAGTTTGAATTCAGATTTGTTTGCTCTAGAATTCGTACCTTTTCCTTTTCTGGGCCTGGGCTAGACAAAACAGACAAAGGAAAAATGTGAGTGATGATGATGGGATTTGAACCATTATCAGCCCAGGTCTGAGCTCTGTGCTTGCTGGGGACGTAAGAGAACCTCCACCCTTTACTTCTGACTCAGGCCACACCAGCCAGATGGAACCCCGAGGAGACAGGGCTGTGGAGCCTCCAAGACTGAGGGTTTTTGACAACTGGTGTTTTTTTTTGGTGTTAGTTATTTTGGAAAAGCAGACGGGAGCACAGGAGGAATGGTCTCACTCCCAGGCATATGGGAGCCGGCTGTCAGCTACTATGGAAAATGATAAGACAGCTTAATTAAAAAAAAATTTTATATATACTAATAATGAAGTGGGAGGAATTTGGAGGAGGAGGTCTACGAGGAGAAGGGAAAGTATTACAGATGTTGGAGCCATGCATGGGGGATGGCTATGGCCTGCCTGGGACTGCAGTTCCTGCAGCCAGGAGGGGTGGCAGAGGGGAGGGCCTGGTGGCATCTGACCATGGGGCCCTCAGCAATGTGGAAAATCTCTGTGGTCTGTCCAGGGACAGGAGTGTGTCTGGGCTGGGATTAGAGGTGGACAGGGAAGTAGGGGTTTCTCTCTGGGCTGGTTCTGGTCCCCAAGTCCTGGCATGACACACATGCCAGGCAGGAGGGCTGGGGAAACAAGATGAGTGTTTCCTCAACAGGAAGATGAAGCATATACGAGGTGGGCTCAGGTGGTCAGTGGGGAACTTGGCCTGGGGCGGCTAAGACCCTAGGGCCACAGGGTGATCGGTGGATGCTGCAAAGCCCAGGAGGGTTTCCTGGAGCAGGTTGAAATGGGGCTGGCAGGATGGAGAAGGTGGTAGGGGTGACGAGGATCAGCATTTATTGAGTACTTGCTAAGCATGGAACTAAAAACCAGAATAGAAATGCATTCATTTAACAAATATTTATTGAGTACCTACCATGTGCTAGCCACTGTTCTGGGCTCTGGGGTTGAAGCAGAGAATAAAAGAGAATCCCTGCCCTCATGGTGCTCACGTGCTGGTGGAGGACAGGGACAACAATCCAGTAAGCAGATAAATACCATGCTGGGTGGTGATCCATGATACAGAGTAAGAGAAATCGAAGAAAGGTCCCTTCCGTTTACTGAGTACCTACCTTGTGCCAAGCCCATGCACTGGTGGAGGACCCTGCAGCTGTTAATACCACTTTATAACTAGCTCACCTTACCTGGCATTGTTCTAAGTGCTTAAATGGATTAATTTATGTGATCCTGACAAAACAATTGGAGGGAGGTACTATTACAGTCATCCTCATTTTACAGATGAAGAAATGAGGTGAAAGAACTGCTTGAGGGTCATGGATTTGAACCCAGTTAGACTCCAGGACCTGCACACTTAACCTTGCTGGGCTGTCAGCCTGATCATCTATATCTGACTTCTCCTTGGGGCCTGGGCTTCCTTACAACGTGGAAACTGGGTTCCAAGGGTGTGTCGCAAGACAGAGCCAGAGTGAAGCTGTATCATCTTTGCTATCCCAGCCTTGAAAGCTCCACAGTGTCACCTCTGCTGCATTGTGTTCAATGTCAGTCTCAAGTTCTGCCCAGGACTCAGGGTAGATGAAATAGACTCCCCTCTTGACGAAAGAGAGTGCCAAGATTCCTGAAGAGCATGGGAATTAAAATGTGGCCATTTTTGGAAAGCACAATCTACCCCACTCAGCCACCTGACAGATGGGGAGGTCACACATGGACAGACCCCAGTGGTCAGGCCTCCCAGCCTGGGGCACAGAGTCTAGCCCGCCTCATCTGTCCTCTGCCCTGGGGGACCCACTCCTGCCCTGCCATCCAGGGCTCTGCAAAGGTGAGCCTCTCCTTGCTTGGCTGGTGGCGATTCCAGCTGTGGTTGAGGGAGATTGACTCCATTTGCAGCTACAAGTTTCCTCTCCTAAGGGGTGGGTGAATGACCCTGGGAGGATTCATTCTTCCTCTGCTTCTAGGCCCATCTCCTTGGGGTCTCTATCAAGGAGAGAGCTCTGGACCTGGTCCCATTCCCACTTCAACCTCACCTCTGACAGCCAGGATGATCTGATTGGCTGAGCCCCAATCAGGAGCCCATTCCTGGTCCATTCAGCAACAGGGGATGGCCTAGGTTGTGAGCTAAGCAGAGTTTCCATTGGTGGGAGGTTCTCAGGGGAGGCAGTTATGAGCTGGAAAGATACCCCCAAACTGTCTATTAATATGTATTGGCTCCTGCATTAGATTTTGTTTGGCTCATTTAGTTTCTCCTACCCTGCACAAACAACCCCTCAGCAAGTCCTCCAAAATATACCCTGAATCGATTCACTTTACTCCCTATTACCCCCTAGCCTCACCCAGGCCACCATCACCTCCTGCCGGGATGACTGCACCAGCTCTTCCTGGTCCCACATCCACTCCCACCTCCTCCGGCTCATCTCTGCACAGCAGCTGGAGGGACCTTTACAAAATGTGAATCAGTCTGTATTTTTTCCTCTGCTTGTGGCACAATCCACAGTGGCCTCCCCTAAAGTCTGGACTCCTGACTGAGGCTCTGTCTGTGTGTCTCACCTTTCGTGCCATTCATTCTGGCCACACTGGTATCCTTTCTGTTCCTCTGATATGCCACTGTTCCTCAGTCCTGCCTTGAGGCCTTTTCACTTTCCATTTCCTCTGTCTGCAATGCCCTAACCCAGCTCATCACACGTCTTTCAGGTCTCAGTTCAAACATCATGGTATGCCTCAACTCTGCTAAAGCACTGAAACAAAAAGGCCCTGGAATGTGCAATGGCTCAAATG
The DNA here is from genome assembly GCF_003031525.2 of Neophocaena asiaeorientalis asiaeorientalis. Taxonomy (NCBI): domain Eukaryota; kingdom Metazoa; phylum Chordata; class Mammalia; order Artiodactyla; family Phocoenidae; genus Neophocaena; species Neophocaena asiaeorientalis. The sequence goes on from NW_020173068.1 coordinate 3,068,495, forward strand.
CAGCAGAAGTGTGTCTCTCACTCATGTAATGGATGTGCCGATGCAGTAGGTGGCTCTCCTCCACGTGGTGATGCAGGGATCCAGGTTCTTCCATCCTTGCTGTCACTTGCACTCCACCAGGGGAAAAGAAAAGCATGAAGGAAGCTCACCCACTTCTGAAAGCCTAGCTTTAGAAGTGGCACTCCCATCCCATTGGCAAGAGCTGGTCACATGGCCACACCTGGATGCTCAGAGAGGGCTGGGAAATATCGCCCCTGCTTGGGAGGCACTTGTCAGCTCCAGCCATATACCCACAAAGGGGAGAATGGATCTGGTGGACAATTGACTACCTTGGCCACAGTCACCTTCTCAGAGAGGCACTCCCACCCCAATCATCCCACCCAAAGAATGTCCCTTCCATTACCATACATATCATATCCCTATTTGATTTTCTTTATAGTACATTTTATTTACCTGCTAGTTTATTGTTTCTATCCCCTTCTAGAAGGTAAGCTCTAGGGTGAAAACCTTGTTTAGCTAGTTAATGCCATATTCCTAGCACCTCGATCAGTGCTTTGTGCATAGTAAATATTTAGTAAATAGGTGTTGAATCAATGAAAGGACAAATAATTTCCATTTTACCAGTGGGGACACGAGGAAACCAGTGACTTCAAGGACAGAAAATGCTTGTCCCCAGGGCTTGGCCTACGTAGGGGCCCCATTCATGTTAATTCTTTTCTTTCTCCAATGTCGATCTTGAGGCTGTAGATTTCAAGGAAAGGCTAGGCTGTGGTCTGTGAGTCAAGAGACTTGGGTTTGAGTCTGAGCCTGTGCTGACTTCTGTGTGTGCCCTTCTCCTCTCCTGTCTGGGCCTTGGTTTCCCAGCCTGCAAGACTGGGGTGGAGCAAGTTGGGTCAGTTAAACTTCCACATTCCTCAGGGCTTGAGAGTAGACGACCACCCCCAGAGTCCATCTGTACCTCCTTTTTCCAACAGCTGACCTTTGGGAGGAAGGTCTCCTCCCCTTCTTCCTCCCCGTCTACAGGCTTAATAAGGCTTAATGAGGGGCCTGGCTGGGCCCAGACACTCAGTGGCCACCAGCTCATGCTTTCACCCAAGGACAGGGTAGGGGAGCGTGGCTAATGACAGGGTCCTGGTGGGGGGGTGAGCTCTCAGCCTCAGCTGGCCTTTCTGGGCCTCTATTAACAGGCCACACAGAGAAATGTCTTCTCAGGGCCCATGATTTTCAATTTTCCACTGGAAAAGGCAGCCAGGAAGAGGTAACCAGGAGGCCAGAGACACTCACCTGTGCTTTTGTCAGGATTACTCTATTTGTCTTCCCATCTAGCTACCTACTTGGCCTTCCATCTGTCCTTCCACTTACCCATTCATTTACCCACCCAGGAATTCAAGTATCTGCCCACCTATTCACACGTCCACCCTTCCACCTAACCATCTACCAAGTTACTCTTCCACCCAGCCAATAATCCAGCATCCATGCAACCTTCCAACTTTTCCATGCATCCTTCTACCTACCCACTCATCTACTCCCCATCCATTCAATCCTCTGTCTATCCCTTCATCCATCTACACACACACCCATCTATCTGTCCTTCCAAGGCAGGGGGATCCAAGATCTAACTGGCGTTAATTTTGTGCCTTCGACTAAAATAGAGATGAGCAAATCATTCATTCCATTCCCTCCAGCCTTTATGTCACATGATGAAAAGTACATAGTGAAAAGTATTACTCTGTTGGCTATCAGACTTGGGATTGGATCTGAGCTCTGCTTTTACAGACTTAGTGACCTTAGACAATTTCATGCCAACATTATTTTTGAGCAGCTGCTATATGTAGGCCTCATGCTCGACACTTTACAAACGTTGGCCCAGTCAATTCTTTCGGCAGCTCTTTGAGGCAGCCCCCTACTTACTTTATAGACACAGACATCTTGCTGGCCTGCCACATAAGGCTGTGAAGGTCGCACACTGCACAGCTCTTGGAGGCATCTTTTACACCACAGTCTATGGAAGCAGTATCAGAATGGGATTCAGATCTGGCTGGCTCCAAAGTCAGCAGTCTTTCTAGAACAATTCTGTTCTTTGGCACCTAACCGGACGTTCCCCCTGGCGACTGGGGCGCATTCTCACAAGTGTGAGTGCAGAATGACCCTCGTCCAAACTCTGCCCTTTGAGTGGAGAGAGGGCAGGAGAGAAAGGGAGTAGACACGCTGCTCCCATGACGTGGTAGAAACTCAGTCATTGAGACGCGGCGAGAGCTGCAGATGGGGAAACTGAGCCCTAGAGAAACCCACAGGATCCAAGATTTAAAGATCTTCTGATAAACAGTGGCACCTACTGAGCACTTCCTCCAAGCTGAGGCCACATGGCGACTCAGTCTCCATAATTCAACAATGGGAATTAATAACAGCACCAACCTCACAGAGTTGCTGAAAAGATTATAGAAGTTAAGACACGTAAAGGATCTAGAATTGTGCCTGCCACGAAAAAAAAAGTGCTCAAAAAATGTTACTTACCATTATTCAGAATAACCCCACAGAACCCTGTGAGGATGGAGCTTTTTCTTCCTCTAAGCCTGGCGAGTCCAAGGTCATATACACAGGCCGTGGCTGCTGCCTCCCAGCTCTCCTATCCCCCCAGATAGTCCCAGACGGGTTTGCTCTGAGTGTGGTTTTAACTAAAGCCCACACTGTCAGGTGTCAGGCTGTCTGAGAGGGTGTCCAGGAAGGCCTCCTGGGAGTGTCGTCCTGCTCCTCGTCACCCTGCACCAAGCCCGAGTTCTGGCAGATGTTGCCTAGCAACAGAATGCTGGAGTCCTTAAGAGTTCAGGCTCTGGTGCCAGACGGAAGCCTGCCATTGGCCCTTCTGAACTGTGAACGTGGCTTCGTCTCTCTGAGGCTGTTTCCTCATCTATAGGTAGCAAAGCAAACGACAGCTACCTAGTGTATAGTAGGTCCTTATGGTAAACGTTGGTTACTTACCTCCCCAGAGTCCATTCCCTCTTCTTCTGACTTCTGTTTAGGGAACCCCTTCCTGCTCTTTGGTCAGTGTAATGTGGGGCATCCCCCAAACCTTGGCCAATCAGAGTGTTGCACTCTTTGGCCACAGCTATTGGTTCAGGGTGTATGACCAAACCGGTCCAAGCAGACACTCCTAATGCCATTATGCCTCCACAGGGACCTGGGCATGAAGTCAACTCTAAAGGATGCTGAGCAAAAAAATGGAAACTCACCCTGATGACATCATTGGAACTGTTAGACCCTTCCCACCTGGAGCTCATGCCTGGGCTTTCCAGTCCAGTAGATCCCCGTTTGAGTGAGCCAGTTTGCCGGCAACCAAAGGAGTCAACTAAAACAGATACAGACATGAGGGTCCCTCACATGGGCAACGTGCCTCTTCTTCCTCAGGCTTCATTTGGTTTTGTGCTGCACAATCGGACAGGCCTGGTTCCCTGGACTAAGGGCTCTGATTGGATCCAAATTCTTTTACTTTGGAGAGTTTTTGCTCTCATGGCACCTTTTAAGTAAGGGCTCTTGCAAGCCCCTCTGCGAAGAGTTGTGCTTTTTGCTCCATGAGAATTTAGGGACCATCCCCAGAGATGGTCCTCTTTTCAATGATCCAAATTCCAAGCTCTGACTTCTACCTTCAGATGCTGCCTCTAGAGGGCTAATGAGCAGGTGATACGGGGGCAGAGAGACCCCACTGTGCTGGGTATGTAGCTCCACACTCCTCGCATTCCACCCCTGCCCAGGGGCATTCAGTAGTTCCTTACTGGCCTGGCGTTCAAGTGATGCAGAGCTGGGATTTGAACACAGGCCCTACAGATAGAAGGTTAAACTGTGAGGGGAATGGGAAGTGTCGCCACAGGGTGAGCGAGGGAGAGCTGCAGTGTCGGGAAGCCTTCCCAGAGGAAGCAGAGCTGGGACAGCTGGGGAAAATGGGCAACACTTGGCGATGCAGAGAGGAAAGGAAAGGGATCCGGCACAGTGCAGGGCATGGAGATGGGAACATGGGGTGGGGTTTTGAGTGATGGTGCAGATAGAGGCTCTAGGGCACAGAATCCTGTAGGGTCCACCTCCTATCTCTCTTATTGCCCATCCCCGTATTCCTTGCAGGGTTAGGTCCCACTCTCTCGCACTTGGACAGTTGCTCTAGATGCCTCACTGGTCTCCCTGCCTCCTGTCTGATCTTCCAGTTCACGCTCTACCAGCAGCCATCCATTCATCCATCTGACCATTCATGCATTTGTTCACTCAGCAAATATTCCCGAGGGGCAGAGACTATGTCATGTAGCACCCTGTGGCTGGAGCCTCTCCACCTGGCTGACCTTGCTTCTCTTCCCTGGCTTCCTGGGCAGGATGCCCCCATCCCCCACCCTCAGATTGCATCTCATCACAACATTTATTACAAGACATCAGTTGTCTGGACTATAAGCTCCTTGAAGGCAGAAACTTTGATTCCAGAGACCCAGTGCTGAGTTGGATTAAAGGAAGGAGTTCTTATAAGGGACAAAAGTAGGATCCTGAGGTTCCACAGCTTGGGGTAGAATCCCAGCTGCAGCATTCTCCAGTCATATAACTCCAAGCAAGCTCTTCATCTCATTGAGCTTCAGTGAACACATCTGTAAAGTGGGAGATAATAGCGTCTGCTTCAAGGATGAAATGAGGGAATCCACATGACACATGTAGGGAGACTCCTGAGAGGTAGACAGTGCCTGGTCAGCGGGAGCCTCTGTATCACAATCATGGTTACGTAACAACGGGCAGGTGGAGTGGTCGCTGGGGTCTCTGCCCGTATCCCCTCAGCCACCCATTCTGGCTGATGGGAATATCGGCTACTGATGGCTCCCAGCTGGGAACTGCCCTGCCCAAGGACACATCCTTTCCGGGGAGCAACCCCTGGTGACGTGTAATATAAATCACCAAATTTGTATTTGGTGATTTGTATTACAAATATTCGACTACACCCCTCAGCTGGGGGCAACCCTGAAGGGCCATCTCAACTCCAGAGCTCCTTGTGGGATCAGTTGAGATTTCTGTCGCAACTCCACCATGTGTCAGCTTTACTGTCCCCGCAGTCCTGTCTTCCCCACCGTCTCACAGGCAGTCCTGAGAGCTCTCACGAATAAACCCCTGAACACAGACCTCCATCTCAGGAACCAGTGGAAGAGCACAGGTGTGGCAGGAGTTCCAGGGCAGGAACCCGGGAGGGTGGAGATGGAAAGGAAGGCCAGAAGAAGAGGGTGGGGCCCTGGCCCAGAAAAGCCAGGTGGCCCCGTTCTGGGTCTCTGGAACATTCCAACCTTCCTCCTGCCCTTGTCTTCATGGCCCGCCTTGTTCCTTGCTGACTGATCACAGTGGTTGGGGGTGCTGGCTTTGGGGCCCTCTCTTGAGTTTAAGTTTGAGTCCCAATTCTGTTTCTGACCCTCTGTGGAACTTTGGGCAAGTCCTTTCACTTCTTCAGGCCTCAGTGGTGCGAAGTGTATAATGGGTCCGGGGAGAATCAACAAGGGGCACACAGAGCTCTTAGCACAGTGCCTGGGGGGCAGAGAGCATAAATGCTACCTCCTATGCAATCCCTCTGACGGTAGTTTACAAATCAACCTGCCTGGGCAGGGTCACCATTTTCACATTTCCCCCTTAAGCCTTTCTTCTCTGAAACCTCCATAACTGATCAAGTTTCCTAGGGCTTTCCAGAAATCACAGAAGGTTTGTCCATTTGGAAAGTTTCATTCTATGCCCTTTTGTTCCATAATAGCTGATAGAATATCAAATGTGAACGGCTCGCTGGAACTGAGGTGTTACTGTGTGCCAGGCAGGGGTCTAAGAGCTCTGCAGGAATTGAACTTTCACAGTAAGCTTGTGATATGGGTATTATATTAAAAGATAAGGAAACTGAGGCTCAGAGAGGCTAGGCAATATGATCACACAACAAGCAAGTGGAGTAAGGCCATGTTGGGTAATGGCTAAGATGCAAGGCAGACCGGACTGGAGTAGGATCCATGGTCTCTGGCTCCACCTTTATTAGCGGTGTGTTCTTGGGTAAATTCATCTTTAACTTTGTTGTGCCCCAGTTTCTTTATTTATAAAATGGGGATAATAATAACCCCTCTTTCACTGACCATTGAGATTAAATAAGATAATACATGTATAATGCCTGGTGCATATTTTTATTCGCCCTACACCATACTCTGAGTACCTACCATGGGCTAGGTACTGTTCTAGGTGCTGGGGGCAGAGAAGTGAATAAACAGACACAGTTCCTGCCACCATGGGGCAGATGTCCTGGAAGTAAAGGCTAACTAGAATAACAGCTAACTGAATTTTAGCTGATATTCTTAGCTAGAATTTGAACCCACATCTATTTGAGCCCTCAGAGAGGCCTCCCTCATCCCCTTGCCCTGCAATATTTTCACCATAGCTCTTATCACTCCCCATATAATAGGGATCTGTTTATTTTGCCTCGGATGAGTCTCTTCCATGGAATGTAAATGCTTCTTGGGCCTTTACTTGTCTGTAAAATGGGACAATGACATCTAGGCTGTCTGGACATTTCTATTAGCTAATGTTTTCAAATCAGTGCAATAGACAAGGTTTGTTGTCCTAATAAAAGAATACTCAGAGCAAGGAGTGATTTGTTCTGACCCAAGGAGAGTCAGAGGAGGGAGTTAGGAGGCAGGGCTGTTTGAGCTGAGCCCTGACGGTGAATAGGATATGAAACATCAGAGAAAGATAAGAAGGCATTCCAGACAGGGGGAACTGCCTTAGCAAAGGCCTAGAGGTTTGTATTCAAGCCCCAACTCATCCAAGTTCTAGCTTATTTCTCCAGGCAGGCTGATCTCTCTCTCCTCCCACTTGTTTAATGCTGAGGGGCAAACACATGACACTTTAACACACACCATTCAACATTGGTTACTGATGTTTCCAGCAATGTGTTGCCCTGGGCTTCCTGGTGAGTGTCAGGGCATCCGCAGGCAACTGTTTTCACCACTTACTTATTTAATTTGTTGTTTCATAATGAATTTGTTTATTTGCTCAACAAATATTTCTCAAGGGCCTCCTCCATGCCAGGTCAGATGCTGGTACCCAACATCAGGACACGCTTCCTGCACTGGAGGAGCTCATGGTCTCATGGGAAGAACAGATGAGAACAATCCATGCTGACAATAAAATAGATGGTGTGACATCTGTGAAGAGAGCAAACAAGAGGGTGAGAGATGATGTTAGAGGAATCCTGATTTCTTTGGGATAGTCAGGGAAGGCTCCCTAGAGGAAGTGACCATCAAGCTGAAGGAGAAGAAGGAATGGCTGTGAGGAAGAGTGAAGAGAAGGGTGTTCCTGGCAGAGGGAACATTATGTGCAAAGCCTTGAGGTGGGAAAGGATTTGACATGTCTGGAACTGGAAAGAGGCCAGGGTGGTGACAGTGGAGCCAGCTAGGGGTTAAGAGTGGGAGATGGGGTCAGGGTACACAGGGCCTTGCAGGCCATAGTCAAGAGTTTGGTTTTCGCTTTGAGCATGATGGGAAACTATTGGGAAGTGTCAAGTGGGAAAATGAGAAAATCCTTTGCCTGCCAGGGGCCATGGGGTAGCCAGAGGGGCAGCTGCCCTAGGCATCTGGACAAGAGATGCTGGACATTTGTCTCCCTTCCCCACACCTGATGCTTTAATCACTTTGTTTGCACACACCTTGTACCGGAAACTCAGTACCTTGGAACATAATCCCTTTCATTGTCGGGTAGTTTGAGCTGAAGGAACATGGTCCCTTTGATCAGTGATTCTCAAACGTTTTTGTCTTGAGCTCCCTTTATACCCTTGAAAGTTGAAGACCCCAAAGAGCTTCTGTTCATGTGGATTATATCTAGAGCCAGGACCATGGGGAGTTAAATAAGCATAAAATTTAAAGGGTGCCAAAAATCTCAATAATCACGATAATTTTTGTGTGTGTGTGTGGTACGCGGGCCTCTCACTGTTGTGGCCTCTCCCGTTGCGGAGCACAGGCTCCGGACGTGCAGGCTCAGCAGCCATAGCTCACGGGCCCAGGCGCTCCACGGCATGTGGGATCTTCCCGGACCGGGGCATGAACCCATGTCCCCTGCATCAGTGGGCGGACTCTCAACCACTGCGCCACCAGGTAAGCCCACATGATAAATATTTTAATGCAATATTTTGAAAAATCCATATTGGAGCCTGAGGCGAAAGGAATACTGATCTTTATTGAAAATTGATATTTTGTTCATGAATATTTTTTTGCATTAATTTTTTTTGTTGTTTTTGAAGCGATAGTGCTATCACGTGTCACATCAACTTTGGAAAATTCCACTAAGAGTGATAAGGGCAAATGATGTCTCAGTGTTGTAAAAATAATTTTGACGTTATGGACCCCCTGGAATGGTCTCAGGACCCCAGAGATTGCAGACTGTACTTTGGGAACCATTGCTTTTGATGGAACCAAAATATCCAGATGGTTTCTACCCTTTGGTGTTAGGTCTGCCCCGGAGAACTCCACCTGTCTCTCCTCTGTCTTCAAGGAGGCAGCACTCGGGAGGCTAAGCTTTAGAATTCAGGACACTGCTCCAGGCTAAAGACCTCCCAGTGCATGGGCTTCCCACTCACCTCTCCCCATCCCTCCACTGGACGAGCCCCATTTGGTTGATGTCATTGAAAGATCAAGGGCCTCCAGTTAGGAGCTGCTTTCCCAGGTGTGGCCTGAGCAGCATGGAGCCTGTGAAGGCCTATCACCCCCTGCCTTGGGACACTCCCTCTCTCTTCCTGCCCTGGGGTCTTTCCATGTCCCCTATCACCTGCCCCATGGTTCCTGCCCCTCCTCTAACCTGGGCTGCTGATTTGAGTGTTCAAAATCTCTATGGGCTCCCTCTGGGCTTCTGGAGAGCAGGCATCTCACCAAGAAACAGCATACAGGCAAAGAAAACCTCCAACGCTTCTAGGAGGCCAACTTCTGAAAATTCAATTTGTCAGCAGTATAAACAGGATATTGAGGCTGGTGAAGGCAGGCTCCGAGGAATCTGATGGGGAAGAAAGGAGGCAGCAACCTGCAGGGTAGTGGTACTGTGGGCACATTCCTCCACAGCATTAAAACCCACAGCTAATCACAGACAGATCCCTGCCCACCCAGGGCCTTGCTTTGTTCACTCAGATTTCTCTCTCTAAACACCAACACCCAGTCCTCCAGACTCTGCCTCTCTTGGACACCTCCCTTCCCCTCTGTGGTCCTCAGTATCTCTGTCCGCCATGGGAGAGGGCCTGTAACCCAAGTTCCTTTCTGTCGGTCTAATACATCAGAATCCAAACCTCACTAACTCAAAGCCCCCGAGAGCCTGGAATTCCAGGATTATAAAATGCCCACATTTTCTGACTGCAGAATTTGACAAGTCAACAATGGTAGTTCTAAAACACTACGATTTTAAATTTCAGTGGCTCTAAGTCCCTGCCATGAAAATTTCTATGATTCTAAAAACCTGAGATTCTGAGTCTCAATGATTTTAAGTACCTGAGGCAGTACAGTGGACTCTACAGCCAGATGGTCTGGGTTCATCTACGGCCAGCCCCACTCCCACTAACTGGGTGACTTTGGGCAAAATTCTTGACCTTCTGATGCTTTAGTTTCCACATCTGTAAAGTAAGGAGCACAGTAGTTATGACCTCATGGAGGGGTTGTGAGGACTAAATGAGTTAATCTTTGTAAACAGTGCCTGGAGCACAGTAAGAACTCAGTGTTTTGCTCCTGCCACGATTCTAGACTGGAAAGTTTCGACAGCCTCAGAGTCTGAGATGGGTGTTTCTGTCTCCAAGCTTCCAAGTTTGAAAGTTTTAAAGAATTCATTGTTCAAAAATTCAGTGATGGGGCTTCCCTGGTGGCGCAGTGGTTGAGAGTCCGCCTGCCGATGCAGGGGACATGGGTTCGTGCCCCGGTCCGGGAAGATCTCACATGCCGCGGAGCGGCTGGGCCCGTGAGCCATGGCCGCTGAGCCTGCGCGTCCAGAGCCTGTGCTCCACAACGGGAGAGGCCACAACAGTGAGAGGCCCACGTACTGCAAAAAAAAAAAAAAAATTCAGTGATGCACTGATTCTGGAGGCTGGCTGTGGGCATATGGGTTTTGATGTCCCTGCCCCAGGATCAGGATTTACCAGGGCAAGCTGAGGAGCCTGGCTGATTGGCTTGATCCTGGCACTCTGAGCCACCAACCCAAAGAGAATGACAAGCTTGGGATCTGCAAACTCTGAGGAGTGTCCTCTTCTGCCCTCAACACACACATGGCCCTGGAGATAACTTGACCTTCTGGCCAAAGGTTCACTGACCTTGACTAATTCCTGAAATCCATGGGACACAGGAAGACAGTTACCCACCCCCTCTCCGTAACTTGGAACTTCTTCTCTCAAAAACCTGCTATAGCTCCCCAGTGTCTTTCAAACCAAGTTCTGTAACTCAGCCTGGCTTTTGGAGCCCCACTTTACGTTGTCCAGTTCAAGGTAAGTTGAGGTCATCTGCAATGGGGACAGGAGATTTGAGACGGTTCTTTTGGAAGTTACTTCTAGGTCCACATGCATTCATTTGTTCACTCCACAAATATTTATTAAGCATTTACCATATGCTAAACTCTGTTCTAGGCCCTGGGGACACAAAGTGAATAAAACAGATAAGGTCTCTGCTCTTGGGAGATCATGAAACTCATTTCTGGCCCCACTCATGGTAAAGGATTATGCTCAGGGGGTAAGAGCATAGGCCATTTCCTGACTGCAGAACTGTGGATCAACAGTCTGTGCCACATTTGTAAAATGGGCCAATAACACCACCTACCATGTAAGGTTGCTGTAAAGATTAAACAAAGATAGTGATGGTGGAAACTCAGCTCGGTGTCCGGCACTGAGCAAGTCCACAATCCATTGAAGCTGCTGCTGTTGTTGTTGTATTTCTACCCCCTGCTCCCTTCAGAGCGCTTAATTTGTGGTAAAACCAGGCAGGCCTGGACTCAAGTCCTGGGATGTAAAAACAGGTAATCATACTGCCTGCTTCCCAGGACTAGCTGCCTGGTATGTTGGGCACAGCCGGCCGGGGCGCAGATTGTAACAGGGATGTATTCTCACTTCCCTCCAGCTCTCTCTGAGAAGTCATCCCAACCAACTTTACTACCTGCTGCAGCTCTCACATGCACACACCTGACAACTTTCCCTGCTGGGTTCCGTGTCCTCCACGTAGGGCCTAAGGAAAATCAGCTCTAAGAATAGGCTGAGACATTTGGACATGATACAAAAGGCAATAGGGAGCCAAGGCTGGCTATGGAAAGAGGGAGTCTCCAGATGAAGGGTGTCCCCTATCTTCCAGTGGCTCCTTTGTACCCTTTGCGTCTTGTCCTCACAGCTGCCAGGGGCTCCCGCCAACTGCCATGAGTCCCTGCTGTGTTTGGGGGTTAGGTTATTTTTTCATTAAGTTTGCAGTTATTACAAAAATGCAAGTCAAATTGTGACGTGCTGAGCTGAGCAGGCAGGAGGTTAAAGCATTTTCCCTGCCTGCGGCCCGCCGGGCCCCCACCCTGTTCTGGGTAAAGGGGAACATTTTCAGGAAAATAAACAAGGAGGCCTTGATCCTTTGGGGACTTTATGAACCTGCCCTTACCCCCACTCCATACCCCACCCCATTAGCAGGCTTGGTCTCTCTCCCTGTTAATTAGAGAAAACTATTTTCCAGGGCAATTTCAGCTCTGGCTCAGCCTGTGCCCACATCCTTGAGAGGGAGGCCATGGTGATGGTCTGGCTGGGCGGCTGGTGGCCTCGGAGGTAACAATTTGTCTCGAGATGGAATCCACTCCCTTGAATAAAGGGACTTTTTGTTCTTTCTCGTAGCCCCCTGGCTTCCAAGGAGGGAGTTACTAGAGAGGAAGCAGCTGTGGCTTCCCAAGAGCAGGGGCCACTATGGTAAGCAGCTCAAGCCTCACTGCTTGGGCCACAAGCCTCTCTCATTGCCGCTTGGCCTCTGTCTGTGTCCTCAGAGCTTCAGCCTTCTCATAGAAACCTGGAACTCATGCAGCCACTTATTCATTGGTTCATTCAACAGCTCTTTATTGAGCATCTACTAATATACCAGGCCCTGTGCTAGGCACTGGGCCTACAGAAGTGCAGACAACTCCTGCCGTCATGGAGCTCACATTCTAGTGGGTTAGAGAGACAGTAAAGATGAATAAGTCAATATTTAATCCATTGCCAGGCAGTCAAGTGAGGACAAATAAAGCAGAGGTAGTAGGTAAAAATGATGGTGGGCAGAAGTTCTCTTTGAGGGGATGTCTAAGCAGAGACATGCAGGGAGGAAGGAGTGGGCTGTGGGGACAGTGGCACTTCTGCCATAGCAGGGACAGACTGGCCTCGTACCTCAACCCCTCTTTTCTACCTCTGGGCTTTTGCCAAGGCTTCCGTGGACTGCTACCGGCTGTTAGGAGTCAGGCCGCACAGCAGGAAGTGAGTGGCGGGCAAGTGAGCAAAGCTTCATCTGATGCTCCCCATCGCTCCCCATAGCTCGCGTTACTGCCTGACCCATCCCCCCTTCTTCCGTGGAAAAATTGTCTTCCACGAAACCAATCCCTGGTGCCAAAAATGTTGCAGACTGCTGCATCAAGAAATAGCTATACATTTGTGGGATTCAGAAATATGGAAGTCAATACCAGAAGACACAACTAAAAGATATTGAGATGCATTTTGGATCAGGTGAGGTAATGGTTACATCCCTGAAAAGTGGGGAGGTAAATTTAGAATTTCACTACATCACTCAAGGGCAATAAAGATGCTAGGCTGCTAGTTGTGCCACTGCGTGTAGCACTCATACTTTTCAAGCCACCCGAAGGGTATGTGCTAGAGTTTCACTGACACCCCGGCCAGTGGAGTTAGGGGGAACCCTTGGGCTCCCAATGGCCCCCCACATGGGTTTTCTGGAGGACAGTCACATCCTCATCACTATATTTTGGGGTCCATCTAAATTGAATCTAGTCTGCCCCTCAATTTTACACAAAGGGACTGGAACTCTGAGAAGGGATTTGATCAAGGGGACAGAGAGGTCTTAGTGTCAGGACAGTTGACAGAGAGGAGTACTGGGCCCACCAAGCTTGATTCCAGTCCCTACTTTGTTGCTTACATGGCTGTGTGGCCTTGATCCCCTGATCTCTTTGAGGCTCAGTTTTTTCATCTGTAACATGGGGTAATACAGGTGGTCCTTGTGGGTATTGTGAGGTTTAAATGTCAACAGGTGACCCAGTGGGTCTTCGAAGGTCTTGGTTTCTCATCCACCCCAGTACATTTTATTTATTTATAAAGTGAAAACATGTATCACTGTCCCAATATATCATTACTTTATTATATGATATACACAAGAATGAAAAAAAATTTTAATGACATAAAAATATGCAGATAGAATTACTAATCATTTTCCTGCAACCCACGAGGATGTATCCTGCAGTGGTTGACCTCCACTTTGGAAACCACTGATCTTGGACACAGCAGGTGCTTATTAATGGAAGTAGTTTTATTATTGTTAGAGAAAATCCTTGCTCTAAGAGAAAATCTTACACTAGACTATAAGCTCAGTGGAAGTAGAGACCAGAGAAGGTTTCCCTGAAGTGTACACAATAGGAGCTTTATAAATGCTTGTTGATGGATGTGCCCAGGGGTGAGAGAAAAGTAGAAGAAAGAACAGTGGGTTTGGAATGAAACAATCTTGGGCCCAAATTTCAGACTGACCAGCTCACTGTTTGAGTTTGGGCAGGTCCGTTTTCTGGACCTCAGTTTCCACATATGTAAAATGGGATTAATAAACTCTCCCTGGTAGGATTGAGGTGAGGATGATGGGCACTGGATGTGAATGTGCTCTGTGCTCTATTCCCTGTAAGAAAGATCTGCATGACCATTATCATCACTCACCCAACAAACATCTTCTGAGCCTCCAGGGTGTGCTAAAGAAATGTGTTACTTGGAGTGCTTTTGGCTGCAAGTAACAGAATACCTGATTTAAAGTGACTTAAACCATAAATGTTATTATTTTTAACTTTTTAGATTGGGGTATTGCATAAATAAAGTGCATAAATCTTGAGCCATACAGTTCAGTGATTTTGCAGATGTATCCACCACCCAGATCAAGATATAGAATATTATTGGAACCCCATAATGAGGAAGCCAACCTCATTTTCCTTTCATGGCTAACTCTCCCTCCATCTGCCACCACTGCAAAGGGTAATAACTAACCTGACTTCTAACAACATGGATTAGTTTTGCCAGTTCTTGAACTTCATACAAATGGAATCATACAGTATGTACTTTTTAATGTCTAGCTTCTTTTGCTCAATGTAATGATTTTAAAATTCATCCCTGTTACTGCATATATCAGTAGTTTATTCTTTTTTACTGCTATGTAATATTCCATTATGTATGGAGCAGTATGGATATATCACAACTTATTTGTCTAGTCTCTTGTTGATGTACATTGGTGGCGTTTCTTGTGTTCTGCTATTATGAATAAAGCTACTGTGAACATCTTTATTATGAATAAAACTACATGTACACAATCATTTGGTGAACATGTGTTCATTTCTCTTGGGTAAATACCAAGGAATGAAGTTACCTGGTCACTGGGTAAGTTTGTGTTCAGTTTTAGTAACTACTGGTCAACACTCTTCAAAGTGATCGTACAAATTTACACTCCTACCACCAGAATATGAGAGTTCCAGTTATTCCATGTCCTCACCAACACTTTGTATTGTCAGTCTTTTCAATTTTAGCCATTCTGGTGGGTATGAGGTTATATCACGTTGTAGTTTTAATTTGCATTTCCCTGATGAATAATGAAGTTAAGCACATTTTTATGTGCTTATTGAATATTTGGATCTCCTCTTTTGTGGGGTTCTTCTTCAAGTTTTGCCCCACTTTTTAAAAATTGGGTTGTTCATCTATCATTGATATATTATACAGATGAGTTCTTTGTTGGAAAGATATTTCAAATATCTTCTCCAAGCACATGGGTTGTCTTTTTGTTCTCTTAATGATTATTCTGATAAACAAAATTCTTAATTTTAGTGTAGTCCAATTTGTCAATTTTCTTGTGATCATGCTTTTTGTGTTCTGTATAAGGTATATGACAATTGCCAAGATTATTAAAATATTTTTATAGTATGTTTTCTTCTAAAAAACGTTCACTAGACCAAAAGGGATTTATTATTATCACACACGGTAAGAAATCTCTGATCCCAGGGTTGATTCATCATCAACGTCTTGGGCTCCTTTGATGCTTCAGTATATTGTGCGGATGTTCCCTCATGACCACAAGATGGCTGCCACAGCTCTAGGCAACACATTCTTACACGACAAGAACCAAAAGCAGGAAGAAGGGGAGTGGGGGAGATAAGTATAGATAGAGGGAAGAAACCCTTTCCCAGAAGCTCTCAGCTGACTCTTTCTTTTGCCTTATTGGCCACTGAGTCACATGACCAACCCTCACTACAAGGGAGGCTAGGAAAGTGTCTGGCATTTTTGGCCTCTACCATGAGAGGTGGGCTCTGCCAGCATGGGAGAAGAAGAGAACTTCTGATTCTGATCTCTCTGATCGCTCTCTAATATCTGATCAGTGAGCAAATACAGTATCTGCCACAGAGATTCAGTGGCAAACGGGGCCCAGACCCTTAACTCAAAGTAGGGTGACCAAATGCCCTGGTTTGCCTGAGCAATGAGACTTTTAGAATTAAAACTGAGAAAGTCCTGGGCAAACCAGGACATGTCAGTCACCCTATGCCAAGGAGCTTTCACTTGGCCTGAAGTCAGGGGTAGACTAGACCTTGTCTCTAACCTGGATGCAGAAAGTCATCCAGATAAGTTGCTAGGAAGGGTCAACTTGCCTGCTTTAAATTTCCGCCAACCTTAGACTCCAGCCCCCGATATTCCACCATTGACTGTACTCTAGCCAGTCACTCTGACTAGAACATTTATGAGCACCTACTATGCACCAGGCTCTGTACTAAGTGCTGGAAATTCTGAAATGAATCAGATGCAGATCTTACCCAGAGAAACTCCCAGGCCAGTAGGGGAGACTGTCAGGTAAACAGTCATAAGTTAGGGCGGTGATGGAGGATGCATGATGGGAGGACAGTGCAGTCTGGCAGGGCTTTCTCGGGGAGACACTGCCCCTCAGAGAGGCACAGGAGCCTGCCAGGTGGAGGAGTGCAGCGGTCAGGAATGAGCCAGGAATAAGCTCTGTCCTGTTTGCCACTTCTTTTAAAGACGCTGGGCAGCTCATTCTTCAGAATTTTATTTTTCCTTTAATAAAATATATTTCCCTCTTAATAAGAATGTTTACCCTGTGTGTGCAGAGCTCCCTGCGAAGCCCTTTCACACCTACCCTTGTCTGAACTTCACGTTGGCATTATGTGGGTGCAGGGCTGCAAGGATGATTACCCTCATTTTACTGAGGAGGAAACTCAGGATGACCCAGAGAGGAGGAGTCACCTGCCCAAAGTGCCAGAGTGGGCATGTCAACTCAGCTCCATTCCCTCCAGCTGCCCGCCTGCAGCCAGGGCCGAGGTTGCCCTAGTGCTTGGGAGAAGAGGTCAGATCTCCTCGTGGCAGGTCCCTCCCAGAGCTGTGTAGTGTTCCCAGCAGGGGCACCCCTAGAGGTGATGGAAGCCGATGTCCAGACATGGTCCCAGGACCTTCCCATTAAACACCAGCTGGCCACAAGGAAGGTCTCCCCCATCCCCAGCCCTGGAGCCCAGGTTAGCACCCTTAAAAACAGGGCGTCCGGGCTTCCCTGGTGGCGCAGTGGTTGAGAGTCCGCCTGCCGATGCAGGGGACACGGGTTTGTGCCCCGGTCCGGGAAGATCCCACATACCGCAGAGCAGCTGGGCCCGTGAGCCATGGCTGCTGAGCCTGCGCGTCCGGAGCCTGTGCTCCGCAGCGGGAGAGACCACAACAGTGAGAGGCCCGTGTACCGAAAAACAAAAAACAGGGCGTCCTCCTATCCCTCTCAGAGATATGGTGGAGAGAGGCATTGCAGTCCCATGGGGTCTGGCAGAGTCACTGATGTGATTGGTCACTTTGCCAGACAGCATCGAAATAAACACCCCCCAGGGAAGGATGAGGTGGCTTCAGGGTGTCCACAGTCTCGTGGGAGTGGCTCCCCACATCAGTGGGGTATGAGAAGTGGGGACAAAGGGCAGCCCCTCTCCCTCCAGATCCAATCACTGAAAACACTCTGTAGTCACCGCGCAAGTGAGGCGTCACACCCCTCAGACCTTACAAGGAACTAGCACGGATTCACTCACTCATTCATTTACTCATTCATTCATTCCCTCATCTATCCAACAGCTATTTTTTGAGCACCTTACCTCAAGGAGCTTCTTAATTTAATGTAGCCCAATGTATCAATCTTTTCTTTTATGATAGGGCCATATTCTTGGAGCTGGGGAGATGATGGTGGACCAGGCTGCCTCACAGAGCTAACAGTCAAAGGCGAGAGAACTTAGTCCCATCAATAACATGCGAAGTGAGGATAACACTAAAGGGAACAGTGTAGAGACAGACAAAACCAGATTTATTTGGCAGGGGCGAGGTGTGAGAGGGTGTCTCACTATGGGCCCCTGGCATCCTTTTTTTTAAATCAAATTGAATCAAATATTCTAAAATGTACCTACACTAAATATATTTTTAGCCATAACATAACTTGAAAGAGCTTAAACCTTTTACTGGCTATGAATAATTTATTTCATTAGCAGTTGTCTAAACTTTATGGCAGTTGGCATGCACCCCTGGGAATGCTTGCAAAGTGAAAAAAATTAGAACCTACAAAGGTTTTTCAACTCCAACTTGAGATGTTGAATGAACTGGAGTTTTGAGTAGGATTTTATGTGAGCAGAGATCTGTGGCCAAAATGCCTTGGAAACTTTCCTCTCCTGGGGCCACTCCTGGGCTTTCTCCTGGGTGGGAAAGGTGGTATGGGACAGTCTGGAGTAGTAGGGGCAGTACTGGGAGCCTGAGGCCAGCACAACATTGGTGGGGGGCGGGGCACCATTCTGGAGCAAAGTTCAGCATCCAGAGGATGCAATGGGTAGAGGGACTTCCCCTGGACTGGGGATCGGGGGATGGTTAGGGGGTGATAACTGTAGGACTAGGGCTGGCTCTCAGGGCAAGCTGTAATCTTGGCCGGGGCCACCTCTGACCTACAGCCTATGACAGCTGCAGTCCCTGGGAACAGCAGGAGGCATTTCTCTGCCCCTTCCTGCAGCAAAGATTGCCTCTCGCTGTCATCAGGAAGGGCGAGGCATGCCAGGCCCATCCCTCGGCCTGAGACCCAGATGACTTTTGGAAAGCAATCCTACTTGCATGTGCTAGAGAAATAAGGATTTTTAAAAAATTATTAGTATCATCGTGGATCAAGAGCTATAGGGCTAAGCTCAAACCATGCAGGTTTTTAAAAATAAATACAATAAGTAAAGTAAATTTTAAATTAAATAAAATCTAAATTTAAGAAAAGAAAATCATTATCAAAATTTAATAAAAAGGAAACCCAATGGTTCCTAAATACAGGAGCAAATGCTCCCCATCACTCCCAATGAAGAAATTTACATTTGAAATGTACAATGGGTTTGACAAGGACAGCTATTTAATAAAGCTATTAAAGTACATCCCTAAAAGTTAATTACAAAAGGAAAAGTAATACCTTTATGGTGGAGAAAGGACACCACCTTCACCCAGTGATCAAAGTTAACACTAATAAGGGGACAAATTGACACCATGAATTTGCTGATGTAATACACGGGAAAGGATACACCACCACTTCTAAGGCATTCTGCCAAAGAGGCATAACCTGAGTCTGATCACGAGGAACAGTGCACAGACCCAAAGTGAGGGATGTGACATTCTATAAAACAACATATTTATATTCTTCAAAAATGTCAAAGTCATAAAACACAAAGGAAGGTCAGAAACTGTTCCAGATTAAAGAAGACTAAAGAGGCACAACAACTAATACAATGGGTAACGACTGCACCTTGCACTGGAAAAAAAAAATTTATAAGGGACATAATCGGAACAGTTGACAAAGTTGGAATACAGACTGCAGATTAGATGAAAAGTACTGGGTGACAGACTGGCCAGTGGGGAACAGGAATTCTGCTACACTGGTTGGAGTGTCAGGCCATTTGGCAACATTTAGCAGGTTACAAACACATATCCCCTTTGCCGCACTGATTCCAGTTCTAGTTTATTCTGCACATACTCATATTTGCAAAATGATGTCTGCATCAGGACAGGCACTGCAGCCTTTGCAATAACAAAAGACAAGAAACAACTTAAACATTCATCCAATTAAATAAGTGATGGCACATCTAAACCATGGAATTCATGCAGCTGTGAAAAAGAAAAAAGGTGGATCTCTAAATACTGCTGGCCAGGTGTGTCGCAGCAAGTGAAATGCAAAAAACTGAAAAGTAAGGTACCATTTGGTAAAGAAAAAAGGGGAGGAGGGAATGTATGTGCATATGCTCACAAGTGCATAAACCACTTCTGAGTGGAAACACAAGAAAGAAGCTGAAAACAGTTACCACTTAAATCTTAATTTACAGACAAAAGGAACTGGTGCTCAGAGAGGCGAAGTGGCTCACCCAAGATCACACAGCCAGTGAGCGACTCACAGAGCTCGAATCTGACTTGTCTAACGGTCCTGTCCCCTTCCCACCCATTCCCTAATAAATGCACCCCCATTATTAAGTGATGACTCACATTACAGAAACGTCTTCTAATTAAATTTGAAAATAGGAAAAGCATTTGGAATGTACTCTGAGGAGGCTAGCCTTAGCAGAATTACTTCCATACCAAGAATTTGTTCCCCCGCTATGTAGCAGCTGGATTTTTTTTTTTATTCCTTGATGAGTGGAATGTAAGAAGCACAGAAGATGACCAGTTTCCACCCTTGGCTTTCTTCCTAAGCTGCCTCGAAGCCTTTGTACAATAAGGACATAGAAATCAATTGATCAATCAATTAAGAAACCTATTGATGAATTAATTCCCATTTTTACCAGATGTGCTTATTTGGGAGAGTTATTGACCCAGTATGGACACAGCAAAGTCCTAGGCTCTATTCCCCAAAACACAATGACAATCAGGGGGGAAAGCTGGTTCGTTTTACAGCCAACAGTCTGAGAACACATCTGTTGTCAAGCTCCAAGTCAAGTTACTAAAATTGTGGAGGAAAAGATGGGCTCTTTCCCTTTCCTACCATGCAGAGATGTAGTAAAATAAGCTGAATGTTACTATCCCAGCTCCCTCTGTATGCTGTGTGCAGGATGTACCTTCACAGAGCCTCTTGTTTCCCCATCAAGAGAATAGTGGATTTTGCCGGGCGGTTGTGGAGTTCGCCTCCAGAATTGGCCATAAGCCTACAAGTGTCTCTCACGCTGAGTCCAGCACCCAGTAAGAATTCAAACTAATTTTTTGAAAGATTTAACTGAGTAGTGTTGAAAAGGTAGAATATGGGTGAGTTTGGTGCCATGTGACCTCAAGCAAGCTCATGACCTCTCTGAGCCTCGACTTCCTCTTCTGTAAAATGGATTCGATGATGCCAGCTTCGGAAAGTGGTGAAGATGGAACAGGTTAAGGGATGTGAACAGTGCTTAGGAATGGTTGGCCCCTCCCCTTTACTAACCAGCGAAGGACAGACTCGTCTCCTGTAGAAGCTGATGCCCAGGTCTCAGCCTCGTAGGCCCCCATCTCTGACACCAGCTCCAGTGGCAGTTGTGAAAAGCACTGGCTGGTTGCTTGAGGGAGAGATCTAAATCAAACCAAAATGGTCCTGGATCCCCAGCCACGGATTCTTTGTTGGAACTTTGTGATGATTCAGAGAGGCAGCCCAGTAGTTCGAAGTAGCACTCTGGAGCCAGAGGGACCAGAAGCTGAGTCCTAGCTCTGTCCCTGACTTGAGCAAGTTGCTTCCTCTCTCTGAACTCTGGTTTCCTCATCGAGAAATGTAGATAATAATCATTTCTGGCCCTTAAGGATGTTGTGGGGATTAAATGAGACTGTGTGTAAAGTGCTTAGCATGGAACCCTTCACTGGGGAAATCAGCTGCCATGTAGTGAGGAGACTCAAGCAGCCCTGCAGAGGGGCCCACGTGGAGAGGAACTGAGATGCCCAGCCGACAGCCAGCACCAGCTTGCTGGCCATGTGAGTGAGCCACCTTGGAGGCAGACCCCCTGGTCCCAGCCAAATCTTCAGTTGAGTGCCGTCCCAGCTGACATCTGGACAACAACTTCCTGAGAGACCCTGAGCCAGAACCACCCAGCCAAGCCATTTGCAAGTTCCTGGCCCTTAGGAACTGTGTGAAATAATAATTATTGGTGTTTTAAGCCAGGGGTCAGTGAACTTTTTCCGTAAAAGTCCAGATAGTAAATATTTTAGTCTTTGTGGGCCATGTGGTCACTGTCATAACTACTCTGTTATTCGAGAGCAAAATCAGCCATAGATAAATGTGGCTGTTTTCCAATGAAACTTTATTTATAATAAAAAGTAGTGGGTCAGTTTCAGTCTCTGATCCATAGTTTGCCAACCCCTGCTTTAAGCCACTAAAATAAATGATTCATGCATTTCTCACGGTGTATAAAAATGGTCCCTTTCTTCTTAGAGTTGATGGTCTTACCTGGAATGCCATCTCCTGCACATCCTCTCCACTGGATTGCTCAGACCTCAAGGGAGGGTCTGTGCTGATTCACTTCCATTCTTGGCTCTCCCAGCTCTCAGAGAAAGCGCTTACCTAACTATTTGCTGGAGAAACAAACCACGTAAAACTCAAGACACTATCTGTGCCACAAGTAGGAAGCAGACACTTAGGGCTGTGGGAACACTCCAAGGATTAATGTAGTCTGCAAGGCTTCCTGGAGGAGGTGATTTGAGCTGAATCTTGAGGGTAGATACAACTCATTAAGCAAAGGACAATCATTTCAGACCAGAGGGAACAGCATGAGCCCAGTGTGGAAGGGCAGACACGTGTGGTGGGGTCAGTGCATTGAGGGCCTTAAAGGCCAGGCTTGGATGTCATCCTGGAGACCAGGGCTTCTCAAATAGGGGCTCCACAGATGGGCTCTGGGGAGAGATGCTGTCACTTTCATAAAATTCTGTGACCCAGAGACAATGGGTCCACTGGGGTAAGCCACTGAAGCCACTGAAGATTTGTGTTTTATTTTTAAACAGAAGAGGGTGAGTTGTTTTGGGTTCCCTGTGAAGCAGACACAGAGATGGGGAACCAAGCAAATGGTTAATTTGGGAGGTGACTCCAGGAAGCACTGTGAAGAGAGGGAAGTGAGGCCTGGAAGGAAAGACAACCAAAATAATCCAGCAGGTTGCTGATGTGGGCTATGAGAGCTCAACCCCAACTGGTCCTCAGCCGGGGACCTCTGGGAGACAGTGAGAGACACAACAAAGAGGCATCCCAACTGAGGGCTGGGAGCTGCGTATCTACCCATCAAATCCTATTAGTCATTGGCCAAAGGTGCGGGGGGACCCTTGATTCCCCAGCACCTCTGGCCTCGGGCAGAGAGTTGCAGATGTTTTGGGAAGCCTCCTTGGGCATGGAAAGGCGAGCACCAAGGGCACACTGACACCAAAGGGACAACAACAGCTTGTGATATAGGCGGGGTGACACACGCACAGTAGTGTGTTAGAAAGAGTAACTGAGCAGCTGTGGAAGGCAGGTGGGCACTGACAGGAGGAAGTCAGAGGCTGAGGCCCGGGGAAGTGGCCACAGCAGACACTGCAGCCCAGCCCTGCTGGGGCTGGGGATGGAGGAGGGGGTACCAAGGACCAGGCCTGGCCCCACAGACCCAGTGAAGAGGTGGATCGGCCCTTCCCAGGGTCGGAAGCCAGGAGGGGAGGAGGCTGAGTCAGGTTCCAGACACCCCAGGTTTGACATGCCCACAGGGCTTCAAGTGGAGAGGACCAGCCGGGCAGATGGAGCCTCATGTCACAGCTGGGGACGGGGTTTGGGAGCCCCCCGGAGGCAGAGATAGGAGAACAGAGCTGAAAACTGACTCAGGAATGTAGCTAGGTGAGGGAAGAGCAAGAGGAGTTAGAAAAGAAGGAGAAAAGAGCACAGAAGGGCCATGGGAAGGGCAGCGTGTCTGACCTGATGCGTGGGAAGAGTTTGGTCCCTGAGTAAACAGGGAGTGGAGAGGCCAGACCTCCAGAGAGGGTAGAGAGAGAAGAGGATGAGAAAGCAGCCACCACACAGGTGGGCAGAACTTCTAAGATGTTTCATGACAAGAGGGAGAGGTGAAGTGAAGATCAGAGCAAAGGGGAGAGAGAGGACAGAGACCAGAGACAGGCAGATGGAGGTGGGGGAGGGGGAGGGCCCAGCTGGAAACGCTGAGAAAGGACCAAGGGAAGGAGGGAACTAGCAGAGGGGGTGGGATCCCAGAGGTGGGATTCAGGCTCCTTCAGGACCACGAGCAGCCACTTTTCCCTCCTCCTCACACAAAGAAGGACCAAGAGACAGACATGCAGAATACAGGCAAGCCGGGGCTTGTGGCTTCCTGCTGGTGCCTGAGGCAAGGACCACCAGGCAGCCTCCATACCCAATCTCCCTTTCTCTTGGAGAATAATATTTCCCCTGATTTTTAGCTGAGCGCATGGCTGCCCTGCATGATGTCACATTTGCCAGCCTCCCTTGTGGCTGGACATAGCCATGTGGTTGTGGGCTGACCTGTCCCACCCGCTGGAGGATAGATGTGTTGGGGGCTCTCTCGGGCAGCCCCCAGGGAGCCGCGCACCATGCAGACCCCGCACCAGGCTGTGCTGCTCACATCCAGGCTGCTGTGGGAGGAGTTACACTTGCACCTTATCTAAATCATTCTTATCCCAGCTCTCTGTTCTCACACAGGATCTAGGCACCCACTGCTCCCCCAGCTGTCTGCTTTCCCTCTCCAAGTTCTCTTCCTCTGTGGCATTTTCCACAACTGGTGCATCATCTGCCTTCCTCCCCCCAGCCCCTGTCCAACCAGATTATCAACTCCAGGAGGGCAGGGACATCACCAAACCCACAGCAATCACGGAGGTGATGGACAGAAGGGGCTGGTTTGAGAGCTATTTCACAGGCGAATCTGACGAGTCATGGTCATTGTCTTAGCAGACCTGAAATAAGAATTCAAGTGCACATTGGTTACTTGGGAGTGGACCCCAGAAAGCAAGGAAGTGAAGGAAGACAGGGAAGGAAAGGAAGAGAATGGAAGGAGTGAAGATCAAGTTGGGCAACCCGGCTTCAATCCCACTGGGAAGTCTGGAGACAGAGTCATCCCACCCAAGGGGCGAGGAAGCTGCGGGCTTATCCACAACTCCCAGTATCATCCTGGAGCGGGGTGAGGAGGAGGTGTGTTAACTTACCAGCACTCCCAGCCTGCCCGGTGGGTGGCTGGAGCCCTGGGTTCTGGACAGCAAGTACCTGAATGATGAACACCAAATGGAATGGGCAGGGCACCCAATGACATGGGCAGGGCACCCAATGACAGAGCCGGAGAAATGGCAGGACGGAGAGACTTGGGACTGGATGCCTTTGCCAAGAATTCTCAGGAGCTGAACTGGTCAGAAGTCATGAGGGATTGGTGGGGGACCATTGAGGCCCAGGTAGGGACTGGGATTAAGGGGCTGAGGAAGATCAGAAGGTTTCCTCCTCAGCCCAATTTTGGCTGAGCTGGCTGAGAAGGAGGTGGCTGAGGACTCTGTAGGCTGGGGGAGGCTGTGGGTCCTGAGGACCCTTAGGGCTGGGAGTCAGACACCAGAGAAGACAGTGGGGAGCTCTGGGAACCAGGGCTCGGAAGCTAGAGGCAGCCAGATCTGTGTTCTCTCCGTGTGACTCTCTGGGGCCTCCATTTCCCCACCTGTGAAATGGATCATTATGAGAACTAAGGACAGAGTGTGGAAGGACCCAGAACTCCAGCCTTTCTAAGGCCACTGTCTGATCTTGTCCCTCCCCAGTCCTCCTCGAGGGCAGCAGCTCCTACTTCCTCTCTTCCCACCCACCCCCAGCCACCCGCCCCCTCCCCATCTCCTTGGGAATACACTCAGACAAGGCCACGCCTGCCCGAATCCCACCACCCTTGCCACTGCTCCGCTCCCCTTCCTGCACACCCCCTCGCTCCCTCCATCCTAGTCACTCTACTTCCCTTCACTGCCTTGACCCCAAGTTCATTCCCACCTCCGACCCTTTGCATCTGCTGTTCCCTCTGCCTGGAATGCTCTCCCCAGATCTCCACACAACTCGCTCCCTCACTTCATTCAGGTCTCCGGCCAGTGTCACCTCTCAGAGAAGCTCTCCCTGACTACCCCTTGTCGCTCTCTGCCTCCTCACGCCACTCGTTTTCTTCACAGCACTCGCCTTCACCCCTGCTGGACTGTAAGCCCCAGGAGGGTGGGATCTGGACCTGTTGTGTTGTTGGTTGAGTCCTCAGCGTGTGGACCAGTGCTCAGTAAATATTTGTTGAATAAATGAATGTTTAACTTCTGGGAGCCGTTTAAGACTCAGTTCAGATATCAGCTCTTGCAGGCCTCCTTCCAGCACCTTCCCGGGGTCTCCACCACCCCTGCAACATGCCTGCACTTTAGAATTTATCCAATTTTGTTGTAATTGCCTGCTTTCCCTCTCTGCTCCCCACCAGGCCATGAGGACCTTGTGTCTTTAACTCTCACCGCTCCCTGGCACACAGTTGGTGTTAGGTAATGAATGAATCAATCAATCAATCAATTATCCGACTCCTAAAGGTTGGAATCGAGACAGGGGATAGGGGTCAAGAAAACTTGGGGGCCCAGTGTCCCTCACTGCACTTCATGTGAAGTATTTTTTCTATCCCTAAAAGCGGCACATAATAGGGCTGCATGAAATATTTTTTGAACAAATAGTAATAACTAACACTTATTAGGCACTTACGATGTGCCAGGCACAGTTCTAAGTGCTTTGCAGGTATTAACTCATTTAATCCTCACAATAACTTGATTACCATCCCCACTTTACAGATGAGGAAACTGAGGCACAGAGGAGTTCAGCAACTTGCCCAAGGTTACATGAGTAGTAAGTAATAGAATCAGGACTTGAACCCAGGCAGTTGGATGCCAGCCTCCATGTGTCACCAAGCTCTACCGCCTCTCAGCTGACAAACAATGGATATAAATAATACTGATGGCACCACCTGCTATAATTTGCACCTTCCCAGGGTCAGCACTTGTCTGGGTGCTCTGCAGTTATCTGTTGGTCTCCAGAGTCCTCCCTGGGCATGTATTATCTCCATTTCATAGATGAGAAAAGTGAGGCTCAGATTTAAGGGTGCACAGAAAGTAAGAGGCTCTGGCTCTCAGCTCCTCCAGAGTGGGAAAGTTCAGAGGCCTGAACCTTGGCTTTTTCCTCCACCTTTCTGCACTCAGTTCTCCCTCATCTTCCCAGAGCCAAGGCTGGTCCCAGCACCCCTGCCCCCAGCCCACCAGAGACCTGCTGCCCCCAACTATGCAAAACTTCTCTTTGTCCTTCCCTTCTCTCCCCCAGCCAATTACTGAGAGATCAACTTGATCGTGAACATGTTTTAGAAATATTTTCACTATTGTTTGAAACATCTTCCCTTTGTTTGAAAACGTGTTACAACTTCAACCGCAGGAACAAGAAAAACCCTAAAAACCCTATCCTAGCGGACAAAGGCTGTGAGTGTAAAACCAGGAACGACATTTCCCTTTGTTTGAAAACGTGTTACAACTTCAACCGAAGGAACAAGAAAAACCCTATCCTAGCGGACAAAGGCTGTGAGTGTAAAACCAGGAACGACTGTATTAAATAATCAGAACTGAAAACCACCCAAACAATAGAACTCCTCAGAGTTCTGGCATCAGGAGGACTTGGGTCTTTGAGGCTGCCCCCAGGTGGGGTTTACAGGGTTTGCAAACACAGGAGAGGATATGGGGATCTTGCCTCCAGTAATAGGTTGTAAATCCTGCTCTGATGCCTGCACCTTCTCCAAAGGGTGCTGAGAGCAGTTTTCTTTTCCACCCTTTTCTGGGAGATGGACTGAAGCCTGGGGAAGATGGGAAATTGGATTCATACAGCAGATCCAGGATGAGGCTAGATCTGGAGTCCCAGGTTAGAGACCCCACTGGGGGCTCTGCCTGGGACCAAAGCAGGGGGTCAGTATGAAACCAAGATCATAAGTCAGTGTGGGGCCCGGGGTATGACTCAGTCTATAAGAAGGATCAGGGCTCAGCGTGTCACAGGATCAGGCTCAGTCGGAGGCTGGAGTCAGGGTCTACTGTGAAACAACATTCAAGGTTCTGACCAAATCCAAGATGGTAGCTTAGTCTGGGACTCAGTCCATGATCAAGAATGGGGTCAGGACTTCCCTGGTGGCACACTGGTTAAGAATCCACCTGTCAATGCAGGGGACACGGGTTCAAGCCCTGATCCGGGAAGATCCCACATGCCCCGGAGCAGCTAAGCCCATGCTCCACAGCTCCTGAGCCTGCGAGCCACAACTACTGAAGCCCGTGTGCCTAGAGCCCGTGCTCCTCAACAAGAGAAACCACTGCAATGAGAAGCCCGTGCACCGCAACGAGGAGTAGCCCCCGCTTGCCACAACTAGAGAAAAGCGCGTGCGCAGCATTGAAGACCCAATGCAGCCAAAAATAAACAAATAAAATAAATAAATTTATATAAAAAAAGAATGGGGTCAAAGCCCCACCTGGGACCAGGATTATGATTCAGTCTAAGATCAGGGTCAAGTATCGGTGTGTGATGAAGGACCAAGGCTCAGTCTATGATGAGAGAATCAGGGTTCAATGTTACGACCAGGATCAGGATTTATCTTGGGTCCCTGAACGACCAAATAGGAGTCTATCACTTCCTGAGACCTTGGGTGAGTCAGTCCACCTACGAGGCCTCACTTTCCTCTTCTGTAACCTGGGCTAACCATAACCCGTGTCCTGAATCCTTCCATAGTTAAATGTCAGGCCAGATGAAATAGTAGATGTCAGCAAGCTTTGTAAGCTGTAGGGCACTGGGCAGATGTTTATATAAACACCCCAGAGGAAACCCCAAACAAGGCTTATTGTGGAAAAATCTAAATGTCACTAAGCCTCCTACTCCATCTTCTATCCCACTTTCTCTTCTGTCTGTAAAACTAATAATAGCTAACAGTTACACAGCATGGCCTTGTGCCAGGCACTGTTTTAAGAGCTTCATGTATATTTAATCTAATCCTCAAACAACCCTAAGAAGTAGGTATTAATATCATCCCTATTTTCAGAGGAGGAAACTGAGGCAGAAATAAGTAATTTGCTTAAAGTCACACTTAATACACAGGAAATCTCTAGTTCAAACCCAGGCAGTTTGGCTCCCAAGTCTATGCTGTGTATAGGAACTAGGGTGGGGGATGAGTCCAGGGGACTCTTCATGGAACAGACAGGGGTAAGAGATGCAGGTCAGCAAAAGGCCTAAGGATGACCCATGGCCCCCAGCAGCCTGCCTGTGCCCAGGAGGCTGAGCCAGCAGACCCCACTCCTACACAGGGACATAAAAGGCTGGGGGGAGGAGTTGGTGGGCGGCATTAAGGCATCTCTTTAAACTTGTTTGTTTATGGAAAGAAATTTCGGGCCAGCTGCTGAAAACCCTTATTTTATGGGTAATTTTTCAATTTATTTCACACTGGTATTAAAAACAACAACCCAGCCTACCATGGAGGCTGTGATTCCACTGGGGTTGGTGAGGGAGGGGTGGCTGACTTGAAGCAGCTCCTTTGTTTGCCTGAGCATCCCAGGGCCAAGGCTGCTTGTCTTCCCTTGGGAAAAACCAGACAAAGTGAAGAAGGAAGACAGGGGTTGCAGAGGTTGTGATTTAAGAGGAGAACAAGACGAAGTCCGGTGGAGGAAGGTGGGGGGTTCAATGCCTCTCTTTTACAGATGATGAAACTGAGGTATAGACAATGGAAATTATTAGTGAAGATTTACTCTGGATTAGGCATTGCTTTTACCTGCACTACCTCAGAAGCAGTCAGGACAGAATTAGTAAAATACTGTCTTGGTTTGGGGTTGCTGAGAAGCAGACCCTGAGACACAGATTGGAGTTCAGGAAGTTTATCTGGGAATTGATCTTGAGAAACACAAGAATGAGAATAAGGAGTGAAACAGGACCGAAAGGCAACCCATGAAGGATGGCTCATCAAGACAGTTACCACTGGGCACAATTGGAGCTCAGCCGTGCTGGAGAGTTCTGGGAGACAGCATAGAATGTGCCTCAGGCTCTCTCACTTACTGAAGGAGGGAGTGGGGGTATTTGTCCATCACTGGGTATCTCCACTCTGCTATTGAGTCTATTAGCAAAGTTTTTGTTTCAATTACTGTATTTTTCAGTTTTATAATTTCTTTTGGGTTCTTTTTTGTAACTGCTATTTCTTTGTTCAGATTTTCTCCTTCCATTTTTTTCAAAAGACTGTATAATTTCTTTTCAAAGGATTTTTTTTTTTGATGGCTGCTTTAAAATCCTTGTCAGATAATTCCAACATCAGAATCATCATGGTTTAGCATTGGCAATGTTAGCAAGGATCACTCTTGTTCAGCCAGTGCTGGAAGTTCCAGCCAATGCAATAAGGTAGGAAAAGGAAATAAAAGGAACATAAATCAGAGAGAAAGAAATAATAACTTTTATTTTATTTGCAAGTGACATGACGCCTAGAATTAATAAGTATTAATAAATACTTATTAGTTAATAAGTAATTAATAAGACATGCAAATCAAAACTACAATGAGGTATCACCTCACACCAGTCAGAATGGCCATCACTAAAAAGTCTACAAACAATAAATGCTGGAGAGAGTGTGGAGAAAAGAGAACCCTCCTACACTGTTGGTGGGAATGTAAGTTGGTGCAGCCACTATGGAAAACAGTATGGAGGTTCCTTAAAAAACTGAAAATAGAGTTACCATATGACCCAGCAGTTCCACTCCTGGGCATATGTCCAGAGAAAACTCTAATTCGAAAAGATACATGCACCCCAATGTTCATAGCAGCACTATTTACAATATCCAAGACATGGAAACAACCTAAATGTCCATCAACAGATGAATGGATAAAGAATATGTGATATATATATATATATATATATCTGAATTTGCCATAAAAAAGAATGAAATAATGCCATTTGCAGCAACATGGATGGACCTAGATTTTATCATACTAAGTGAAGTAAGTCAGACAGAGAAAGAGAAACATCATATGATATCACTTATATGTGAAATTTAAAATTTGATACAAATGAACTTATTTACAAAACAGAATCAAACTCACAGACATAGAAAACAAAACTTATGGTTACCAAAGGTTAACCAAAGGTTACCAAAGGAGAAATGGGGGTGGGAGGGATAAATTAGGAGTTTGGGATTAGCAGATTAGCCTTTATATATATATAAAACAGATAAACAACAAGGTCCTACTGTATAGCACAGGGAACTAAATTCAATATCTTGTAATAACCTATAATAAAAAAGAATATGAAAAAGAATACATATATGTAACTGAATCACTTTGCTGTACATCAGAAACTAACACAACATTGTAACTCAACTATACTTCAGTTTTTAAAAAATCAGTTGCATTTCTATATACTAGGAATGAACATGTGAGGCAGCAAAACTAAAACTACAGTACCATTCACAATTGCTTTTAAAAAAAGGAAAAGAAATACTTAGGTGTAAATCTAATAAAACATAGGCATATGCTGAAAATGACCAAACATTGATTTTTTTAAAAATCAAAGAAGATCTTAATAAATGGAGAGACATATCATGTTCATGGATTGGAAGACGCAACATAGTCAAGATGTCAGGGTGGGAGGGATAAATTAGGAGTTTGAGATTAGCAGATTAGCCTTTATATATATATAAAACAGATAAACAACAAGGTCCTACTGTATAGCACAGGGAACTAAATTCAATATCTTGTAATAACCTATAATAAAAAAGAATATGAAAAAGAATACATATATGTAACTGAATCACTTTGCTGTACATCAGAAACTAACACAACATTGTAACTCAACTATACTTCAGTTTTTAAAAAATCAGTTGCATTTCTATATACTAGGAATGAACATGTGAGGCAGCAAAACTAAAACTACAGTACCATTCACAATTGCTTTTAAAAAAAGGAAAAGAAATACTTAGGTGTAAATCTAATAAAACATAGGCATATGCTGAAAATGACCAAACATTGATTTTTTTAAAAATCAAAGAAGATCTTAATAAATGGAGAGACATATCATGTTCATGGATTGGAAGACGCAACATAGTCAAGATGTCAATTCTCCCCAAATAGATATACATACTTAATGCAATTCTGATCAAATTCCCAACAAGATTTTTTGGAGACATAGACAAAATTACTATAGAATTTATATTGAAAGGCAAAGGAACTAGAATAGCTAAAACAGTTTTGAAAAAGAATAAAATGGGTAGGATCAGTCTTCCCAATTTCAAGATTTCTTATGAAACTACCATAATCAAGACAATGTGGTACTGGCAGCCAGAACAATGCATAGTTCATGGAACAAAATGGATAACCTAGAAATAGATCCATACAAATATACCCAGTTAATTTTTGACAGAAGAGCAAAAGCAATTCAATAGAGGTAATACAGTGTTTTCAACAAATAATACTGGAGTAACTGGACATCCACAGGCAAAAAAAGAACCTGACTTACACCTCACCCTTTATACAAAAATTAATTTGAAATAGATCATCGACTTAAATGTAAAACAATATAACTTCTAGAAGAAAATGTTTGAGACTTGGGACCAGGCAAATGTTCTTAGATTTTACACCAAAATCATGATCCATAAAAGGAAAGATTGATAAAGTGGACCTCATCAAAAGTAAAACCTCTGCTCTATGAAAGACACTGGTAAGAGAATGAAAGGACAAATTATGGACTAGGAGAAAATGTTAGCAAATAACATATAGAATAAAGAAGTCTTAAAATGCAACAATAAAAAAATCTAATTAAAAATGTGCAGAAAGACATGCACAGACGTTTTTGACGAAGAGGATACACAGAAACTTGTATACAAACGTCCACAGTTGCTTTAGATTTAATAACCAAAACCCTGAAATATTCAAATGCCTTTTGGTGGATGAATGGTTAAACAAACTATAATACATCCATATCATGGAATACTACTCAGCAATGAAAAGCAACTATTAATACATGCAATAACTTGGACAAATCTCAAGGAAATTATGCTAAGTGAAGAAAGTCTCAAAAGGACACATACTGCATGATTCTATTATATAACATAAGAGTAACAACATCATTATAGAAATGGAGAACAGATTAGTGGTTGTTAGGGTTTAGGGTGGAGGGGAGGGAGTGGGTGGGATCCTAAAGGAAAGCACGAGAGAGCAAGTCTTGTGATGGTCCAGTTAGGCATCTTGATGTGGTAGTGGCTACATGAAACTATACATGAGATAACATTGCATCCCAGGAAACTCTTCAATCCCTGGCAAACCAGGAAAGTTGGTCACTCTAGCAGGGGCCATCCAGCAGCCCCTGTAGCTCTGAGGAGGAGTTTGCGCTTCACCTGGAAGAAAAGCCAGGTCCTCTTGGCTGCTTAGGAAGAAGAGCTTGTAGGGGCCAGAACTGACACAGCCAGGAGCTACTACATCAATGGGGCCAGAGTGGCAGACTGGCCAGATGTTCACCAAATGTTTGTTTTCCCCCTGAGCACATGGCTAGACTATATTTCCCAGACACCTTTGCAGACAGATGTGGCACATGACTGAGTTCTGGCCAGTGAGATGCGGGGGGACATGATCTTCGCCTCCAATATGTGGTCCTCCATGCCCTGCCCCTTCCTCAGTGAGCTTTAAGCCATGTACCAGAGAGCAGAGCACAAGCTGGAAGGAACCTCGGTCCTGGCTGTCCCACAGAGAAGGATCTGCTGATCAGGAGCCCACACTGTGAGCATAATGCATTGCAGCCATCATACCCATCTTCATTTATTTGTGACGGTGTCCGGTAGGTCCTTAACTGATGGCCCCTGGTGTGTACACCTCCTATTCTGCCATCAGCACCACCGGTCTTGATGTCCTCCCTGTGTACCTATGTTGGGGGAAGGCGACTGGATGGCAGGCTGGGATTCCCAGACAGCCCTCTACAGCTACAGAGAACCCAAGACCCTCTGAGCAGCTCAAGGTTGGGTGGGGGCCTGAGTTCTGGCTCTTAGAACCCTGGAAATACCAAATTCTGAAAGGATTGGAAGGGCCCTTGGAGAACACAAAATCCCATCCGTACCACTGAATGAATGGGGAAACTGAGGCCCTGAGAGAGAATAGGAGGTAGTTGATGTCCCACAATGAATGAAGGGATGAGTGAACATTCATT
This sequence comes from Neophocaena asiaeorientalis asiaeorientalis, assembly GCF_003031525.2. NCBI lineage: Eukaryota > Metazoa > Chordata > Mammalia > Artiodactyla > Phocoenidae > Neophocaena > Neophocaena asiaeorientalis. The sequence continues at coordinate 3,101,920 of NW_020173068.1, forward strand.
CATTCTTTTATTCATTCCACAGATATTTATTTAGCACTTTATGTGTCAGGCACAAGGATAAAACAGAAGATTTCTGCCCTCATGGAATTCACAAACAGGCAAATTACAAACATGAACAGACCTGGTGGTGCTCGGTACTATGGACAATAAAGCAGGACCAGGGGATAAAGGGCCCAGGCATCCATTTTGTCTGGAGTGATCAGAGAGGGCCCCTCAGAGGAGGTAACCTTGAGTGGAGACAGGCCCTGAGGATATGTGAGGAAGAATTTTCCAAGCAGAGGTAACAGCAAAAAGCCGTGCTGGGGACACATGGCAGAGTTTGAGAAGCAGAAAAAAAAGCTGCAGAGCTCTGTGGCTACTAAGTGGCCCCAGCCTCTGCCAAACTCCTATGCACTCTGCCCTTCCCCAGCCCTGCTCACCTGGGGGATGGCCTGCTCTGGACTCTGGAGACTTCAGGACCGGTAGTGGCTGGGTAGGGGCTGACTTTCAAACTTCTTAAAGTTTGAACTTCTAGGGTCACCTCATTTCTCCAAGTACCCAAATTCCCTGTATAAGCTGGGAGACTCCTGCATCTGGAGAACTCATTCATTCATTCATTCTACAAACATGTTGCATACCTGCTCTGTGTCCAGCATGAGCTAGGCTCCAGGCATCCCAATATGACCTCATCTCTGGCCTTAAAGAGTTGACAGTTCAGAGGAAGGGACAGACAAATCCATAGTTACCACCTGCTGTGATACAAGCTGTAATAAAGAGACTGTGGGAGCCCAGAGGAGACACTGGACCTGGCCTGAGAATCAGGGAAGGCTTTCTGGATGAGGGGCATATTCAGGACTGGGTCCTGAATGAGTCAGTGGGGATGGGGATGGGATGTAGACCTACATTCCATGGAGAGGCCACTCATGAAAGGCTCAGGGGTGTGAGAGGCTTGGAGGTGTCTGTGAAATACTGCAAGGAGTTGAGATCTGGGATTAAAGGGGTGAAAGGTGGGGTAGAGGGGAAGACAGAGATCAAAGAAGTCAGAACAAGAGGGCTTTGTAGGGTCTGGTGGATGGGGACCATGCTGGGACACCTGGGTGCCCATCCCACCTCTGCCTTAGACTTGCTGGGCTGCCTGAGCTAGGCACCTCCAATCCCGAGGTCTCAGTAGCCCCATCTGTGGAATGGAGCCATTTTGGGGGGGTGGCTCTGACATTCCACCAAGACCCCTAGGATGTTGTTTGTCAGTATTCGTGGAGCCCTACAGAAGAACAGCCAGGGCAGAGCTGCCTCACTCTCTGTGTTTCCCTCCCCCGACATGTCCTCAAATGTCCTCATTATACTGGGGACCTTACTAAGGATGAGGTCAAGGGGCTGGAGAAGGAGATGCCGGCATTTACCTCCCTTTTTTTTTTAAATCAAACTACACACACAGGATAAAGGAAGGATAATTAGTCAGCAAGAGACTGTCAAGGGTAAGTTCCTCTGTGCCCCAAGCAGTGGCTAAAAGGGTGGACACTGGACCCAGACAAACCACTGACTTGCTGTGTGGCCTTAGGCAAGTCACTTGGCCACTCTGAGCTTCCCTTTCCTCCCCTGTAAAGTGGAGCTAATCAGAATAGAACCTCGCTGGGTTATTTTGAAGATTATATTATGTGTAAAGTGCTTAGAACACCACCAAGCACATAGGCCTCAAAGTGATAGGCAGTATTATTCTTACTCTTACTGTTTTTAGTGGGCAAGGTGGCCGGAGGCAGGAGTGCACCGTTTGTTGGGGAGAAGGAGGGATTTGTCTCTGAAAGCGTTAAAATTGTACCAGCTGCTCCCATCCTGTAGACAAGGCTGGAGGAAACACAGTTCAGGTCCTGGGCCCCTTCACTGGCTAATTTATCAGGTGCTGGTCACTTCGGGGCTTAGGAGAAAGAGGAAACAGACAAAGCGGAAAAAGAAAATCCGAGGCGGAGAGTGGGGTGGAGGGAGATGCTGAGAGGAGGGGATCACCTGGCGTCCGCGCGTCTGTACCTCTGTGTGTGGCGTGGAGGACCGTACCTGTGTATGCCACGGGACAGTGCCGGGCGCGGGAACGACGCCAGAGCGCGCACGGCGTGACAGACCGACCTGGCCGGGCGACCCCCTCCAACCCCACCGCGCGCCTTCCCCAAGCGGGTTAATGCACCGCCCCCGCCTCGCTGGCTCCTCCCCGCCCGCCCCTCCCAGCCCCGCCGACGCCCTCACTAGACCTGGAGGTCGGCCCCTGGGCTGACTGCGGGTCCCTGGCGGCGGGACCGACCCCGCACTCGCGGATGCTCCCGGCGCGCCCCGAGCAAACCCCGCGCCCGCTGTGCCGCCGCCGCCGCCGGTAGCCGCTGGGCCGTCGGGCCTCCCAGGGAGCCCCGCGCCCCCGCCCAGACCAGGCTGCCCAGATGCGGGCGCCACTCTGCCTGTTGCTGCTCGTCGCCCACGCCGTGGACATGCTCCCCCTGAACCGAAGGAAGAAGCAAGGTAGGAGGGGCAGCCGGCAGGGTGGCCGGGAAGACGCCGCGGGATAGTCAGGGGGGTCGCCCTTGGGGCATCTGCCTGCTGCCCGACGCCCGGGGCTGTTAACTCTTCCAGACTGCTGTCAATCCCACTTTACAGATGGGGAAACTGAGGCCCCAGGGCACCCGTGGGGCAAGCTGGACCAAAAGGCTCTCCAGGGAGGGAAGGAGCTGCCAGGGCTCTCTCATTGCCCCGCTCCCTATAATCACAGCATTGCTGGGCGAGGGGTGGGGGGAGTGACTTTTGCAGAGACAGGAAGCCTCAGGTGGCAGGCTAGAGGTTGCAGGGCCTAAGGGACAGAGTTAGTGGCTCAGAAATCATCCCAAGCATCCATACTGAGCCAGGAGGTGACATAAAGGGTCCTGAGCTGGGAGTCCAGATGCCCTGGTCTCAGCCCCATTATAGACCCTGATCCCCCACATCACTTTCAAGAAGCCAGTAATTTTTGGTGGGTTCCCCTCTGGTGAGGGCATGAGCTGCATGAGCTCAGAGAGACCTGAGCTTGAAGACATTTATTCTGGGATGACCTGGAAGACGTCCAGCCCCTCTAAGACCCTCAGTTTTTCCATCTTGACCTCCTAGGGCCACTAGGAGGATGTACCAAGGTTCAGACCATAAATGTACCTGGGGCACAAAGCCAGGGGCTCCTTGCACTCTCACCTCGGGGGTCCTGTGCCACAGCCCCTCCCTGAAGGAGTCAAAACATCCTCAGGAGGTGGATTTGAGGCTGTCCCTGCAGAGCCAGGGTTGGAAGAGCCTGGGGGACCGAGGAAGGTGAGCGAGTCCCATACCTGAGCCGGCAGCCCTTTGGCCTCCGGGTGGCAGTCTGAGAATCAACAGCCAGCCACTGTGCCCAGGGTTTTCTACTCACGGAGGGAATCCCCACTACATCCTCATGACGTAGGGCTTATCCCATTCTAAAATCCAGGTGCCAAGGCTCAGACAGGCTAAGTAACTTTGCTAAGTTGACCAGCAGGTGAATGAAGACCCTGTGTCTTCTTTCTTTGCAGCTCTGGTGTGAGGTCTGAGCTTGTATACGTGCGAAAGAGAACGAGGGTCTTCCCTCTGGGGGATTCTAGTCCACCTGAGTGAAAAAGCCCTAAATGGACACAGTCACTCCTGGAGTGAAACAGGAGGCAGAGAGAGGCTGTGGGAGAATTGGGGCTGGGATTGGGTGGGACAGAGAGACTGTGGCGTGAAGGACTCCGGCTCCAGGTGTGACTGGACAGAGGGATCCAGGGAGAGGAGAGGTGGGTGGGCTTCACATGAGCTGGGGGGCATCTGGGACCTCATGGGGACACTGTTCTGTGAATGGCCCTTGTATAGTAGTTACGGTCATGGGCTCTGGAGTCAGCCTGCCTTGTTAAAATCCCTGCTTCCCCAGTTACCAGCTGAGTGACCTTGGGGAAGTCACTTTGCCTCTCTGAGCCTCAGTTTACCCATCTGACTGTCTTTTAGAAGCTCTCTAAGATCTTTCTCAGTTCTTAAAAAGACCAAAAAAAATAGATAAATAAAAACTGTCTCCTCAGCGACTCCTCTTTAAAATAGAAATAATAATCTTCAGTATCCAACTCACAGGGCAGATGTGGGTAAGACTGGATGAGTTAGTGTGTATGTTACATGAGTAGTCAAGTACAATAGTCATTCTCCTTTCCTGTCCATTGCGTCCTTTGCCTCTCATAACAGCCTAGTGGGGCTGGGGGGATGCTTATTTCCTAGAAAAGGAAACAGAGATTCAGAGAGGAAAATTGATTTGTCCAGCGTTGCACAGAGGGTTAGTAGCAAAGCAGGCTTGAATCTCAATCCGTCTGACATGACGCTGAGAAGATATCTCCTGAGCTGTGTTGGTCTTCTCTTCTCAGAGCCTCACTTTCCCCATCTGAAGAGGAGCTGGTTTAGAAGATCTTTAAGATGCTTCTCAGTCAGTTCTAAAAGACACACACACACAAAGAATAAAGAAAAAGAAAACTTCCAGTCCCTCCCCCCATCCCCAGTTGCTCAGTGAGGTCGGGCATGGCTGCGCCTTACCCATTTGGTGAGGGGGCTCTTGGCACCCCTCCCCACGGCAGGTGATCTCTTGCGTCTGGGACACATGCATGTCCAGCGCCGCATCTTCAGAAAGAGGCTTGTGGCTCCATTTATCAGTCAGGTGCAATGGAGATAGCCTTGGATTTCAGTCCAACCGCCAACCCCTTTGGGTAAGTGGATTCCCCACCACCACCTGCCCGCTGCCCACAGCCTTGGTTTCCCCATTGGCACTGGGGTGGAGGTGGGGGAGGGGTAGCAGAAGGCTTCCTGTAGCATCTTCTGCAAGGTGGTCATAGGAGTCCTGGCCAAATAGGTATGAGAGATGCTGGCTTTAGCAGATTTCTTAACTGTGGGACTTATCAGAGGATTCATAGTGAAGAGGCTGAGGGTAGAAAGTGGGACCTTTCCCAAACCAGTTACAGATTAGAGACCATTTTCCTAAGACAGCTGCTTGGAGAATTGCACATGAGACCCCTGAGGGTCTTACCAGGTTTGACATTCTGGTCTAACTGCGGCAGGAGAATGTGTTCTGAAGGCACCTATGTATTGGCAGTGTCTTTTCCTTCCTTTCCTTTCCTTTTCTTTTCTTTTTTCTCCCTCCCTTCCCCCTTCCTTCCTTCCTTCTCTCCCTTCCTCCCTTCCTTTCTCTCTCCCTCTTCCCCTTGTTCATTCAACAAGCATTACAGGGCAGACCGTGCGCCGGGCTCTGTGCTGGGAACTTTGGGAGTGCCAAGGTGAACAGACCTGGGGCCTGTCCTTGAGGAGCTGCCAGTGTGGAGAGATGCCCTTCCCTGGCCCTCTCCTACCTCCCCTGCGTGCCCGAGTGCTTGGCCCAGCCTTTGGCCTCCTCTTCAAGGTCAAGAGGAACACTCGCTGGGCCCAGCAGCCGCCCAGGCTGAGCTGTCACACTCGGGGCCTGGTTCCCACAGACCCATGCTTCCTCAAGCTCCAGCATCACTGTTTTTTGATGAAACCTAATTTTTCTGTTTCCAAGACAAGAAAGACTAAAAGAAAAGGCTTGAGAACGGTTCTTGGATCTCAAGTGACTCTTACAAAACAACATGTTGATTTATTAAGTATAAATGAATCAGAACCAGATGAGGACGTTTCTCTTGAAACATGCTGGGGTGTCCCCGCAATAGGACAGTCGGGCAGGGTGAGGGGGCCCTGGTCTGTACCCCTACCTCAATACGGAGCTTCATTTAGGCAATGAGGAGAGGACAGGCCATGACTGACTTTCCCAGCGTCCAAGGCCTTCTGGGGAGGGGGCTCGGTGGAGGCAATTGTCACCCACATTCACATGGTGCCTTTAGATCCTTCTAGACCTGAGGCAGCAAAGGGCAGAGGGAGGAGCTCTGAAATTCAGGGCCCTCTCCTTCTCTGGATGTGTGATTTGGGGCAGTCCGTGTACCTTCTGCATTGGTTCCACATCTGTGAAATGGGAACAGTTGTACCTACGTCTTTGGCGTTTGGGACGCTTCACCACAGCCCCAGAGGGAAGGTGTCCAAAGGCATAGAGTAGGTGCTTCATGAGGACTCAGCCACTCCCCCCTCCCATTTTACAGCAGAGCTGGATGCTCCCTGGGCTGGGGGAGGGGAGTTTCATGCAGGTTGAATCTCACCTCTGCCCTTCTCCCCTCTCTGAGCCTCTTTTTCTTTATCTGTAAAAGGACTGTGGCAGCGCCCACTCCAGAGTCCTGTTAGGGGGACTGAATATAATAATTCTCTGTAAACTGAAAAGCCCTATGCGGATGGCCAGGCCAGCAGCACCGTCCCCTGTACACAGACAGAGAAGCTGAGACACGGCAAGCAAGTACCTGAGGCAGGGGTGGCGATCGGGGACGACCCAGGTTTCTAGTCTCCAGGTCAGGGCCATGGCTGGGCCCAGAACAAGGTGTATCCCACAGACCACCCCACCCCTGCCCAGCCACCAGAGGAGACCCTTGAGGCCACTTGGGGCCAGCCACGTGCCGGGGGCTCTGTATGTGTGTTTCGACATCTGACTGACTATGGCGCTACCTGTGTTACACCTATTTCCTAGACAAGGGGTCTGAGGCTCCAAAAGGGGCAGGGACCTGCCCAGGACCTCCCAGAAGCTGAGCTGGTACGTGGACCCAGAGTTTTGGAGGCTCCAAAGCCTGTGCATAGAAAAATAAATGAATTCTGCTAGAGACTTGCCAGGGGCTGCGAGGAGGAGGCATCTGAGAAGAGCCCCATCAGAGGGCTGCAGAGGTGGCAGCCGCATAGGAGCTGGGGACTCTGGCAGGAGGAGGGGAGGGTCTGGCCGGATGGGAAGGGCCGAAGGGGCTGTGTGGCAGAGGGGGTGGAGGTCCGATGGCAGACAGGCCAGAGCCCAGCATCTCCTAGGGATGTCAGGAATGGATCCATCAGAAAAACTGACATGGACAGGATCCCTCAGCGCAGCCTAGAGAGACTGGTCAGCGGCAGTCCTGGTCTCAGCTGAGGAATCTGAGACTCAGAGGTGGGACGTTACTTGGCTGAGGTGTCACAGGATAAGGGGACCTTCTTCCCTTTGTTCCCCTGCCTCCTCTAGTCCATCTGTCAGTCCACTGTCTCTTCATCCATCTTTCCATCCTTTCATCTAGTGAAAAAACTGAAGCTCACGTCGATGCAGAGTTTTTCCATCAGCAGATGAGGGAGATAAATTTAGTAAATGCAGCTAGCGTTTAGAATGCCGAGAGGGAGTAGAATGGATAAAACAGAACAGAACAGTATAGAGGGGTCGGCAAACTGGTTTTGCAAGAGGCCAGATAGTTACTATTCTAGACTTCATGGGATATATTCTTCCTGTTTCGTTTGTTTTTTACAAGCCTTTAAAAATATTAAACCAGGGCTTCCCTGGTGGCGCAGTGGTTGAGAGTCCGCCTGCCGATGCAGGGGACGCGGGTTCATGCCCCGGTCTGGGAAGATCCCACATGCCGCGGAGCGGCTGGGCCCGTGAGCCATGGCCGCCGAGCCTGCGCGTCCAGAGCCTGTGCTCCGCAACGGGAGAGGCCACAACAGTGAGAGGCCCGCGTACCGCAAAAAAATAAATAAATACATAAATAAATAAAAGAAGATTTATTAAAAAAAAAAATATATTAAACCATTCTTAGCCTACAGGCCATACAAAAAGAGGCCATAGCCCAAAGTTAGCCCATGGGCCATAGTTTGCCATCCCCCTTTTTAGACGATATCAGAGTGCATTGCAAGTGTTAAGATTAATTATCATTTTGGGAAATGGGTTTCGGCTTACATATGTATGTGAATGTATGAGTGGGTGCATGTGTGTGCACATGGATGTGGGTGTGTGTGGGAGTGTGTGAATGAATGTGTGTGTACTCCGTGTACTGTGTGTGTACTGATGTAAAAATGTAATTTTTACCATTCCCCCAAAAGTGCGGAACTTTTGGCCGAGCCCAATGCAGTGCTCCTGACAGCTCCGAGAGGCGGGTTCCAGGGGATCCCAGTATTGCAGATGGGGAGACGAAGTCCCCATGCGTCACACAGCCATAGGCGTGTGAACCCAGAGAGTCTGGCTCTGGAGCCCCAAACAGGACACCGAACTGCCTTTATAAGTAGCAACTACCCTCGACACATTTTGCAAACCTCTGTTTCTTATGCTTGTTTCTAAAGGCCCAGGATCTGGCAGCCGCGTCCTTCCCAAGGTGTTTTCTTTTCCCAAGGTAGATTTTAGCCGTAGGACCCATTGGGGGCCTAAGTATCCCTCCTGCATTAGACACCCTCAAGCAGCCAGTGAGCACCGGACATTACATGCTCCTTTCTCACCGACCCTCCCCCAACCCTGCCAGGTGGATGTGGTTGCCTCTCTTCCTTTACAGAAGAAGCAGGCTGGTTCAGAGAGAGAAACTGGCTCGTCCAAGGTCACGTAGCCAGTGTTCCTGATTCCAGAACCACAGGAGCAAATCCCGCCTACTATAGACTGCTCCAGAAAGTCCATCTAATGCTGCCATTAACCATCCTGTCATTTATATAGCACTTTATTGTTTGCAGAGCAGTTCAACTTTCATTTTCTCTCTGGAGTTCTGGAGCACGTAGAATAATGGAATGTTAGGACTGAAAAGGCCAGCTGAGACCTTTGAGACCCACGCTTGTAAAAATGGAGCCTCAAGTGAGGAAGTACCTCGCCCAGGATCATCTAGCCAGGAGTGGAGGTGAGGATGCAGGAAGGCGAACGGGGGTGGTGAGGGTGGCCTTGGATAGGCAGAGGAAGGCAGCTTACTCCAGGGCCTGGAATCTGGTTTAGAGCCTCAGTTTCCCCTGTGTGACTTGGCCATACTCAGTCTGCTTTGCCTTTCTCCCAAGCCTAGAAGAAATGCTAGATGAGAGGACGGAACCAAGAGGGCTTTCACAGCTTGAAGGCTGTCTGCAGAGGTTTCTTAACCAGAGGCCAGCCTGTGGTCCAGGAGCCTCGTAAGGGCCTCCAGAGTTACCTGAGTGCCACATGGGATCTGTGGCCTGGCTGTGTGGTTCCATAAGAGGGACCTGGTGGAGGCCTGGGCCCCACACAGAGCCACCATGGCCTGGAGGGCAGTCCTTCCATCAGAGCCCCAGGCTGTGGACACTGTCAGGACGTAGATCAGCCCCAGACCCTGTGGACACCCAGGAGCATACGCCTCACGTATATATCCACACACATATATGTTCCTAAAAACATTTATTTGTTTTTTTTAAAGTACTTAATTTTCACTGGCACCAAAGGTTTAGAAAAGTCTCCTTTTGATTTAGTTTTATGGTTGAGCATTTACTCTATGCCAGATGTTACCTGTGTTGTTTTATTTTATTTGTCAATGTCAGGTACTATGCATATAAACTGACTAAATTCTCCTAATAAACCTGTGATGTGGGTACTATTATTATCCCTGTTTTACATATGAGAAAACCGAGGCACAGAGGGGTTAAGTGACTTTCCCCAGGACACACAGCCAAGTTCAAATCCTTCCTAGTCCCAGAGCCAAGCTCCAACTACTGAGCTCAGTTGCCTCCCACCCTTATTTAGTCCTCAGATCAACTTGCGAAGGGACTGTTATTATCCACATTTTACAGAAGAGGAAACTGAATTAGGAAGAGAGGAGCATTAGTTGAAGTATGTGAAACTGCCATTTCTGTAGGTTGAAAACAGCCAAATATTAGCGATTTCATATGTTCCCAGTAGCTTGGCAAGTAAGTTTGGCAAAGTCAGGATTTAAACCCAGACAATTGATTCCAAAGGTCGGGTGCATAGCCGTCCTGCCTGGCCTCCTCCCAATTCATCCAGGTGATAGCCCACGAGGTGATTTGATCCTTTTATTCTCCAGAGGCCGTCCAAGCGTAGAGAGGGCAATCGACTTGCCAGGGTCACACAGCCGGGATGGGGAGAGGTTGGAATGTGCCCCCCAGGTCTCCATAGCCAGAACCTCCTTTTCTCAACCCTGTGCAGCAGTCAGCGCCACTCGGGACACATGAGCCCTCGGCCCCACCCCTGGGGATTCCTCCAGGGTCCCGAAGGGAATGGTTTGTTCCCATTGCCTGGGTGAAGCTCACTCATCTTGAGCACTGCTGCCTCAGGCTAGGCCACTACTGCCTGCCCCTGGGATGGTTTCTTGTAATGCCGCGTGACTCATAGGGCCCCTGCTCTGTGTCCCGTGGTGGGGACTCCTCTGTGCTGCTGTGGGTGGGGGGTTCTGTTTCAGCAGCTCAGAAGAAAGGCATTCTCAAGCCTGGGGGACCCAGACTACATAGAGAAACCACTCCCTTTCCCTGCAGCCTGACTGCAGTACCCACATCCGCAGGGGTGGAGACACCCAGAAAGGAATGTCACAACTGCCCTTCTGCAGCCTGCTCTGGTGTTGGCAGGCAGGCACAGCTGTCTCTAGCAAGTGCCAGATGAGCAGTGGGAGGCTGGCTGGCTGTCACGAAGGCCACGGCCTCTACTGCTCACCAGCTGAGTGACCTTGAGCAGGTCACCTCTCCCCTCTGGGCCTCAGCTGGCTAAATTGCAAAATGGGGCATGAAACGCATCCCTAGCACATAGTGAGTGCTCAGTTAGTGACTATGAAGAGTGTCCAGTGCCAGGCAGTGGGTGTGGGATTTGGGCTGTGACAGGCCTGGGCTCACCTCCCAGCTCTGCTACTGCCGTGATTGGGTGAAAATATTTCACTCCTGAATCTCATTGTTGTCTTTCGATACAATGGGGACGATAATAGCATCTACATCATAGGATTGCCTTGAAGGTTAAAATTGTGCATATAACCCACCCGGGAGACAGTAGATGCTAATAAATGGTGATCACAGTAATGCGTCATAGGAAGGTTGGCTCCTTCTAGCATCCAGGACATTCCAGCCTGATGTCAGACGTGCCCCCGCCTGTGTCTAAAAGTCCTCTGTAGACCTAACTCTCCAAAAGGAGGTTATTTTGGGGAGCCCAGATTCAGAGGATAGGGAGGTCCTAGGTGCTCTGTGTCTATGGCACAGTGACTCACCCTCTCTGAGCCTCTGTTCACTCCTCTGTGAAAGGGAACCTCAGAGAACAGCAGTGAGGATGGAAGGATGTGTGTGTGTGTGTGTGTGTGTTGCTGGCACATTATAAGTGTATAAATGATGTGATGGCTGTTTGCGGATGAGGCCATGATGGGGCCTGACATCCTGCCCTCTGCCCATATGGCAGGCTGGAAAAACCCAATCAAATGCTGTCTTTCAGACCCGATTTTCCTTCCTCCTCCCCTCTTGCCCCGCTTCTGACAGGCATCTGAGTCAATCAGACTTAATTCATAGCACATTATCAGCATCAGCCGAGCTGAGTGTACTCTTGTATTATTTTATTTCTCTTTCCTTATTTTTTAAATGGTTACACATTGACAATTTTTAATTTTACTCAAAATTTATTTCACTTATTTAAAATTTTTTCATTTTTATTTTATTTAAAAATTTTATTTTTAAAGTTTCAATTTTTATTAATTTTAATGTAATTTATTTAAATTTACTTTAAAATGTATTTTTATTTTATTCTTACATTTTATTTTTCTAAGTGTTTTTATTTTATCATTTAGTTTTAAAATGCCATTTTATTTTAAATTTTTTATTAATTTTAGTTTTGTCTTTTTTGTTTGTTTTGCGGTACGCGGGCCTCTCACTGTTGTGGCCTCTCCCGTTGCGGAGCACAGGCTCCAGACGCGCAGGCTCAGCGGCCATGGTTCACGGGCCCAGCCTCTCCGCGGCATGTGGGATCTTCCCGGACCGGGGCACGAACCCGTGTCCCCTGCATCGACAGGCGGACTCTCAACCACTGCGCCATCAGGGAAGCCCAATTTTAGTTACTTTTTATTTTAAATCTTTTAATTTTACTTTTTGGGTTTTTTTCATTTTAAAATTTTTGTTGTATTTTTATGTGCCCACTTTTTTATTGGGTTTCCTGAATTTTTCTTGTCAGTTTATAGGACTTCTTTGTATTACCTACATATTAATCCCCTGTTGGTTTTGACATGAAGATATGTTTCTTCGATCTGATACCCAGCTGCTGACTTTGTATGTCCTTTGGAGAGCAGAAATTGTTACTTATACGGTTCATGTGATCAATCCCTTGAAGGTTTTTAGGTAGGAGGGCGTTGCTTCTGCCGTATGTTCTGAGCTTTTTGCTTTTACAGAAAGTCCTCATAAGATGGTCTCACGAGAAGGGTGTGAGCCCCCGATTCTGTATCCCTTGAGCGGATCACCCTTCCCGCAAGTGATTCTTCCCTGACAAGTGTTGACAGTCCTGATGCAGCAGCCCTCAGCCCTTCCTGAGTACATTCCTGGAACTCAAATTCAGGTGACGCTTCTCTGTCCACCCTCATTCCTGGATGTCCCCTGAGTCATCGCATTTCAGCCAGCACACGTCTGCTGAACACTTGCTGTCAGCTGGCCCCTGTCCTTGAGGGCCCCAGACTGATGAAGGTGGCAGTCCCAATAGAGTGAATAGCAGAGGTGTCAGCTGGAGACCCCCGCCCCTGGGACAGGGGACGTTGGCTTGACGTCCTCCCTGAGAGCAGAGCATCCTCACAATGGCTGCCGTTCCCCCAGGGCTGCTTTGGCTGAATAGCTTCAGTGTGTAGACCATCTTATTCCCCTACATCAATAACCCTCCCTCCAACCACACCTCCCCCATTAAAAGAAAAAGAAAAAAACAGAGCACTCAGGACATTTCTGGGTAACAGACTTTATTGAAGGTCTGGGGATGCTGCTAAGGGCTCCATGGTTTCAGACTTAAGACCACTGGGTTGTTCCTGCAGCCTCCCCTCTTCTCCTCCTGTCTGACCCTGCACACAGCTCGGGGCCCCTCTTTGGCCCTGAGAGACGTATGACTTTCAGTGGCACTCCTCTGCCTTTGGAGAGCCACTGGGCATTAGGCAGCAGGGAGGGGCTGAGAGGCCATCAGGGAGGCATGGCTCCCAGCAGTTAGGAGCTAGGACTCTGGTTTGCATCCCACCTGACTCTTCACTGTGGGTTCTTGGGTTAACCACTAACCCTAACCCTAACCCTAACCCTAACATCTCTGAGCCCTAGTTTTCTCATCCATGAAAATGTGTAAATGTAACCCAGCTTTGCAGGGCTGTGATGGGTTTGCAGTGATTTAACACCGGACCTGGTAGCTCAGGATCCTGCATGCTGCAGACGGCATCAGCCTGGTTCTGCCCATCTGCAGACCTGGTCCCTCAGAGGATCTACAGGAGCTCACAGAGACCAGCACCTCTGGCTGTGGCTGCTCATCTTGGTTCCAGCCCTTAATCCTGGTTCTAACTGGGCAAGAAGGATTACGGTTCCCATTTTGCACATGAGGAAACTGGGATCCACTGACAGTGGTTGTAGAATTTCCAGGCCCTGCAAGCCTAGGTCCCTCCAGCTGGCTGGGTTTCGGTGTGGTGGAGACAGTGCCCCAGGACCACGAGAGGTTTCCAAGGTAGAGCCCCACCACATACTGTGCCTGTGTCCCCTTCTTCCATTCAGCTCCTCCCTACTGGCATCACACCATTTCTTGAGCACCTACTATGTGCCGGGTGATTTTTGTGTGCATTAGTTACCCACAACCTTCGAAGATAGGACCCATTTAACAGAAGAGGAAAGTAGAATCCGGATAGGTGAAGCCACTTGCCCAGGTTTCCACAGCCCCCATACAGTCTGGGTTGGAAGCCAAGCTGGGGCTCCGAAACCAGAGCTGTTTTTCACTGTGCCAGGAATTGGTGAGCAGAACCCAGGGCAGAGCATAAGGACAAAGTTGGCTCCCATTTGATGTCCTTGGCATATGAGCTGGGCACAGAGCCAGGGGCTCTGCAGGTTATTACCTCCCTTTATCCTCCGGGCACCCCTTCGATAGCATCATTCTCTTTTGCAGCTGAAGTGTGGGGCTCAGAGAGGTGAAAGAGACTTCCCAGAGTCAAGGTGGCAGAGCTGGGATTCATACCCAAATGTGTGTGACCTGGACTCCCGCCTGCCCAGCGCTGCCTCCCTCCCATCTCCCATTTCCCGGGCAGTTGGTCTGGGGACCTGGCCCGGGCAGATGTCACTGTGACTCACCACTTATTCTCACCTTCGAGAATGACTTAGGGAACCATCCAGACAGGGCCTCGGGTTTCAGTCCAGCTTGGGGGCGGCGGTATACAGCTGGTTTAGGGAGCCACTGAACAGCAAGGCGGCTTAAAGCAACCAGAGGGAACCTTGAATGAGACCTTGTCCTGGTGGCCTGCGAAAGTCGAGAGGACACAGCAGGTCAAAGAGGCACAACCCGAGCCAGTGGCAGGGAGGAGCAGAAGTGATTCAGGCATCTCTGGAGGAGGCTGCGGGGCAGACACAGTCATGGGATTCTTGGGTTAGGTCCCCTGATTGCTGAGGACGGGTAGCTGAGGTCTGCTCACACCAGCTACCTGCTGCACCATGGGCTAGGCCACTTACCTTTTAATTCTCATAATACCCCACAAGCAAGACTTGTCCATCTGCTGCTCACAGCCAGCAGCCTGGTCCAGACCCCCTAGGTGGTCACAGGCCTCCGCCCTGGGCTCCCAGCTCCTGCCCGCTACTGTTCATTGTGCTCAGCCCCAGAGGGAGCTTTCAAGATGGCAGACACTCCTTGGCCTACACCACGCAGGGCCTTCTCATCTTGCTTCCAGGAAAACCCAGCGCCTTCCACACTCCTTCTGAGCTTACCACCCAGGTCTGGGCTGATTTGCCTTTCCGACCAGTCCCTGTGCTCTGGCCTCACTGCTCTCTTGCATGCTAAACCCCTGGACCTTTGTACCTGCTGGTCCCTCTGCCAAGAACGCTTTCCTTATATGTCTCAGCGAGTCCTGTCTTGTGGCCGGGACCCTCCTCTCCTCTCCTCACTCTGTTTACTGTCATTCACTCACTGTCACTATCTCAAATGACCTCTCTCTCCTTTAGGGTGCAAACTCCCTGAGGGGAAGGGCTGTCTTGTCCACTGATGTATCCCCAGTGCCTACAACAGTTCTTGGCACATAGTAGGCCCTCGAGCACATTTGTGAAAGGAACAAGCTTTCCAGTGAGTGGGTGATTGCCTCTCTCTTACATATGAGCAAACCGAGGTTCAATAACGGGCCCAGGGAGTGAAGTGTGGAGCTGGGATTTGAAGGCGGGGTTGTCTGATCCCAAGCCTTAGGTTCCCACCTCTACTCTTTATGCCTCACTGCTGAGCAAGACTGATTGGGAGCCTCATCTATTGTGGGGAAGGGGTGACGATAGTTGTGTCACCTGGAACAGCAAGAGCCCAGCCATCCTCAGTCCCAAAGCAGGTGCAGCAGTGGGTATAGCAGGCCTGGCCGCCCCAGTCAGAGGCCAGGGACCAGGCTGTTCACAAGGCCAGACAGGGAGAGCCAGCTGGCTGGAGATAAAAAGCCAAAGGCACCCATCCAGAGACCAGGGTTCCAGCCCTGCCTTCCAGTGACCCACTGTGTGGCTCTGAACAAGTGCCTGCCCCTCTCTGAGCCTCAGGGCACCATTTGTAAAATAATACTACTATCCGTATACTACAGAGTTCAAACTTTAATAGACACTGCCCAAATCCTTTTTAAAAGTAAGCACTGGATGTTGTCAGTCTTTTAGTTTGCCTTTCTGGTAGATCACAAGTAATATTTTGTTCTTATTCTAAACATCATTTTGAAAATTATTAGTGCAATATAGTAGCTCTTCCTGAGGTTACTGGTCCATTTGTCTTTCTTTTTTGAATTACTTGTAATATTTTTGCCCATTTCACAACCTTGGGTCGTTGCTGTTTTTCTTCTTCTTGATTTCTAAGAGCTCTTTGTATATTAAGGATGGTAATCCTTGGCCTTCTTTTGTGAGGCATAATGATCAGAGTGGACATGTAACAGAGGATCACAAACATGACATTTGCTTTTTTTCTCTCTCTCTCTCTAATTCTATTATATCTCTAAAACCCAATCCTTAATAACTTTGGGTAGATCTCAGAGTTTCTGGTATTAAAAAGCTCAGTTTGGTGCTAAATTTTTAAAAACACAGGTCTAATTCAACGCTGTCTCCTTCCCCATCACTGACGTGGCTCCTGACTCCACTGATCTGCCCTGTGGGGAGATGTGTCGTCCTCCCTCCGTTCCTCCCCTGTGTGCCGGGGAGCAGAAGAGGGATGGGGACAGGGACAGCTGTGTCTTACTTCTCTGGTGCTGCTGTGGCCTCACAAGTCCCAGCAGTGAGAAAACTCAGGGCCGCATCACCAGTGAGCACAAGGAAGCGGATGGGTCTAAACGTTCCTATGCCTCCCTCCATACCCTCCGTGTGTGGCAGGTGCCCTACCTGTGGCACGGCTGTGACTTATTAGGGGAGGAGCATGGCCTCGACCTCTTCGCATATTCCCAGCTCCCTCATATGGGTACCCCATGGTACCCCTACAGCACCTTTGGGTTGGAAATTTTGGATCAAGTTCAACAGCCTCCTTCAGTGTCCACGTGATCCGGACGGAGAATTGGCCCTCCCCTTCTGCATCTCTCATTCATTCTCCCCCCTCCCCCAATAGACATGGGAAGGATCAGCAAGTGTGTGTCCAGTCAGGGGATGAAATGCCCATTTCCATGTCTTATCGGGTTCCCTCCAAACTGTGAGTGATTCTCTTGCCACCCCACCTGGCTTTAGGGAATTGGGGAAGTGCCGTGCCCCGCCGCAGCCCCTGCTAGACAATCCTTCCTGGATCCTCTTCAGACCTCGGTTTACACCAGCTGGTAGGCAGTGGAGGGGGAGAGGATGGAGGGTGCAAAGATATCTGGCCTCCCCCTTGCTAAGTTCTGAAGGGGGTGTCGGGCTCCAATTCCATACTCACGAGGCAGCTTTCTTTAGAACACAGGGGTAAGGGGAGGGGAGGACTCAGACTTTGTTTCCACCCTTAGTCACGGGTTTTGGAGCAGCCAGATACATCTTGTTCCTTCGTTCACCCAATGGACATTTACAGAGCACCCAGTGTACCCCGGCACTGTGCATGGCACTGGGAGGCGTGGGTGAACAAGACAAGGTGCCTGGGAAATTTCCCTTCCTGATCTAGTATCATTTTGCTCATCTTTCTAAAATGTTTCCACAGGTCTGTGATTTGTCTTTTAACTTTGTCCAATAAATCAAATAAAAGAAAAAAGGTTTTGTTTCTTGTTTTCACTGGAGTCTAGACAAGGGCCTGGTATATTGTAGGCATTCAAGAAACACCTACTGAATGGATGGATGGATGGGTGGATGGATGGCTATTGGGCCCTTAGAAACACTGAGTTTAACCATCCATTTGACAGATGGAGAAACTGAGGCCCAAAGACAGGGAGGGACTTGGCTGAGGACCCACAGAACTGGGAAAAGAGTCCATATCTGGTGCTCTCTCCCTTCTACAAGGTTTTGAAAGGGGGAGGGAGCCTGTGGGGAGAGACCAGACTCAGAATAGGGTCCCTAAAGATGTTCACCCCATGTCTGGAGGTTCAAACTGGATTCCCAACTCTTTGTCACTGCTCGGAACCTCCAGTTACCCCGGGTGCTGGATGAGAGGGGCTGGGGCTGTCCCTGGAACACCGAGAGGGTCCAGTGCTGAGGCCCAGCCCCATTCCCTGATACTCACTGGCGGCAGAGCCCCAGGTTTTCTCTGCACTGGGAGCTGATAGTATATCCAAAGCTTCCTTAGGGCTTAATTGTAAGAGGCAATGAGGGTGTTTACATGGGACATATTCTAGGGGCTAGGTTCTCCGCAGTACTTAATAATAGCTACCAGTTACTAAGATTCCCTGGCTTTAAATCCCAGCTTGCCACTATGTGATCCTTAGCAAATTACTTACCTTCTCTGTGCCTTAACTTCCTTGTCTGTAAGAGGAGATAATAATACCTTGTAGGGTTGTTGCAACAGAGTCTGGCCTTGTAAGAGCTCCACACTGCTCACAGCTACCCCATTGTCGTGCACCTGCCATCTGCCAAACCCTGTTCTGAGCATGTCAGACACACCAACGTCCTGAACCTTCTCAGCAATGCATGAGGACGATGATTATGCCCATTTTACAGATGGGAAAACTGAGGCTTAGTTTGTGATTTAGACCCAGGCTGTCTGCTTGCTACACCATGCTCTACTGCCTCTCCTGCCATTGGTGCTGAGGGACTTCGGGGTCTGAAAGTCGTTAGAGATTATCCATGCCCTTAGGGGATGCCCCCTGAGGTGAGCAGACAAAGCCAAGAGGACTGGCTCAAGATCCTCCCCCTCACCCTATGCAAGCCTCAGCCAAAGCAGCTCAACTCTTAGCTGCCCTATTAACCGAACTCCCAGATCACATCCTATCTCGGGAAAAAGAAAGCTTCCTTGGCTGAAAAAAGTTAGAAAGTCCTCTGTCAAGACCAATCCCTTGTTTTTCTGCTGGGGACACTGAGGCTGCCAAGGTCACACAGTGAGCCTGAGTCCCAGCCGAGACGGGAAGCACGGTCCTGGCTCCTAGCCCCGAGCTCCGTTCATTGCGGGTCTTCAGCATGGTGGGGTGAAGGGGTCATTTGTGGAGCAAACTGCGAGACCTGGTACCTCTCAGTCGTGTGCATGTTAGGAATCCTGTGCTCTCAGTTCCTCTTAGGAAGTTCCCCCACCTTCCCTGGAATCCTGGCACTCATCCTCCCCACGGCTCGTGGGGGGCTCCTGGACTGGATTAGTGGGCACCATCCCCCCTACCCCCGGCCTGTGGCATCAGGTCTCCAGATTGGCTGGACATGTCCCACCAGGTCCTGACTGCTGCAGCATCCTCCCCCTCGGCCGAAGCTGAAGCTTTCACCGCCTCCCAAAGAGCCACGGGAGGCCTCCACAGCCATAGAGCGCCCAGGAACCGTGAACTCCCCACAGAGGGAAAGGGAATTAGCAGCTAGTGTTTCCTGTCCCCAGTATTGCCAGGTGCTTTATACACAGCTCTTGGGGCACTTTATAGCACCCAAGGCAGGCTCAGAGAGAGAATCAGAGAAGCAAGAGACCTGTCCGACGCCACACGGCCAGACAGCCCCACCATAGGCAAAGCCAAAACCTGTCTGAGTCCACTCCCCAGCCCACAAGTTCTCACTGAGCACCCACTGTGTATCAGGTACCGGTGCTACAGACATGAACAAGTCAGAAACACCTGCCTCAGAGAGATTCCGTGTGTGTGTGTGTGTGTGTGTGTGTGTGTGTGTGTGTGTGTGTGTGTGGTGTAGCAGGGTCTCTTGAGCACCTACTATGTGCCAGGCACTGTTTTGAGCATAATGCATTTTATCTGCAAAATAGCCCTGTAAAAGTCACTAGAAGAAGAAACTGAGGCACAGAGTATTTCTGCAACTTGTTCAAGGTCACGCACACAGCAAACCTATTCTTCTAACGCAAAAAGAAAAGGAACTGTCCTCTCCGTATTTTTTCAGAATAGCAACTGCACGTACCCAACACTTCATGACAGTTTTACGTGTAGGACAATTGCAAGACAATTCCTTACGCAATTTCACATACTTGACACTTTCACACGCAAGAGAGTTTTGTGACAATTCCACAGATAGATGGATTTTGCGACAGGTTCGCACTCCGGGCAGATTCGTGACAATTCTGTTCATGGATAATGGCGTGCCGAGCTCTGGGGGCGTGGATGCCGGGGAAGCCAGCTGGGGGTGTGTGACTGCCTCCCCTGGTCCTGGTCTCAGCCGCTGCTCCTACCCGCCCCCTCACCCACTGTGCAGCTTGCCGAATGATGAGGAATCCAGTAACAGTTCTTTTTTATTTTTTTTTGAATTTTATTTTATTTATTTTTTTATACAGCAGGTTTTTATTAGTCATCAAAGATTTGTTATAGTTCTGTAAAAACTGCCATTGGTAATTTGATAGGGGTTGCATAGAATCTGTAGATTGCTTTGGGTACTATAGTCATTCTCACAATATTGATTCTTCCAATCCAAGAACATGGTATATCTCATCAGTTTTTCACAATTGAGAATGATGTTTTCTGTGGGTGTGTCATATATGGCCTTTATTATGTTGAGGTAGGTTCCCTCTGTGCCCACTTTCTGCAGAGTTTTTATCATAAATGGGTGTTGAATTTTGTTGAAAGCTTTTTCTGCATCTATTGAGATGATCATGTGGTTTAGTTTGTTCTTTAATTCTTCTAGGTCTTTGTTAAACATTTCTTGCATCTTCTCGATCTTTGCCTCCATTCTTTTTCCGAGGTCCTGGATCATCTTCACTATCATTATTCTGAATTCTTTTTCTGGAAGGTTGCCTATCTCCACTTCATTTAGTTGTTTTTCTGGGGCTTTATCTTGTTCCTTCATCTGGTATATAGCCCTCTGCCTTTTCATCCTGTCTGTCTTTCTGTGAATGTGGTTTTTGTTCCACAGGCTGCAGGATTGTAGTTCTTCTTGCTTCTGCTGTCTGCCAACAATTCTTTTTTAAAGCAGCGAAGATTTTCTGAAGGTCTCTGGCAGCTGCTTTGGGCTGCTCAGGGCCCTCAGTGCTCCCATCAGGAACACAAGTGTGACCTCCCTTAATGAATAGCTAATGAAGGCAGACCATATCTTGTGGATCCAGGGTGGGTCGTTAAGGGTTAAGGAAGCAGATATTTGGGTTGATGCGGGGAGGTATTCCAGGCACAAGCAGCCCGCTCTGGACTGTCCACCCTCCCCCGCCCAGCAGGAGGGCTGGGCAGTGGTAGCACAGCCAAGGCCTTCTCCATGCTTCAACCTCCAGGCACTAGAATCCTTTTGGTATGGGTCTCATCTGTCCACACACACCTGCCACTGTCTCAGAGACACACACATGCTCAGGGCACACGAACCCAGCCCCTCTTCTTGACATGCTGGGCTTGGCAGGGACTGTCCTCAACTTGGGCCACTTGGGAAAATATCCCTCCTATGAGTGGTAAGAGGGGCCAAGTTGCCCCTTCCAAATATCAGCCCAACCTCTCATCCATCGTCACGCCAGCAGGGACAGGCACTGTGACACAGTAGAGTTTGGGGGCTCTGTCTAACTCTGTGACTTATAGTTGTTGACCTTTGAGCCTTAGTTTGCTCCTCAGTAAAGTAAGAAGTAATAACAGCACCTGCCGTCTTGCTTCTTTTTTGGGGGTGGGGGGGTACGCGGGCCTCTCACTGCTGTGGCCCCTCCCGTTGCGGAGCAACAGGCTCCGGACGCGCAGGCTCAGTGGCCATGGCTCACGGGCCCAGCCGCTCCACGGCATGTGGGATCTTCCCGGACCGGGGCACGAACTCGTATCCCCTGCATCCGCAGGCGGACTCTCAACCACTGCGCCACCAGGGAAGCCCCGTCTTGCTTCTTAAAATGAGGTCTGGGGACCAGCACGATCAGCATCCCCCAGGAGCATCGTACAAAAGCAGAATCTCAGGCCCCAGCCCAGACCTTTAGCATCAAAATCTACACTTGAACCCAAGGTCCCTGGGCACTCTGTGTGCTCCTTAGAGTTTGGGACGCCCTGGCTGACCTCACAGAGTGGTTTCTGAAAATCACGCGAGTTCATACACATATGACCCCAGGCACACCAGTGTACACGTTAAACCAACAGCATATATCGAGGGATGGAGGTGTCTCTGCTTTTAATAAGCAGCCCCAAGTGATTCTGATGTGGATTTAAATCTCAGGATCACCACTGGCTGGGAAACAGCAGATGTGGGTATGAACCCTGGCTCCACTTCCAGCCTCCATCTCCCCACCTCCCCAGCCCATGGAAGTCGATGTCTGAAAAGGATTCTATGTGGATTTCAAGCAGGGGCTGGGGCAGGGCACTTCCCCACCTCCCCAGGCCTAGGTAGGTGGCAAGAGAATCACTTGTAGAGAGCTTAGAGGGGACCTGAAGGACGGGGAAATAGGCATGTCACCCCTGATTGAACACGCAGGTACTGATCTGCCCCACATCATGGAAATGAGGGGAGATGAGTACGGGATGAGGAGAAAATGAATGAGAGATGCAGAAGAGGCAGGGTCTGTCCTGCGAACACATGTACTGCCACTGTTTGGCTAATTTCCTGTCTCAGTCAAGGTCAAATGGACATTGAAGGAGGCAGTAGCCTTAGCACAGCACTGGGAACCTAGCAAGGCCTTAGCAAGGGGACCTGTTATTCTGTGTGGAGGATTAAAGGAGGTGCTGGGATACACTGGCAGCTGGGAGGCCGTGTGGCCTCGAGATGAAGCCTTCAGGTTCTGCAGCCACACTGCCTGGGTCCTCTTACTAAGTGACCTCAGGCAAGCAGCAGCCCTGCCCTGGACCTCAGTTTCCTCCTCTCTGAAATAGATATAATAAGTATACCTAAATTAATTTTGCAGCATCTCTATATGGAATGGTAAGCAGCTATAAAAAAAGCATGAGTCAGTGATGTACAACATTCGCCAGGGTAATTTAAGTGAGCAAAGCATGGTGCTAAAGAGTCTGTGGAGTGTGCTGCGGTTTATCCCTGCCCTCCTGGAGCTCACCTTTCAGTGGTGGGAAAGAGACACCAAAAATTCAAACAAACACATCACATATCAGGTGGGGATAAATGCCAAAGAAAAACAAAGCAGGGTGAGACAAGGATGCAGGGATGGGTGCTACTTCAGGCGAGGTGGTCAGGGAGGTCTCACAGAGAAGGGGACGTTCCAGCAGAGACCTGAAGTGGAGTAAGCCCTGAGGATGTATGTGGGGAGGGCATTCCAGGCAGAGGGAGGGGCAAGTGCAAAGGCCTTGAGGAGGGAGTGGTCTTGGCATGTTTGAGGAACGGCAAGGATGAGGCCAGCATGACTGGAGCAGGGCAAGCGATGATTGGGAGGGAAGGGGGAAAACGTGTTGGTGCAGACCAATTTCTGATAGATTCCATGTGGGGCAGGAAGGAAAGAAAAGAGGCAGGGTGACTCCAAGATTTCTGACCATGAGTGGAGTAGCCATTCACCCAGATGGACAGGAGAGGCAGGTTTGTGGGGAAGGAGGGGAAAGGATTACAAGTTTCCATTTTGGATGTGTGCCTATTGTTACTATATTCTGAGGGTCCTACGCATTAACCCCTTGGTGTCATGCAGACACCTTAGCAAGGATTCACTGTCTGCTCCTTGCCCAAGCTCCCTCCCTGCCACCAACTTATATACTGTCATGTACTCACCTCTCTTAAAAACCTTTCTTTCTCCCACACAGACTAGCCCTGCTCTCGTCCCCACATCTGCCTCTCCAGAAAATCATCCCTGATGACTGCAGTCTGTGCCCAGCCGCTGGCTCTGAGCTCTGCTGGGCAGACATCATCAGCTTTCTTTGCAATGTATGAGCCTAGTTCTCCCAACTAGACTGCAGCCTCCCTGAGAACAGTTTTTGAGAACTTTTATTAAGCCATCATTCATTCATTCATGCATTATTCTTTCTTTTAAGAAATAGTGGGCACCTACAATGGGCAAGACTGGAAATTTGAAGGAGAATGAGCCAGGCTGGGCCCCAGCCCTCAAGTGAGCACCTCAGGGTGCCTCTCGTGTATCTCCCATGAAGCAAGTTATGACGTAATGCTCATTCATCAGCCATGAGCTGTGCTAAGTACTTTGCATGGACGAGCTCACAAGTGCCTGGGAGGTGCTTGCTACTACCATTGTCCCCATTTTGCAGAAGAGGAGACTGAGGTTTAGAATAGTGAAGCCACTTCCCTAAGATCACCCAGCCAGAAAATGGTGTTTTGTCATGCTGCAAAGCTGAGATCGTCTCAATGTCCCCACACCTGCAGGAGTCTCCAAACCTGGAGTCATCTCTAGGGCCCGTGCCTTGCTGACGATGGTGCAATCTGCCCCAGAGGCAGGAATGTGCCTGGGGCCTCTGAGCCAGCCTCCAGTGGCAGTGACTGCCTCCCATATGTGGCGGTCTGAGCAGGCGGACGGGAGCCCAGACGTTGTTTATTTCCTCTGGTTATCGGTGACATGCATCCCACACTGCCAGGCAGGGATCCGAGAAGGCACTGCCCATCACTCTCTGCATGGGGCCCCCCTACATGGTTCTGGATCCTTCTCAAGGACATAGCAGGGCCCAGGGCAGGGCCTGGCCCTCCTCAGGTTGCACTGCCTTGGGGCAGGGAGCAGCGGTCTCTTTTTCTTCTTCCCCATCTTCCTCACCCACAGGGAGTCCTTCGGGACAGCTGTGTCAAATCCTTTAGTCCACCATGACACACAATGTTCTCATGCAAAACACACTTCCCTGGGCACATCCCAATTATGAAGAAACTCTACCCCAAAAATGTTGACATCAAATTAAAAGTTCTGCACTGATTGCCAAAGCAAGTCCAAGATCACAAACACCAATGGAGGTGTGGCAGGTGGCGACAGTAACATTACTGAGACCCTCGTTAAGTGTCAAGCCTGCTCAGGTCCTCAAGGTTCTGTAAGGTTGGCCAGTGTGATTTCTATTTTACAGATGGGAAAACTGAAGCACAGAGAGATTAAGGCACTAGCTTAGGTCACATGGGCAAGGATAAAGGGTAGAGCTGGGATTTGAACTCGAGCAGTCTGGCTCTTAACCCAACTCCACTTTAAAGTGGAAACCTGTTAGCAGTGCAAATTCTCAGCCTCCCCGCTGCCCAACCCCAGACTTACTGGATCAGCAGCTCTGGGGGAAGGCCCAGCAATCTGTGTTTTTAACAAGCCCTCTAGGTGAATTTGATGCGTGCCCAAGTTTGGGACCCCCTGCTCTACATTGCCTTCTAATGTGAACGAATGAAGCAGGTACAAGATAAACAGCAGCTCGAGGGGGATAACACATGGCAGCTGACCTTTGCCCTCAGTGTCAGGGGTAGCAATAGGGAGTGGGTGGGGGGTGGACTGACAAACTGGAGAGCACATGCCCCATCTATGGAACTCCAACCAAATGTTGCCCTGCAGGAATGCAGGCCCAGTGTTAGCAGGTATTCATACCTTTTCCAGAGAAGTCCAAATTCCAGCTTCTTATGTGAAATCTGATTTTTTTTAATGTTTGCAAATCTTTTTTTTTGGTTTTTTTAAGTGTGTGCTGGAGTTCTTGGCTTGGGTATTGAGGATTTTTCATTGACAGACTCACTGTGGGCTGCTGAAATGAGCCTGTCTGGGGAAAACAGGTAATTTTCAGGGTCCAAGATGTCTCCCTGTGCCTTTTGACCCCCTCAAGGAAAGCACTGCAGAGTGAAGGTGGGTGGGAGATGTGATAATGCAGAGATGACCCTGAATCCACTCAAATCCCTAAATGAAAAAATGTAGAGATCACTTGCAAACACTGAACCATTGACTCCTATCGAAACAAGGGGCTTGGAGGGCTTCCCTGGTGGCGCAGTGGTTGAGAGTCCGCCTGCCGATGCAGGGAACACGGGTTTGTGCCCCAGTCCGGGAAGATCCCACGTGCTGCGGAGCGGCTGGGCCCGCGCATCCAGAGCCTGTGCTCCGCAACGGGAGAGGCCACAACAGTGAGAGGCCCGCGTACCACAAAAAAAAAAAAAAAAAAAGGGGCTTGGGGTCATTTTCAGGATGTGGATGACTCTGAGGTTGGGAACCCTCGTTTCAAAGAACACAGGTCATTCCCTGATCCCAACAGAAAGAAAAACCTGCCCTTCACCCAAGACCAAATCTGCCTCCTCTGTCTCTTCCCTGAGCCCTTCACCATCCTGAGGATGAAAGACCATCTCCCTGGAGATGGTGGTTGGTGGCTGTCCTCCACCAATGCCTGTGGCCTCCGTTTTCTCACCAGTGAAAGGGGAGGAGGGTCCAAATCCCACCATGTATCGTGACAGTGAGGGAACAGGAAAGGAATTTATATTTACGGAGAAGGACCTACGACATGCCAGGCACTAGCTGCTTGCACACACCTCATAACAAAATGTGTGGGAGTAGGGGTCGTTGCCACAGTTTTTCAGGTGGAGAAACTGAGGCCCACATTGATGAAGGTACTTATCCAAGGTCAGTCAGTGGGTGGTGGAGCCAGGATTTGAACCTGGGCACCTGGACCATAATACATGTCCTTAGGTATTTGAGGGCAGAAAACAATATAATAACAAGATATCCAATTTATCAGAAGTCTGCTGCCAGGCTTTAAGCTAAGAGTTTTCCATGTACCATCTCCTTTCATCACAACAACATTGCAAGTTAAGCATTATCCCCCGTTTTACAGCTAGAATAACTGAGGCCCAGAGAGTTAAAAGTACTTTGCCCGTGATCACACAGCTGCTGCCACATTTCATAACCATCGAGCCCCCAGCACTGGACCTCACAGAAAGTAGGGGCTCAGTAACCGTTGAATGAATGGATGGATAGATCACTCAACCTTGGGCTAATGCACGTACAGAGTTGTTATAAGCCTGCATCCCTTTGTAAACTGCCAACCCCACTGTCATTCTCCGTAACATGGACATCCAAGTCTCAGCTTGTCCCCTGGGTGCTTGGGGAAGGACAGTATGACTCAGATGTCATTCCAAGCCCCTCCAGCTGCTGGAGCAACACAAGGCCATCCTTTTTGATACAACTGACACTTTGACCAGGGGAGGATGGTCTTGATTATGGGAGATACTGATTAAGGGAAATCACAGGGGGTGCCATCCCCTCTGATGCCCCAAGAAAGCTCGGGGAACTTGCAAATCAGAACTCAAATACTTCA
This sequence comes from Neophocaena asiaeorientalis asiaeorientalis, assembly GCF_003031525.2. NCBI lineage: Eukaryota > Metazoa > Chordata > Mammalia > Artiodactyla > Phocoenidae > Neophocaena > Neophocaena asiaeorientalis. The sequence goes on from NW_020173068.1 coordinate 3,128,538, forward strand.
TTTAGAAACGTGTATCAGAGCTGCTAGAGGGCAGCAAAGAAGGCCAGCATGCAGGTGAGGTGTAGAAGGAGCCAGGGGTTTTCAAACTGTGCTCCCTACAATCCCAGGGTCCCTTGGTGTGCCGTGGTCAGGCTGGGTGGGCAGTGCTTCAGGTCCCTTGGCCTTGCTGAAGCAGAGCTGCTCCACCATGATCTGTTGGGCTCCACCTATCTGGTGAGATACATCTTTTTTTTTTTTTTGCAGTACGCGGGCCTCTCACTGTTGTGACCTCTCCCGTTGTGGAGCACAGGCTCCGGACGCACAGGCTCAGGGGCCATGGCTCACGGGCCCAGCCGCTCCGCGGCATGCGGGATCTTCCCGGACCGGGGCACGAACCCGTGTCCCCTGCATCGGCAGGCGGACTCTCAACCACTGCGCCACCAGGGAAGCCCGAGATACATCATTTTGATTGCAATTTGACAGGAGGAGAGCTAGCTCAAGTGAACTAGTGACTTTCTTTGGAGCTATGGGGTGAGCCAAGCCTTGAGGGACTGGAACCTGGGCTTGGAAGATGGTCAGAAACTCTGACCATCTAGGGCCCATGAAGTTTCTGGTTGCTTTTTTTTCTCTCCCTGCATCTGATTTATTTTTTTTCTCTCTCTCTCTCTGCTTCTGTGTGGTCAGGGGTCTTTGGCTGCACGTGACAGAAAACCCTTCTCAGAATGGCTTTAGAAAAGAAGAGACTTTATGGACCCTCCTAGGGATGGATCCAGGTGCACAGACAATCTCTTGTGTGGCCTCCATTCTCGGGACCCTCGCCCCTCATGCATTGCCCACCAGCTGTGGTCTACACCTTCTCAAATCCAAACAGAGTGCAAACACACACACACACACACACACACACACACACACACACACAGGCAATCCTAAGACTAGCTCTAGCTGAAACATGTGCCTGTGTCTGAACCAGTCACTGCAGTCAAGGGGACCTGGTTCTCTGGTTGCCGAATCCCAGGTTAAATGCATCTGGACAGAGATGGTTGCACCTGAACCTGAAAGTCAAAGATGGGGCCTCTGTTAGCAAAGAAAGGTGCCACAGTTGCCTGTGCTCACCGAAGCTTCTCGCACAGGCCGCCCTGCCCTCCTACAAACGTCCTTAGGGCAAGAGGCCATCCTAGACCATTGTCTGTTGGCCCACAGTCAAAATTCTCAAGAGAGATGGTCTAATTGTCCCGTCAGGCCCTGGTACAGCCTGTCCACCACTGGCCAGGGGACAGGGTCATGCAGTACAAGAATATTTGCCACGTCTGGTTCTCAGGGAAAGGAGATTGTGAGCAGGGAAGACACTTCCACAATGCCAATTACATCTATTTTGGTCTTGTTTAAATGCACATCCCTGGGCCTATACACTTTACAAGCCTCCCTGGGGATTCTTACGCACAGTCAAGTTTAAGAACCATCAAGTTTGGATCTTTCTAAAGCAGCATTGTACAAACTGTAGCTGTCGTCACTCATTATTCATAAAATTAGCATTCAGGTCTCTATACCCGCGGCCTTGGGGAAGTGGGAGGAACAGTACTGCTCTTTGTAGTGAGTTAGAGATATGATGACAAGCCTGAGTGAGGCCATCAGAATGAAAAAGTCAGAGGTGCCATTACAACATAGAGGCACTAGAGGGCACCCTACCAACTGCCGGGACCAAGGATGCAGCAGGAGGCAGAGACAACTCTACAAAACCCCGGTGATGAATGATGCTAGTTGAGACCCATCACCTGTGCGCGTGCGCGCGCGCGCGCACACACACACACACACACACACACACACACACACACACACACACACACACACACACACACACACACACACCGCACCCTCTGAGGTCAGGGGAGGGTCCTTGTTGGGTTCTTTTTTCTGCAGCATGTTCAAATATCACTCCACAAATAGTGCTGTAGCTCTAATTGGAATTTCTTTGCTGTTTGGCTACCTGACCTTGGGGAAGGCTGCACCTCCTCTGGCTTCAGCGTCCCCAGTGATGTGGCATGGGTTGTGCTGAGTGACCCCTAAGCTCTTCCAAGAGACAGTGGTTAGTAAGAGTTTTGCTTTGTCACCATCTGCGTTGCTATTACAGTCACTTCTGTGGGCTTCAGCCCTACTACCAGGCATATCTGATTGGCCAGGTTTTGGTCAATGCCCACTCACTGTCGACTTGAAGGGTCAGGCCTCTATGGATTCTGTTCCTGGGGGCAGGCACCAGGATTTGCCCTTCTCCAGGGCCTCTCACAACAGGGAATTCCTCTGAAAGGAAGATGGGGCACCAATAGGAAGGGGGTGGGGGTGAGGCTGGAGAGTCAAGAATGTCCCCTACTAGGTGGCCATGGGCTCGGGTGGGCCAAAGTGTATAAGTAGTTTATTAAACAGGCTGACCTTGATGGAGTATTAACATACATGAAACAGCTTCATGTTTCCCTAATCGCTGTGTCTAAGAAGCTGCCTGGTCCTCTTCTGTCCCTTAATGACACCTGGTCACTTTCTGACTCTCCCCAAATACCATCTTCCCCCGATGGTCTGCCCTGCTGCCTCTTGCTGGGGCACCCGCCAGCAACCAGCCTTCTTGGGGAGGCAGCAGCCACGGCACTTGAGCCTGGCTACTCCTAGGGGGCCCTTGCTGCTGCGAACCCCCTTGCTTGCCATGAAGGATGTGCAGGCTCTTCTGCTGCCTCCCCCTCCCAACTTGGCCCTTCTCTCTCCTGGTCTCTTTTCTCTGCTCAAAGAGATGTTGGACGGGGCAGACCTGCAGGGCTGCCACACAGGTTCATGTCCAACCAAGGCGTGAGGTGCTGGTCACCCCTTTCTGCAGGCATCCGTCTCTGTGAGGGGTACCCTTGCCTCTCCTCCCTCTTGGTTTGGGGGTTGGGAACAGCGGGAAAGCCACAGCGCTCCGCCTTCCCCAGGCTGACAGCTCCTAAGTCCCCTGAGTCCCCCTCTCTAGGTGGTCAGCTTGATCAGGTGGCGGTCAGACAGCAGAGACTCCCTATAAGCCTCGGAGAAGCTCTCTTTCCAGGGTATTTTCCACCTCTTTCTTCGCAGTTTTGAGCCCTGGTTGCCAATTCTGGAACAACAAAAAGTTCCTTTCCTCCACTTGCTATACTTGATGATTTGGGGAGCCTTTGACAATGGTGGCAGTGAGGAACGGGGTATTGTTCCGAAAGGCAGCAGGAGGGTGAGGGGCTCCTCCACAGGCATGTGAACCCCACACCCAGTCACACATACACACTATGTTAGTGAAGATCAAGTTTGTCTGTGAGTGACAGAGGACTCCAAATAACGGTGGTATGAACAAAATAGATACTGATTTTTCTCTCATGTAACAGTCTGCACAGGCAGAAGAGGGCTGATGCAGCACTTCTACCTTCCTCGAGGACCCAGGATCTTTTTATCTTATTTCTCCAGTATCCTTAACACATGGTCCCTGCCTCATGATCCAAAATAGATGCTCACGCTCCAGCCATCATGTTCACATTCCACCCAACAGGAAGGATGAGGGGATGACAAAGGGTATGCCCCTGCCCTTTAAGCTCTCTAGAAGTTGCACACACTGCTTTACCTTATAACACACCAGATTTTGGTCGCATGACCACATCTAGTTGCATGGGAAATGCAGTCATCTGGGTGGCCATGTGCTCAATTGCTATACCAATGAGACAGTCTGAGCTGCTCACGCATATGGTTTGACTATCTCTCTCTTCCTTTCCCCACCCTCCACCCTGGTCTGGCTGGCAGTGGGCACTGGTCTGGGGGGCAACTGCACAGGCTGTGTCATCTGCTCAGAGGAGAATGGCTGCTCCACCTGCCAGCAGAGGCTCTTCCTGTTCATCCGCCGGGAAGGTATCCGCCAGTACGGCAAGTGTGTGCATGACTGTCCCCCCGGCTACTTCGGCGTCCGCGGCCAGGAGGTCAACAGGTGCAAAAGTATGTGGCCCCTCCCTTGTCCTGTGCTAGCACTGTGCTCCTAAGCATCTCTGGCCCACATCCTACCTCTAGCCCAATGCAGCCCCAGGGGAAGTAGTATATGCCTGAGCCCAGACTCTGAGACACTTGCTTGCTTTCAGGCTGGCTGTGAAGCCCTAAGCAAGTCAGTGCCCTCTCTGGGCTCAACACTAATGGGACAGGGGACCTTCACTTCTACCGTAGTTTGGCTTTGTGGCCTTTGGCATGCTACTCACTCTCTCTGGGCCTAGCTCAATGGGAAAAGGAGCCCTAACTCCTAACTCTAATTTTCACTGTGACCTGGACAAATCATGACCATCTCTGAGCTTTGATGGAAATGGAGTGGGGAGTCCTCACTCCCAGTCCAGATTTACTGTGTGACTTTAGGCAAGTTACTTGCCCTCTCTGAGCCTCAGCTAAAATGAGACAGGAAATCAAAATAACCACGTTACCTTGGACATGTCACCTGCCCCCACTGAGCCTCAGTTCAAATGAGAACAAGAGTTCTTGAATGCAGCCCAGTTTGACCCTGGACAAGTCTGGGCTTCAAAGGACACACTGAATCCAGACCCCAGGGCTACAGAGCTTGGGCTACTCAGAGGCCCTCCCCAGTCCCAGGCAGTCCCAGAGGGTCCCCTCCCTGGGCAGCCATCTCACCAAGGGTGGCCCTGGCTGTATTACAGAATGTGGGGCCACATGTGAGAGCTGCTTCAGCCAGGACTTCTGCATCCAGTGCAAGAGGCGGTTTTACCTGTACAAGGGAAAGTGTCTGCCCACCTGCCCGCCGGGCACCGTGGCCCAGCAGAGCACATGGGAGTGCCAGGGTGAGTGGGGGCATCCCCACCCTGCCCTGTCCCCTCCCTCCCTGGAGCAGGGGCTGGTGAGGGGTGTCAGGAGACCTGGAAGAAATCATAGGAGAATGTCACGTGGTGATGGGAAGCCCAACACCATGTCAGGTACACATATGAACCCTTCAATACACTAGACCCATCATAAGCACCACTATTATGATTACTATTACTACCAACATCTATATCAATATTATTGCCAAGAGAGGCCACAGAGCACAAAAGAAGAGCATTGATTTTGGAATAAGGCCTGGGTTCAAATGCTAGCTCTAAAATTCACCTCTAGTGACCTTGAGCAAGTCAGTTAAGCTCTCTGTCCCTCAGTTTCTCCAAATGTTAAAAAAATTACAATAGAACATAGAACCTACATCATGGGGGAGGGTTGTTGTAAGGGGTAAATTAATACAATTTAAAGCACTTAATATAGTAACTAACACAGCAAACGCTCAATGCATGTCATTATTATTACACATCATATTAGCTGTCATTACTGTTCTGTTTTCCCATCACTCCTTTTCAGACTCCTGTGTGAGCCCCTCCTCTGTGATCTGTCCTTACACAAGGGTATTCTCCAGTGTTCTCACCTAAATCACATATCTCTGCCTATACATTCTCTCTGGGCACATGTTCACGGTCATTCCAAAAGCTGATGGCTCCTAACTCACTGTCCTCAACTGCATTTCTCCATGGGCAGCAGACTCACATCCTCACCTGCTCTATGGATGCCTCCTTCCCTCCCTCCCCATCCCCAGCCTGGGGCTTCCTCTGGGCTTCCTCCATCAATAACCAGCTCCGGGCATCACTGTGGGCTCCTCTCTCTCATCCTACATCCAATCCAATCTCGTTCTTTCACTCAGGAAATATTTACTAGAGCATCTTCTACGCTCCAGGCACTTTCAAAGTTGCTGGGGACATATCAGTGAACAAAACAGACAAAGCTTCTGCCCTTATAGACGTGACATTTTAGTGGGGAGACGGAAGACACACAAAAATAAATACAGATGTTAGGTGGTAAAAAGAACTCTGGGGAAAATGAAGGAGAATAAAGCCCCCAAACCTGCCCCACCCCTCCTTCCCCCTTTTCCGCACCCCATCCCCACACATCCCTTTCTCCCCACCCTCTGCCCATTGCTGGGATCTTGGCCACAGCCTCTTGCCTACCTGCCTGCCTCTGGTCTCACTGCCTCTAGCCCAGCTGGCTCATTTCAGAAGCAAGAGTGATTGTTTCAAAATGACAATCTGATCAGGCTTCTCTTCTGCTCAAGGCCCTTCAGTGGCTCCCATGGTCCTCAGGTAGAGTCCCCAGGCTATGGGCAGTCTGGTCCCCATCTGTCACCTCTCCACCCCTATCCTTTTTTTCATTTCCCATTTGAGTCCGTGCTCCAACTTCTCCATGAGGGCAGAGTCACCCTGGGGATTTTGCTAGGGTTATTCCTTTCACCTGGAGCACTTCTCCTTCCTGCCCCTCCCTGAGCCTGGCTGACCTCCCCAGCCCTACTTCAAGACACAGATCAGGAGTCTCCTCCTCCAGGAAGCCTTCCAGGTCACCCAGGCTGGGACCCTCTGGTCTCCCACAGCTGCCTGTTTTTCCCCATCACTGTCAGAGCACCCTGCCTTCCAGCCTGACCGCTCTAGACAGTGAACTCTGGGAGGCAGACCCAAGACCAGCAGACAGACTGGCAGGGTCTGTCTGGTTCCTGCTGCACCTCGGCACCCAGCACGGCATGTGGCACACAGTAGGTGCTCAGTCTTTGCTTCCCAAATGAATGCATCTGTGAAGGACCATCATTCTAAGGTCTGGAGAGCTGGTTTCTGGGCCCAACTGGATCTTAAACACTTGCAGTTCTGTTTTGTGAGCTCCTTCTCTGTTCCCTTAGCAAGCCCCTCACCTGCTCTAGACCTCAGTGCCCTAATCTGCAAAATGGGGTATTAATAGCTGCCCGACCCTCTGCCTACCTTTCAGGGGCTCTTCAAAGAGTCAAATGGGAAAGAATACTATATATGTTCATATATTTTGAAAATTTCTCCCTACTAAGACCTTTTATGTCCGTGACTTCATTTTTCCTCACAACAGTCCAGTGTAGCTCCCACCTCGTACAGCTGATCAAAGGCACACGATCAAGTTCAAAATCCAGGTCCTGGCCCCGAGGGCCTCCCAGCTGACCTTGAACCTTCACTCCACCCCCACTGTAGCTCCCTCGACCCAGACACAGGGTGGCCAGGCCCCCAGGCTGTGCACAGCTGCCCCGCATGCACTTCCTTCCATCACCACCTGATGAAGTCCTCTCTCCCTTCAGCTCCTTTGTCACCTCCTCAGGGAAGCCTTCCCCTTTAAAGCCACACAACCGGTCCCTCAGGCTTCTGGCCCGCAGCAGCCTCTGCTTGCTCTAGTACAGCTCTCATCCCAGGCTCTTACAAATAGCTGTTTAAACGTCCCCCTCTGCTGCTTGTAATAGCCTGTGACTCCTTTGCATGAGGAGATGGTGTCTTCAGGGAACTGAACCGCTCAGACCCTGCCCTTGAGCTGAGGAACACTCACTGCCGGCTGACCCCATCTGTCTGTCTGTCTCTCCACCTCACAGAGGAGTGTGAGCTGGGCCCCTGGGGCAGCTGGAGCCCCTGCACACACAACGGGAAGACCTGCGGCTCAGCCTGGGGCCTGGAGACCCGCGTGCGGGAGGCCGGCCGGGCCGGGCGGGAGGAGGCAGCCACCTGCCAGGTGCTATCTGAGTCAAGGCAATGTCCCATTCGGAGGCCCTGCCCAGGAGGTGAGCACCAGGCCGGGCACGGGGGGCAGCAGCAGGCAGGGCCCAGGGTGGCTCTGAGTGGCCTTGGGACACAGCCCCCACAACGAGTCCCTGTAAGGCTGCCTGAAAGCCCCTCACTAGCCACATCTTTCTGTGTCTTGAGCATTGCCCCCTCTGGTGTCCTCCTACTGGGGTCAGTCCCAGACCCCCTGGGAAGATCAAGCTTGCCCTTTCCAGCGGGAGTTTGCGACCCTTTCAGACTGACACCTCCTGTCAAAGGACTTGGGACGCCCTCTTTACACTCTGAAACAAAGTCATGGATAATGTGACCCACTGGCACTGGTCATTTTTTAAAAGATTCAGTGTAGTGCTTAACTATAAAAGAGAAATAAAAGAAATTTCATTACGGCAGCGCTGGGGCCCAAGGCACCAGGGAGTACTGACCGAAGTCAAATCACAGTGAAAGTGGTAGCCATCCACGGTCAGGGCCTCACGCACGGCTGTGTTGCCATCAGGGACGCAAATTCCCAAATGGCAACCAGCTCTTAGTAAAGTCCAACAAAACTGTCTGACTTCTCGATTGACACCACGCTGGCAGCCCTAGAATATTCGGTAATGGACAAGTGTTCGCAAACACTTGGCATTCACACAGGAGACAGAGTTCAACTCTGAGCTCCCTACGTGAGGCTGGAGCAGCCGTTAGAGAACTGGCTGGGATGGGGCCTTCTTCCTGGGGGACTGTCCCACGCAGCACCCCCCCATCCCTTCCACTGAATGGCCCAGGGAACCCCTTCATTGTAACAACCGAGATCACCACAGAGTTCCAGAATACCCCAGTGGCTATGAAGAACCACTGATTTAAATAGAAGAGAGGCCACAGAGTGTGTGGGTAGGATGTAAACAGTGAGTGGTAATAATGTGGCATTAGCTGATATTAACTGTGCACCTACTATGCACAGGGCACTGTGATAATTCTCTACGTTCATTAAGTCATTTAATCTGCACAATGACACTATGAGGTGGGTATTGTTATTCTAGTTTTACCGATGAGGAGATTAAGGCCCAGAGAGGTTGAGCCACTTGCTCAAGGGTCACACAGCTAGGGAAAGGTGGACCTGGAATTCAGACACAGGTCTGTGCGCAAAGAAGAATCTACAGCCACGGTAAGGGTGAGGGCCCTGGAGCTAGGTCACCTGGGGCTCACTGGGTCGGGGTGGAGTCAGGACTTAAACCCAGGGGCACCCCTGGTTTCAGAAGGGCTTGTGGTGTCTGGGTTGGGGGCGCAGATAACAGAGATGGAGGCACCTCGGGGCCATAGTGGGCAGTTGGGGACAGAGGATGAGTTTGAGATGGGACCAGAGAAACTAAGAGACCCCAGACCTGAGGAAGCACCCACACAGACGGACAGGTGTCCGTAGCACTGTGGCCACATCTCTCATGGCATCTGAGAGCTAGTGGCTGATTGGCTGTGGAGGGATTGAGAGAGGAAAGCTGTTCCCCCAGGTAATAACAATAAGAATAGTAACAACAATAGCAACAGCAGCGAACATCCACAGAGCGCTGACCACGTGCTGGGCACTGTGCTAAGTGCTTTGTAAATATGATGCCTTTGATCCTCACAACAGCCCTGCTGTGGGCTCCCTGCGGCATCTGCTCTAATGTCCCTCCTCAGGGAGCCTTCCATGAGCTTCCCCCAACCAGGAGCCACTTTCCATCATATCACGTCACAGCTCTTAAATCTTCCTGAAATGGTCATACACATCCTTTGCTTGTTTAATGTCTGTCTTCCTCGATAGAGTGGGACCTCCAGTGAAAGCAAGCTCCTTGCTTTATTTCCAGCTCCCTCTCTAGCACCTAGAACAGGGCCTGGCACATAGTAGGTGCTCAGTCAACACTTGTGGATGGCAGGTGTGGGTGGGTAGGCAGGCCTAGGGAAGAGGTGGGGACCCAAAGCCTCTCACCCCATTTCCCACCTTCACAGCTGGCAAGGGCCCCTCAGGCAGCCCCCCACCCCATCCCCCAGATGCTGTCCTCCCCTGAGGGCTGACACAGTCAGCGGGAGCTTAGAGGGGCACCTGGCTTCAGCGCCCCTGAAGGGCCCAGGAGTGGGTGTAGGGGGCCCCAGAAGCGGGCAGCTAGGTCTCAGGGGATGACCCTGAGAAGGGAGGAGCCCTGACTCCAGAGGAGGTGGGCACACAGCTGATACTCAGGTAATAAAATTGCCCTCCCCTTGCCACTCCCAGCTCTCTAACTGCCTGACCCTGTGACCTTGGGAAGTGGTTCCCTGAGCCCCGGTTCCTTCATGTGCAAGGGGGCACACAGCTCCTGTGGGAGAAGAGTATGGGGCCAACGGTGGGTGAAAACGGCCTGGATGTGGAGACACTTTTAAAACAGAAATTTAGGGCTGGCCCTGCTCCCAGCCATGCCTCAGTCTTCTCACCTGTTGATAATAAAAATGACAAAAACAATGGGAAGAGCATTCCAGGCGGAGGGCAAAGCCAGTGCAAAGGTGTGGAGGTGGCATGACCCTGCCAGTGGCCAGGACGGTGTGAGCAAAGGGGCTGGGGCGGGTGCGGGGAGGCCACAGAGACAACATGGTCTTTTCCTCCAAGTGAGTGAGGAGTCACTTGAAAGTGATGCCCAGAACTCCAGCCCAGGCTGTGCCACTGAGTTAAGTGAGGCCCCCGCTGGGCCTCAGTCACCTCACCTGAGAAATGGGACTTGATAAGATGTTGGTGTTAGAAACTCACCCCAGCTCCACGGGGGATGGGGAGTGGGGCACAATGGGGTCAGGATCCCGAGGCAGGTCTGGGGTTTGCATCCACTCCCCACGGTGGGAACTGGGTGAGGCACAGACCCCCGTGATGGCGTCAGATGGGGCAGTGGGCCTGCGCCTGCTTCCCAGCTGTTATGCGGGTGACATACTCAGTGGGAGCATCAGCTAAGTGCTGACGTTACTGTTGTCGTTTTGAGGGCAGAGCTGGGCCCAAGCTGAGTGGGAAGGTTGGTGCCCGGACCCGGGTGAAAGGTGTTGAGTCTCCAGGGAAGAGCCCTGTAAACCTCACAGTGAGTGCACGTGGGGGTGTCATGGGCGCCCCCTCGAGGCCACCCTACGTCCCAACTGGGGTCCCAACAGTGGACCTGCAGGCCTGGCGGGGCAGATGCCCAGCATGGGTGGTGCTCAGCAGGTCAGCGCCCTCCCCACCCCGCGCCGAGGAACTGAGGGGAGTGTCCGGTTTGGGGTAAGTGATGCTGCCGTCCCAACTCCAAAAAGGAGTGATTGTCAGGTCAGCACCCCCATGTCATTCCGAGCCTGCTGCGGGGAGTGGGGGGCACCCTCGTCTGTCAGGATGGCCTCAGCAACAACGCCCCGCTCTCTCGTTGCAGAGAGTAACCCCAACCAGAAGAAGAGCGGGAGAGATCGGCGCCCGCGCAAGGACCGGAAGCTGGACGGCAGGGGGGAAGGGAGGCCCCGCCCAGCGCCCGCCTAGGCACGGCCCCCGCAGCCAGGCCGCCGGCAGCTCCAAGCTTTGTCTCGCGCGCTCCTCGCTTTCTTGCCGCTGCTTTCTCTTCCTTCTCTCTTCTCTTTCTCACCCACCTCTCCTCTCTTTTTTTCATTTTTATTTCCTGCATTTCTTCCACTTGTGTTTTCCCCTTCTCCCTCCCCTCCTTTCTCCTCTTTCTCTCTTTCCTTTTATCTTTTTCTTTCCTCCTGTTTTTCTTCTGTTCTTCACTGCGTCCCCCACCCCCCGACCCCCGACACACACACACTAAGACAGACACCAGCTCCTGTGCACTCCACCCCTCACCCCCTCGCTCTCTGTCTCCTCCTTAAAGAAAGAAAACATCTTTTTCTAGGCCTTTCCCGGACCCTCCCTGACCCCTTTGCAGAGAAGGTGTTTCTAAGAGCAGGGCCCAGGCCCCAGCCCAGGCAGGCTTACTGAGTCCTGAGAGACCCGCTTCTGCTCCAGAGGAGACCCCGGAACCCGGAGCTGTGGGTGCCTCCAGCTCTGGCCAATCCCTGGAGGCATTTCCACAGCCCTCAGCCACCAGCTCCCCTGGGAACCCCCTGGAAGAGTCTCAGGGCTTCCTGCTGCCCCAGCTGGCCACGGAGGAGCCACGACAGGGCCTCTGGCTGGTCAACCAGCCCGTGCCCTCCTGTGTCGCAGTCACCCTCCTGGGAGCTGCCTGCTGCACTCATCAGTGCTCCCTCAGCACCCTCCCTCTTGCGGTTCCCTGGCCTCTGCGTCCTGAGCCCACGGTACATCCATGTCCTGCATCAGGTGGGGCTGTCACCCCTGGAGGAACCACCAGCCCATCCTAGAAGAGGCCATGGAGGCTGAAAGGAATGTTGAGATCATCCAGGCCACTCTGTCCCCCCGGGTCCTCCTGCCTGTTGTACCGCTGGGGAAACTGAGGCCTGAGAAGGGACTTGCCCAAGGTCACACAGGGAACCCAGGGCCTGTGTCTTCCACCTGTTGGTTGCCCTGCTCAGCACACCCACGGCTGAGAGGGAACTCAGGAGCCCTTGGGGAGGTGAGGAAGGAAGTTGTCGGATCAGGAGCAGGGGAAGATCCCCCCACTCACCCACAGCACCCCAACACCCCAGCCTGCGACCCCTGCACGCCAGCCGGGAGAGCAGGAGGGATCTCCTCACTGCCTGTCGTCCTGCCGTCAAGTGCCTCCTTCTTCCTTTGCTCCCCTGACTCCCCAGGAAGCGGTGCTCCCAATTCACATTGGCATTTCCAACAGCCAAGAGCAGGGAGAGCGTGAGACCCCAGGGGCACAGGGTGGCCTGGGAATTGGGGCTGTCAGCTGGCTGGAGGAGAGGCTAAAGGTGGTGAAGTGGCACATCCCCACCCGAGACAGCGCCCACCCCCAGGCCTCCCTCCACCTGGTGCATGGGGATCCCCTAGCACTGCCTCCAACAGATTCAGAGGAACCTGCCCCTTCCCAGGCCTCAGTCCCCCTCTCACCTCCTTGAAGTCAGCAAGAGCCCCTTGCCTGGCCAGGCCACCAGCTTCTCGTCTGCAAAAGTTTGTACCTCTGAAATGCTCTGTTGTTGTTGTTGTTTCAATACCCCACTATTTTTTTTTTTTTTTTAATAAAGGGAAAAGAAAGAAACTCGCAAATGCTTCTTGGGCATCAAGCAGGTGTTAGGAAATCATGACGCTGATGAGTTTGGAGTAGCTGAATCTAAATGATGTGGGGTGGTTTTCTCTGGAATGCCCGGGGCCAAGAGGGCCAGGGTGTGCCGGGGACTGGGTGGGGGGCGTGGGGGGAGAGGAGAATTGGGCCCTCAGCCCCTCCCGGCCTCCTGTAAGAAGGGGGCTCGGCCAGAGGCAGAAGAGAGCAACCCTGCGCCTTTCAGCCCCAAGATTACAGGAGAGACCCCAGGACCCTATCTGTGTGCTATGTGACATGTCTGAGGGGTCAGGGACACCTAGGAGGTGTGACAATTGCACGGAGTCGTCTAAACCTCCTGGGCTGCTGGTGAGAGGGGCCTCAGCACTGGGAGGCACAGGTCCAAGTCCCAGCCTGTCATCAGCCATCTGCGGGGCCAAGGCCAAATCATTTCCTCTTTCTGGGCCTCATTGCCCCGGTTTGATGGATGAAGAGGAGGCATAACTGGATTAAATCCATTGCCCAGCCTGGGTGGCCCAACAGCATCCTCTGGGTGCTTCCTAAAAATTCAGGCTTCAGGGCCCTGCCCAGACTTACTAATTGTGAACAAATTTCGGAACAGACAGTGAGAGCAAACGTTCATTCCAAGACGAGATCGGGGGAGAGGGCAGCTCTCAGATGACTTCCAGTCCCAGATCACTGGGTCTAAATTTGAGGGGGCTGCACTTTTGACTCTGACCTCGAGGCTCATTGATCTGATTCTACAAAGTTTATATTCTACATGGAGTTTTCTGGTAAGATTCAAATTCTAGGATGCTGAATGTTCTAAATTCCACAATTCTAGGACACAAAGATAGGAATAGAAAGTTCCAGTCCTGCAATCCCCTGGCCATGTGCTTTCCCTCAGGGGGCCTGGTCCTCTGCCCCAACTGGGGGCTGTGGACAAGATTCTTTCTAAACGTTTTCAAATTAGGAGATAAAGTTTCTTCAGGGCCTAAGCCCCTCCTCTAACCTTTGGATCGCAGATGTTTCCCTGACCCCCAGCTCCTAACCCTCACCAATCCCAGCCTCTCCCACATTCTCCCGGGGATTTAGGCCCCTTACTGGGAAGGAGACCCTCCCAGGTAACCACCTCTTAGAGGCCAAACTCAGAGAGGAGCTCAGAAACTGATGGGGCCACCCAGCAAGAGAGGACTGTCAGGCAGAGTACGGGGAGGTTCCGGCTTCTGGCCCCTCCGGATGCTACCCCAGTGGCAGAGAATTAACAGCTTAGCCCAGGTTTAGGAGCTCCCGCCTGACCCCTCCGGCGGCCCACTCCAGCTAGGCCCGCTACGGCCCTCTCGCTCCGGCTGTGCATCCACCTGGGCTCACTCCGCACCTGCCTGTCGGGGCACCACGGTGCCCGTCCTACCCACGTTCTGTCACTAGAGGGCGTCACCCAACCAGGAACAGGCTCATAACCGAGCAACACCGCTTGCGATGGTGGCTTCGGATGACTGGCGTTCGCAGCAGCGCGGAGAGGGTCAGACCTCAGAGGTCCAGGGTCCAGGCCGTTTCTTGCACAGAAGGGAAACCGACTCAGCGGAGAACCCCCGCCCAGCATCCCATAGCCAGTCTCCATGATGGCGGCAATTATGGTCCTCCTGCCAAGACACACGGCGCCCCTGCCCCCAACTCGTGGAGCTTCATGTATCTCCATTTCCACGTATATGAAAACCATCCTATGTGGTCCTTCTGGCACAGGAAATGTGCATTCTTATAATAACGAAAATAATAGTAATGATGATAATGGTGACTAATAATGCCAGACACTGCTAAGTGCTTTAGGGACAGTATCTCATTTTCCTCGCTTTTCTCTCGCGGTGTACTAACTCCCACTTTTCTGACTGCTGCCTATGCACGTACATTTTCACATCCTTTATTTCCTGCCACCTTCACAGCAACCCTGAAAGCCAACTTATAGAAGAGGAAATTGAGGCTCAAGTTAAAGTCATTCAAAAGTCATTGATCTCATCTCTTCATCCACTCAATAAATATGTATAAAGTGCCTGGGACTGTGCTGGGTGCTGGTGATAAGGACCCAGACCTTGTCCCTGGAGCTGTCACTCTGTGGACAAGTCCATACAACGGTGTGATAAGGCCCCCCCGCACAGGGGACAGGATCTAGGAGGAGGAACAGCAAATCTGCCTACAGCCTATGGGGATCAGGGAGCTCCACCCCCAGCACCAGAGAGCCAAGCTGGGAACTGAAGAATGAGGGAGTGTGAATGAGATGGGTGGGGAGGGTCCCAGCTTGAGGAAACAGCAGGTGCAGAGGGGCCTAGACTTTCTAAGCCTCTTAGGCTGTCAGACCCTGGAACACAGGGACACAGCCTTGGGGTCTGCTGGCTCCCTACCCTACAGTCCATGACTCCCAGCCTCACCTGTAGAAGTGCTTTTTCATTCAACCTGCCACCCACAAGGCAGAATAGATCATCCAGCCAGACCTGCCGGTAAAGAAGCCATCTCCGGAGCGGGTTTGCCAGCCCTGGCCTTTCCAGCCCCAGCTGTAGAATCCTCCTAGCCAAGGCCCCAGCAGAGATAAGCCGGGCCTGCTCTGCCCTGTCTGGACTCTGATCCTCAGAACTCATGAGCACAATAAAATGGTTGTTGCTTTCCGCCTCTAAAGTTGGGAGGTTTTGTAGCAATAGACAACAGGAGCAGGGGTTGACAGTGGGACCTTTCTCCTAGGGTGGAGGGGCAGATGGCAAGGCCACAAATCCCATCTCCATCTCTGACCTTCAGGCACGTTATGAGCCTTCAGGCGAGACCCTGTACTCTCTGTGCCTCAGTTTCCTCATCTGTAAAAGGGGAAAATAAGAGTATCCCTCCTGTTACCACTGTGAGGTTTAAATAAGTTAATATATGAGCAAGGGTTTATATACACAGTAAGTACTCAATAAATTTTTTATTATGACATATATTTTGTTTATTCACTCAACTAACATTTCTTATGCACTAAGTCTGAGCCAGGAACTGTGCCAGGCACTTAACCTTAAAAACTTAAATTCATCCTAGGTTCCTAGAGCCCTCTGAAGTAGATTTTATTATTATTCCTATTTTTTACAGACAAGGAATCTGAGGCTCAGAAAGTAAGTAGTGGAATGGGAACTCAAACTTTTGCCCTCCACCAGGCGGCCACTTCATTCATGCACAGACACCCACGGACGCATGTCCCACTCATCATTGCTCCCTTACAGCAAAAACATTCATCCAGAATAAGAATTCCAAATGGCTCTTACCTACACACTGGAAAAGATGGTCCACCTCACTCAAGTTAAATGACAATAAAATTACACAGAACTACTATTTTTCACCTGATTGGTCAAGAGCCAGAATTTCAAACCACAGGGCCTCAGCCAGGCTGTGGGCAAGCCTCTGGAGATCTCTCCTACCTTCCTCAGGGGAGGACATGGCCCAGCCTCTGCAGAAGAGTTGACGACCTCTATCAAAATTACAATGCGCGTGTCCCCGACCCAGCAATCCACTTCTAGTGATTTATCCTCTAATTAGCCTCGTTCACGTGCAAAGTGACAAGTGTACATGGTACACGGCTGTTCCCTGCAGCCTGTGTGTGATCACAAAAATCTGAAAACATCCTGAACATCTCTAGGAGATCTGTTTACCATATAATGGCAGAGTTTGTGATGGAATGCCATGCAGCCGAGAAGCCTGAGGAAGCGGGTGGGGTGCTGGCCTGGAGCAAATCCCAAGGTACATCGTCACCCAGGAAAGGCCAGTTGTACAGCAGGGTGCAGCGCGCACCAGGGCTGGGGTTGAAGGGCATGGAAAGGAGACTTGCTTTTCTCTTTTGTTCCTTTTGACTTTTAAGATATGGGAATATATTACCAAGTCCAAAAAATAAAAATGAAATACTTTGGAGACATTTTGCAAACTGGTCATTAAGTACTCCTAATAAAAATTCAAATGGCTTTGACATAAATTCTGAAATGAAGCATTTTTCAGACAGTGTCTTGGAGACACATCATTGAGTTCAGAGAGTGAGGCCCCACCTTTCACCCACAAGTGTGGGCGCCCCAGCTGCCTGCCGAAGAGCGAGAGCCAGCTTCCGGGGCGAACCCCTGCACACCAGCCCACAACCAGCTTCCCCCTGTCTCTGAGGGTTCCATTTCCATTACTTGTGCAAACTTAGCGTGAAAGTCTGCTAAGGAGTTTTTCATACCAAGATTCAGGAGTGAATTATGCCTGGGCTCACTGAGTTCTTTGATCCACCCCAAAGTGGGGATGATTGAACATACCAGCAAGTTACACAGACCTGGGTGCGGATCCCAGCTCTGTGCCTAGCAGGCTGCAGGACCCTGGGCCTGTCACTTTGCCCCCTGAGTCTCCCTTTCCACAGCTTCAAATGAAGCCAAAAGCAGTAACACCCACTGCCAGGGTGGTAGAGGATAAAATGATATCAGGTATGTAAAGTCCTGACACACAGAAGGACTTAGTGATGGTAGCTTTTGATAATATAACTCCATACAATCTTTCATTTGCTCATCAATATCCCAGACTCCAAATAGTATCTCTCCTTCAGCATACATGCTCCTCCTCCAGGAAGCCTCACTTGATCCATCCTTCCCCAATTGGAAGTCCCCTGCCTCTTGTGATGCCCTCCTCCTTCGCTCTTTCCACACCCTTGTCTGTCTGATACCCTGGGAGCGGCCTGAGTCCTATAACTGTTTTGGCCACGAGAGGGCAGCACTTCCCAGGAAGACAGAGAAGCAAGGCCCCGACTTCTAGGGTCAGTGGCTGGAAAGCTCACACCTATGAAGCTTGACTGTGTGCCAGCACCGCGCTGAGTACCCTGCCCGCTTTATCTCATTGCAGGAAGGTGTTGCTATGGCCATCCTTCCATCATGCCCACTTTATCTTCTTTTTCATATTTTCTTACAGTGTGGGTGCCAAGGAAGTTGCATTGATCGTTCTCCATTCCTGCAAACCCCTCTCTTTCTTTTTTATTTCCCTCTTGACGCTCCTGCCCTTCCCCTTCCCCTCCCACACAGGCACCCACTCTCATGAGTCCGGTCTGTGTCCTTGAATACTCATGAATCCTTGTGAACCACATGGGGATGTTTTGTGGTTTCTGTGGTTTTTCATTTACAGAAATGGCCTCGGGCTACAGATTTCTATCTTCTTTTCTACCTGTCATCCACCTGGTGTTTCATAGCTGCATCCCTGCACCTCACTTCCCCTGGCATCAGACGTAGGTTATTGTTGACTGCCCCCTTCCTCACGTCTCAGCACAGGAGAGAGACCCATCGCCTCTTAGTGTCCCCTCCTAGGCCTGCGGGAGAATCTCTCTGGGCTTTATACGCAGAAGACGGGTGGCTGGGTCTCTCCTGCTTACTGTCCCTAGGTACTGCGCCAGTCCAAATGCCAGCAGAACATGAAACTCCCATCTCCCACACCCTCACTAACTTGGGAGTTCCTGACTTCCTAATTTTTGCCAGTCGGGTAGGTATAGGCAGAGGGGATGTGTCCCTGACCATTTAACCTGCAATTCTGTGATTACTACTGAGGCTTACAAGCATTTATTCACACACTTGTTTGCTACATTCTCCCCCATTTTACAGGTCATACAATTGAGGCTCAGGCGCCCAGGAAGTAGAAGGTGGAGCCCTCCCTTGGGCCACCTCTCTAACAATGGCAACAATGCATTCATCGCCCACTCAGTCAACGAATGTTTGCTGGTTCCTTGATGATCTTGGGGGACTGTGGTCAGGGGCGATGGCTGTGTTAACTCAACAACAGGCAAGAGGATCGAGGAGCCTATGAAAAGGGGGTTCGGGGAGGGTGGGCCTCACTGCTGGATGAGCAGGGCGGGTGGAGGGGCACTGGAGGGATCTGGGGACAGCCAACATGTCCATTGACGTTGACAAGAACAGAGGAGGACGCAAGAGATCAGGAGTCAACCAGGAACAAGGATCCAGAGCGCCCCTTGTGCTATGTCAGGGCTGGTACAAACAAGCTCACGGTGGCCACAAGGCCCAACTTATTGGCCCCCATGGCCCCTCTGACCTTGTCTCCTACCCTCTTGTGCTTGCCCACTTAAACCACACTGGCTTCCTTTGTTCCTTCAACACACCAATCTCATTCTGGCCTCAGGGACTTTGCACTTGCTAACCTCTCCGCCTGGAATGCTCTCCCTCTAGATCTCCACGTGGCTGGCTCCTTCTCTTCCTCTAAGTCTCTCAGTTCAAATGGCACCTCTTCAAAGAGGCCTTCCCTGATAATCTTATCTAAATACCATGCCCCTCCCCACAAGTCATTCTCTACTTAGTACCTTTGAAATTTTTCTTCATAGCCTTTACGGTGATTTAAAGGATCTTGTTTATCTAATTCTTGACCCCTTTACATCTTCCCCCTCACCTGGATTCTGACCCAGTTTCACAAGGCGGCCACCAGACTTCCCCCTTCTCCCCATCCTCCAGGCCCCGTCACTGCTGCAGCCCTAACTGTACATCAGTCACTTTACACATAGTCTCTTGAATCATCTTACCCACTTTCGGAGGCTGGGTGACGGCCCCATTCTCCAAATGAGGAACCTGACCGCAAGGGAGAGCAGGCAGCCGGTGGCCACAGAACTTTCCAACCAGGCCCTGAAGGCCCCACCCCGATCTTACCCCTCTCCTCCTTCACACAGCTGTGCTCTCTGCCCGCAGCCCCCTTCCCCCTCCTCTTCGCCTAGCTAAAGCCATCATCCTAGAGGTTTCAGCTCTCACTCTGCCTCCTCCTGGAAGCCTTCCTGAGAGCCCCCCAGGCAGGCCAGGTGCCTCTCCCATCAGCTCTGCTCCTACTTCCCTGTGAGTTTCCTTGCTCTATGTGTCTGTCTCGCCCCTAGACTGGGAGCCCCGTGAGGGTAAGGCCTGGGTCTGACTCAGCTCTGAGTCAGCAGCCACTGCCTGTGCCATCCATGGGTGGCAGCAGATCAGCGTGCAGCCACGGCCCTAAAGCCCCAGAACACAGCCTCGTCCGGTCAGTGAACCCCCGCTTCCCAACCCCTACTGCCCTTTAGAGCCCTGCCCTCACTCACACTGGGAGGGTAAACAAACCAGTACGACCTCTGTCTCTGTGGGGCATTTGGAAGTACTTATTAAGTTTACAAACACATGTATGGTCTCCTTAGATATTTTTCAATACTAAAATATTCAATATTGAATTTATTACTGTCTTGTTGGAATATAACTTATTCCAGGAAATAAAACTCATCCCTTTGAGATGTAAAGTTTATTGCGTTTTAACAAGCAGATAGTCATGTAACCACCACATCAGGGTCTAGAACTGTTTCATCACCCCAGAAAGTTCTTTCCTGCCCCTTTTCAGTTGATCTCCTCCCCCTCCCCCACCCACCCCGGGCAAACACTAATTGGATTGTTCTCTGGCCGTTTGGTTTGCCTTTTCCAGAAGGTCATGGAAGTGAAATCATGCAGTACATAGCTTTTTAAGTCTGGTTTCTTTCACCCCACATCTTGCCTTTGAGACTCCTCTGTATTTTGCAAATATTTTCTCCCAATCCGTGGCTTGTATTTTCATTTTCTTAACAGTGCCATTAGAAGAGAAGTTTTTGATTTTGATTAAGTCAAACTTTTTTTTTTCTGATTCGTGCTTTTTGTGTCTTGTCTAAAAAATCCTTGTCTAACCCAAGTTCACAAAGATTTTCTCCTACTTTTTGTCTGGATATTTTATGGGTTTAAGTTTGACATTTAGATCTACGACCCATTTCAAGTTAATTCTTGCGTATGGTGTGAGGTATAGGTTAAAATAATTTTTTTTACATATGGATGCAGAATGCAAATGTATAAAATGGATATTCAATGCAACCCTGATTGGAAAAGTAAAATATCGGAAACAGCCTAAGTGCCCATCGCTTGAAGACTGGTTGAGTACATGTTGACACACTCATGCAGTGAAAACACTAGCAGACTCAGGGCTGGCACTAGCCACCAACACCGTACAGGTGTAGGGGCTGTGCACTGCTGGACTCCGTTCCGATTTGTCAATGTCCATGCTAAATAGTTGCATGATACTTTGACTATCACCTTGGTCAGGCGTCAAAAGGAAGGGGGGCCTCTTCATGGAGCGTGTAAAAGACCTCTAGAGGGAGTTTTAGAGAACAAAAGGACAGTGCAGAGTACTGTGTGAAGTCTGCCATCACTGGGTAAAAAAAAGAACCCCGTGTATTTCCTCACAAATGCATAAAATACCTCTGGGCAGATTCACGAGGAATTGGTGACAGGGTTGCCTTGGGGAAGGAGAGTCTGGGTGTCTGGAGGACGGGGGTGGGAGAGAGGCTCACTTTTCACTATGTCCCCTTCCTTTTGTACCTTCGAGATTTTGTACTATGGGTATGAATTATACATTCAGAAAATAAGTATGAATAGAAAATAAAAGCCAAACTCAAAGTCCTTACTTTTCCAGGGGTGCTCGGTCTGGAAGATTCTGCCCCAGGTGCACAGCCCTTCACAGTTTGGGAAACCCTCTCATACTCCTCCTCAGGTTTCCCAGCACAGGACATCCCTGCCAGGCCGGCGTGATGGAGAATGATTGCTGAGGGAGAATGCCTGCTTCTCAGAAGGAGAAACTGAGGCTCTGACCAGGGCCAACATTCCTGAGGTCACCTGGCCCAAACCAAGGTACATTGTCAGGTATCTACCAGGACCAGAGGGGCTGAGAGCCAGGGAGGAGGACTGCAGCCTTGCCCCGGAGGGACCCAGACCGAGTCACTTAAGGTACTGCTCGGAGCGGAGCCCATCTGGAAGCCATTACCACCGCCCACCCCGGGCTGCAGCGGCGTGTGGGCGGGGCCCGGACTCTGAGTGCATCTGTTCCTCATCAAGGCGCAAGCTCTGGACTGGGCTCCAGCCCTGGAAATCCCATTTTCCAGCCAGGCCAGGCCACCCTCACACCAGCCACCCTCCCCACCAGGACCTGAACAAGGGTCCTGAGAGCTGCAGGAGATGGGTTTCCAGCTCCAGGCTGCATGTCCCATTACCTCTCAGAGCTTTGGGTTCCTGTCGCTGTAAGCCAGTTCATACAGAGCACTCGGCACATCAGCGTTCAATAAACAGTAACTGTTCTTGTCTCCTGATACCCCTCCACGTTTCGTTCCTGTACGGTAGGGGCTCAAATATCAACAGCTAACGTGCCCAGCACTGTTGTGAGCACCGTGTATGTACTAACTCTTCACAACAACCGTGAGACCTAGATGCACCTACTAACTTGGCTTTTCTGATGACCCAGCTGAAGCTCAGAGATGTTGAATAACTTGCCCAAAGTCACACAGCCAGCGATGGGCATAGCCGGGATTTGAACCCCAGGCCACCTGGCTGCAGAATCCCCACTCCAAAGCGCTCCCGACACCACTTCTATAGACCCAAACCTCTTCTCCACTGATCTCTGATTCCTGTGGGTGCCTGTGACAGTGTCGCCTGAGATGGAGATGAACACTGATCTCAACGCATGATGGCTGACTGAGAGACGAGAAACCACAGCACAGCCAAGGGAGGATGCTGGACCTCCAGTCACCTTGAAGGAGGAGGAGAAAGCCAGCGAGGCAGGGAGGCTGGGGCCTTCCAGGGCGGAGGGGTGGGGGCGACAGTCACCCTCACACACAGGCTGGGCGAGCGAGTGTGCTAGTCTAGAGCAGCCTGCTGGGGAGGCGGGATTTGACGGTACCCGCACGCGTTAAGAGCACGTCAGCCTGGTGTCCAGGGATCTGCCTTAGAGAAACGGCGCCGTGTGGATAAAGAGGCACGAATGAGGGCTGACCCTGCAGCCCTTTCACAAGTGTAAGGATCTGGGCTGCAGCCCAGAGGTCCACCAGGGGCACTGGCCCCACTGACCGCGGCCCAACCACACTGCGGCAAACGACACCGTGGTGGAAAAGCCTGACACAGGGGTCCCAGCCCCGCTGTGTGCGCTGGTCAAAGGGGCTTCGGGGCAGCGTGCGCCGGGAACAGCGGAGGGGTGGGGTCTGTGGGCACAGAGTTGGTGGGGGCGGGAAGGGGGCCGTGAGCGGACCGACTGACAGGATTTTAACTCTGCTTTACACCCTTCTAGAACTTCCTTCACTGAATCAGTCATTGTTTTCTCAGAATAAGAGAAAGAGAGAGCAGGCAGCACGGTGCCTAACACACAGAGGGGGCTCAACTGAAACGGGCGGAGGCGTTCTGATCCCCTGGCGGCTGCTGAGCAGGGAGAGCTGTGAAGAGGGCCGGCCCTCGGCAGCCCCTCCCTGCGCTGTGGCCCCAAGTGCCTGATTGAGAGCTGGGTCTATGGAGGTGGCAAAATGGCCAAGATGAGGGGACAGCAGGAGTCTGAGGGCTGAGGTCTTATGGAGGATTCATCGACGCTGGCAGTGGGTCAGGTAAGGTTCTAAGCATGAAATCTTACATTATCATCCCCATTCTGCAGATGGAGAAACTGAAGCCCGGGAGTGACCCATGGGCTGCCCACCTCCCCCTCCACTCACACCCTCTGCTCACAACCCTCCATTCACAGCCTCCATTCCCACCCAGCCTGAGCACTGAGCCAGGAGTCTGAAGCCTGGCTTGTGATCAGCTCAGGCCTCTGCTCCCTTGTCGGTAAGCCCCTTCCAGTGCTGGGTGAGGGCAGCCAGAAGCCGGGGGCCAGTCAGCCAAGAAGACTGGAAGCCATTAGGGTCTAGTCTCATTTTTAGACAGAGGTGCCTTCTGCATTTTAATCAAGCGGGGCATGGAGAGACTAGCCCGAGTTTCTGCTCTCCAGTGGGGCTGAGGCAAGAAGGAGCATCCCCTCAGGAAAGGGGAGGGAAGGACGGGAGGACGGGACTGCAGCCAGGGTCGGGTAGGGAAGCTCAGAGAATGTGGGGAACCTGGTCCCCTGGGCCCTGACTAAGACCTCCCAGAGGCAAAGCTGGGCTTGGGGCTCATCTTCACTTCCCCCCCCTGCTCCCTCCAGGCTCTCAAGAAATTGGCCTGAATAGTCCTTTAGGCCTCAGGGATGATTTTTGGTCCTGACTGCTCCTCGTGGTGGAAACAATCTTGGGTCCCAGCAGAAGGGAGTTGGGCAAGGAGAGTGGCAAGGCTGGAGAAGGAAGGGAGGGGCTGGGTCCCTCTCGTGGAGAGGAGGTCAAGCCCCATTCCCCAGAGCATCAGTGAGGTAGGTGAACACTGCCCCTTGACACTGGCTGAGGTGTGGAGGTATAGGCAACAACCAGGTCAGTCTGAAAGCTGGAAGGGGCCTCAGAAAGGATCTGCATTGGTATTAATGCAACAATAACAACAGCAATAGAATGGTAAAATATAGTAATAACAGTCGTTCCTATCAGTTACTGAGCACCAGTCACTGCACATTTAATCCTCATCATAACCCTGGGGACTGGGCCGTCCTCATTGCACAGATGAGGAGACTGAGGCACAGGGGGTTAAATAGCTTGCCCAAGGACAGACTGCTGGAAAAGTGTGGAGCCAGACCAGCCCCCTCCTCAAACAGAGGAGAAAGGGGAGGCCCAGAGACAGGCAGAGACAAGCCCCAGGTCACACAGCAAGCTAGAGGCAGGGCAGAGGCTATGAGGGCTTGACTCTCAGGGCTGTCTGTCCCTGTCCTCTGCTCTGTGTCAAGATCTCCAGGAGGGCAGGAGGGTGGCCCTGTCATTCCAAGGGCCTGTAGATTCAAGCCCGGGCCTTGTTTTCCCAAGGGATCCAGCCTCCACATGTGACAAGAAAAAGAGAGCAAGAGAGAGAAGTCAGGTGGAGCAGAAGAGATACAGTTGGGCTGAGATCCTGTCTTCTCTCTTCCTTTGGATACCCCCTCCCTGCAACCCCAGAGCTGACACCCAGATGAGCCCTTCCAGGGGAGTCCTCTACCCTATCCCACCACTGCCCACCCAAACCTATCCTTTGTCCCATCCCAGCCCCCTCCACAGCCTCATAAACCCCTCCCTCTCCTGCTGACTCCACTCCAACTGCACTGCCTTTCTGTTCCCTGAAGGTGACAAGCTCATTCCAGCCTCAGGGCCTTTGCACTTGCATTTTGCATGTGCTGTTCCCTCTGCCAGGACACCCTTCCCAGGTCTTCAGGGGCCTCACTCCTTTCGCTCTCAGCTCAGCATCAGGAAGGTTTCCACTGACATTGAAATTCAGGGCACTACCTCCTCCCCTCACCCACCCACATCTTCCTGACTTCCTGTCTTCCTGTCACTCATCCTTATCTGAACTCATCGTTTATCTATTTGCCTATGTGTTTATTGCTTGTTTCCCCCATTAGGATACCGGCTCCATGGGGTCTGGGATTTCCCCCTATTTTGTTGCCTGCTATGTCCTCAGCTCCAAAAATATTGCCTCTCACGTAATGAGTGAAGGCACAAGCTCCAAGGAAAGGCCGTGCTGTGGGAAGGAAGCTTATCTCAGAAAAATGCTGCACTCCAAAGACGCTGCCCTTTGCAAAGCGTCCTGGAATGTCCAATGAGCTTCCATTTTCCCATCTGTAAAATGGGGCAGTGCCTTCCTTGCTGGGTCATCATCATGAAGATGAAATGAGATCAGGCTTATGAAGCAATGAGTCCAGCGCCTGGCAAGCGGCAGACGCTCTTGAACACTGGCAGCAACCCTCATTATTGGGGTTATTAGTCTCTCACCCCGACTCCAGGCTTGACGTCATGGGCTGCTGTCTGGTGGTCAAGGGAGGAGGACCCAAGGAGATTCTGGTCTCAGCACAAACCATGTGGTCACCGCTGGCTCCTTGGGCCTCCTCACGTGCCCCACCGACTTTGCTGGTGCCCACATGGTGTTCCCTCCATGGCTGGCCGTCCATCTCCCACCCCACAAGACTTTACAGGACCCCCAGGCAGTGGATGAGGGAGGGCAACACTAGTAAGCCCAAGAGACAGAATGCACCAAACACCATAGAGGTTTATGTCTCACTCACCCGAAGTCCACCATGGGTGCTCCCAATGAGTGAGCGGCTCTCACCAGCAATGATTCCAGGACCCGAGCTCCTTCCATCTCGTGAGCCACCATTTCCACCACGAGGTCTCCAGGCCTGCGTGCATCAAGCCCACGGAAGGGGAAGGCGTGCGGTGGAGCGGAACTCAGTGACACGCCCACTGCTACCCGCAAAGGAGGCTGGGGGATATGGCCTCGCCACCTGCCTGGGTTTGCTTACCGCCGTGTGGTTCCTGCCTCTGGTGGGAGCAGATTTTCTACCTGGGATTCTAGGATTGTTGGGGAAGGCTTTGCAGAGAACGCAGCCTGGCTGTTGCTGCTGGCACAGGGCCACTGGAGCCAGCCACTGTCTCTCATGCCGTCCTCCACCGGATGGCCATTCTGTCCCCCATGCTGGAGAGGCAGGCGCTTTGAGGTGAGGCCCAGGGCCTGACTGGCTCAGAAGTCTTACAGGGAAAGCGGAGAGGACTGAGGAGGGAAAGGACTGTCTTCCTCTGCTTTCAGGGTCGCAAGGATTGTGATGTGATAGGATGAATTCAGGAAGGTCACAGCCTGGTCCTGTACACGCTTTACGGCTTGTCCTTTACTCCCAGGAAGATGCCCTATCTGGACAGTTCCCCCTGCATTATCCTCCCTCCACCTCCCCAGTAAAGCATCTGCAGGATAAATGAGCTGTTATCTCCCTCATTGTCCCAGGAAATGATGGACGGAAACTCAGACCAAGAACAAGGAGTCTGTTGTCTCCCTGGATCCTGGGGTGTAGGGAGAGCAGCCACCATTTCCCTCCTCTGCTGACAGCACCCCCCCTCGCCCACGGGGGAGCCATTGCTGCCCACTCTCATCCTGTGTGGTGAAGGTGGCCTCCAGGGTGGTTAGCTGGCATATCCCATCCCTGCGGCCACCACAGTTGGTCCAGCAGTAGGAACAGGACTCCATTGAAGCCAGTGTGATGCCTTCCCAGAGATTTTATGGGGACTTGACAGAGAGGTGCAACAGTCAGGAATGCTTTCTGCTGCAAGTAACAGGGAATTTAATGCAGTGGCTTAAACAATAGAGGGCTTATTTTTCTCTTCAGGAAGAAGTCTGAAGGTAGGAATGCAGCTGATTAGCAATGTCAGAGCTAATGTCATGATAATTTTTTTGCCCTTTCCCTCGAGGTTGCAAGATGGTCCATGCTCCAAGCATCAGGCTTGTTTTCATTGACCTGAAGCAAACAGACAGCTAGGTATTTCTCCCGCAAAGATGGGTTTATTCAGAATCGGCAGAGAATTGCAGTTTGGGGTCGGCAACCATGGTGAGCCACGTGCAAGTCCCTGCATGACAAGGAAAGGAAGACACTTTTATAGAGAGGAGAAGGAATTGAGAGGGCTGTAGTAAACAAAATGTCCATGGTTTTTCATTGGCTGAGTCCTTGCCAGGAGAGAAGAGGAGTCTTTCTTCTTCCTGTTGCTCTGCTACCATCACAGGCTGTGAGGGCTCCCTGTTCTGGTCTCTCGACTCCCTTTAATCGAGGTTTCTGTTAATTAATTTTTTTTTATGTACAACGCAAGACAAAGTGAGGAAAGGCAGCTCCAGCCACTGCTGCCCTTGTTATTGGAGTAGCAAAAACTCTCTTCCTGCCAGCTGGCTTTGGCTTATGTCATATTGACCAGCAGTATGTCATGTGTCCCCACAGCTGTAGAAGAGGCTGAACAGGGGGATATTTGGCTACACAGCCTCTGTAGTGGAAGGAAGCCGATGGGAATGGGCACTTGATTAGCCAAGCCCAAGGACTGCGATTAGACATTCTTCTTCCCTCAACACTTGGTTCTTTGGGGAGGGGAGGAAGGAATGGGAGGGCTGCCATTGCAGGCAGCCATCTTGCTACTATGACATGAGAGGCCATCTGAGAATGGAGCCAATTTTGATGGTGTTGTTTGAGACCTTAGATCCAGCCATGCCTGAAGGCTACCCCTCATGGATATATTTATTACATGAGCAAAAATTAACAATGAAATATTATATTTCTATTTAAAATTTTATTAAAATTTAAACTATAAAAATATATCATATAAAATATTTTATAAAGTTTTTTTTTTTTTTTTTTTTTTATATGAAACAGTATATATATTGTTTTTTTTCCTGTCCCCTTAGGCTGGACTTAACTTTTTTCTCTTCCATAAGAAAGGCCTCATGGTAGAAGAAACAGTACTCAGAGTTCAGAATCAGGCCACCCAGTTTCCAGCTCTGCCTTGAGTCTGATTTTCGCCAAGTCATTTCACCTTTCTGAATTCCCAATGCTTACTCTGTGAAGCAGGCTATCGTGTGAATTGAACCAAATGAGGTCCTGTCCCAGGTGCGCCTCAGCACACAGTAACTGCCTTCCTCCCTCCTTCCATTCAGTTTGCAGAAACTGGAGATGAATTTCCCAGCTATGTTTTGCTATGGCATCTGTCCAACTTCCTCTTTTTCCTTTAGACCAAGTGCTCCTTGAGGCCAAGGACTATGTCTGATTTATTTTCGTATCCACAGCCCATAGGCTTTCGATGATGCTCAGGAAACGTTTGAATTGGAGACTACAACACTTCACTTATCCACTTAACAAATACTTACTGAGCACCTACTGTGTGCCAGGTACCCAATGGGGAGACGAAAGTAAATGCCTTAGACATAGTCCATGCTCTGGGGACCTCACAATCTAATGAAGGAGACACACAGAAAATAGATAAATAAAACCCGATGTCAGATAGTAGGAGTGCCATGAAGAAACCACAGAGGGGAAAGGGATAAAGAGTTTGTTTTATAGGCTGCCCAGGGAAGACCTCTTCGAGGGCAGATACTGGAACCTAGCTAGAATGATAAGATACCCACTGGGAGAACAGTGATCCAGGCAGAGGGAACAGCAAACACAAAGATGCCCAGGTTGGTCCTAGGTGACCCACACGTAGGAAAGGTCTAAATGAATGAATGAACCTACGTACAGCACCCCCCAGGCCAAATACTCCTCTCACCCCAATGTGGAATGAAAAATGATCCACTTAAGAAAAGAGGCCAGTTTGAGAATGTCTGTCACTGATGGAACTTCATCTAGACTGCCAACTTCCAGAGAAGCATTTCTGCCGAGGAGGTGATATCTGTGAGGGAATCTGCTTGTCCTCCAGGATTTCCAGGTCTTGGGCTCAGCCTTCACATCCACTCACTCACGTAATCCTCCCACAACCCCTGTGATGTAAGGAAAATTATCTCACGTTCCACAGGCAGACCCCCCCCCCCCCACGCGCCCACCACCACCCCCCCAGTTCAAGAAGGTCACGTGGCTCGCCCAGGATCACTCAGTGAGAGGGAAGGATGAACCCAAAATGTCCCAGGGCAGAAGCCAGTGAGCCCGGTGCCCTCCTGAGGCCTGTGTGTGCAGCAGTGTGGACTGAGACAGCCCCCCACCCTCAGGGGCTCAGAGTCTGCTCCGTCAGGGCCCAGGCCTTGCTGTCACCCTCCTCTTTGATGCACTGCTGGCTATGCATGCCCCAACGTTGTATCTTGGGCAATGATAATGAAATAACGTCAGCAACAATACCAGCTATCGTTCATGGAGAGGCTTACTGTTTGCGAGGTGATGTGCCCGGCACGTGGCTCTCACTAGCTCCTTCACTCTTCCCCGCATTGCTGAGAGGTGATATCTGTGACACAGCAGTTTCTGGAGCGTATGCTGTGCCAACCTCTGTCCTGACTCTTTCATGTGTATTCGTTCATTTCGTCTTCTCAAGACCTCCATGAGGTAGAAACTACAGCATTTGGAGTGGTTTGGCTTAATCAACAGAGAAGTTTGTTTCGATCTCAGTTACCAGCCAGGGGAAGACAGTCAGGTCTGGAGCCCAGGCTCCTTCTATCTGCCTCTCTGCCATATGTGGCCTCAATTCCCACATTCAGCTCATGGTCCAGGATGGGTGCTCCAGCTCCAGCCATCACATCTGCATTCTAGACAGCAAGAAGGAGAAAAAGGGCAGGAGAAGAAAAGAGCCCCATCCCTACCGCAGACGTTATACAAATCTTGGCTTAGATCTCATTGGCCAGAATTTAATCACAAGGGAGGCTGGGAAATTCCATCTTTAGCCCAGCTAAAGTTCACAGTTTGTACAATTGATGAAGAAGAGGGATACAGATGTTGGGAACAACTCATGGTCTCTAACTTTATCTTACAGAGAAGAATGCTGAGGCACAGAGAGGTTAAGGATCTTGGCTAAGGTCACACAGCTGGTCAGCAGGGCAGATGTGATGAGATCACAGGCCTATGCTCTGCTGCCTCTCTGTGCTGGCCAAGGAGACAGTATTACTAACTTCTCTGTTTTTCTATTATTCTCTTCTTCAGAGGAGGAATTGGAGGCTCAGAGACATGAAATGACTTTCCCACTGTCTCATCATTATAGTGGGAAAGTGGGAACTCGAACCCAGCTCTGTCTGTAAAGCTGAGCTCAAAACCATGGCATCATGCCACACTCCCTCCTCTCCTGCAGACACACTTCCTCCCTACCCGGGGCATCCCAGGCCTGGCGGGGTCCTGCCACCAGCTCTCCATTCCCGTGCCAGCCCATGTACCTGGTCCAGATTTGAGCCGAAACCGTAGCCTTATCGGGCCTCCCTGAGGTCCCCAGCACCTCCCTGGCTCTAACTCCCCCTGCTTCTGTGGTAGGTGGGGGTGGGGTGGGGAAGTTACTGGACAGAAAGATGGAGAGCAGCCACCCTGCCCGCCCGGCCAGATCCCAGCCCTGCAGGGGGATGAAGTGACCGAGGGGCCATTCCATTCTCATTTGGAGCCCAGATCTTCCTGACACACATACGAGGGAGGTCTCCCTTCTTCACGCCTTCTTCCCTGTGTCAGACCTTTGCCTCTGCCGTGCCTTCTGCTGGAAGGAGCCTCCCGACCCCATGCCTGAGCAACTCCTCACCACCCTCTAGCCCGACTCAAATGTGCCTTTACAAGGCTGCATTTCCCAACCCTGACTAGGTTGAGACCCTGTTACACTGGCCTGGGGTTCCCTGGAGCCTCCTTCCCAGCGTTCGTCACAAATGGATTCATTTTCTGTCTATTTTTGGCTTGGCATCACTTTCTTGCACTAAAATATAAACCAACAAGGATAGCATTTCTCCTTGTTTGCTCCTGAATCCACAGGGCCAAGCGTAGTTCTAGGCAAGTAGCAAGTGCTCAATAGATATGTATTAGATGGACGAGTGGATGGATGGATGAATGGACAGATGGAGGCATGGGTGGAGGCATGGACGGATGAATGGACAGATGGAGGCATGGGTGGAGGCATGGGTGGATGAATGGACAGATGGAGGCATGGGTGGAGGCATGGACGGATGAATGGACAGATGGAGGCATGGACGGATGAATGGACAGATGGAGGCATGGGTGGAGGCATGGATGGATGAATTCTTAGTAGATGGGGAGAGGATGCTTAGGCTCCTTAAGGAAACTCACCCATCCTTACGTTTATTAGAGGTAACAATCTTCACCATTCACTTACTATGGTCTTTGGGCCTCTTTTCCTGCATCATTTCCAATCCTCACAAGGGATCACACAATGAGGCAGGTGGTGATTCCCATTTACTGATGAGGTACAGTGCCTTGCACTTTGTTTCAGAGGCAGGCAGTGTTCCAGCACCTTGGTGATCACCAAGAGTCAAGCGTCTTCCTACTGACACTACCTGTTATCATTTTAATCAGCTTCATTAAGGTATAATTTGCATACAATAAAATTCACGCATCTATGTTTATAGTTTGTTGTGTTTTAACAAATTTGTACACCTGGGTAGCTACCACTCCGATCCAGAATAGAGCACCTCCATCACCCTAAAATGTTCCTTTGTGATGTTCCTTCCCAGTCAATCTCTACCTTTCAGGCCCCAGCCCAGGCAACCACTCATCTGCTTTCTGTAGCTATAGGTTAGATTTGTCTTTGCTAGAGCTCCATATGAATGGACTCACTATGAATTCTTTTGTGGTTTTGACTTCTTTCACTTGGAATAATGCTTCTGAGATTCATCTATGTTGGTCTACATAATTCGTTCCTTTTCGTCGCTAAGTAGTACTCCACTGTTTTGCATGTACTACAATTTGTTTATCCATTCACAAATTGTGACATTTGGTTGTTTTCATTTGGGGGTAATTTTTAATTACGAATAATGTTATTCATAGGAATATTTGAATACATATGTGTAGGCATATGTTTTCATTTCCTTTGGATAAACACCTAAGCAGAGAATTGCTGAGTTGCACGGTAAGTATATGTTTAACTTTATGAGAAACTGCCGGATTGTCTTCCAAAGTGGCCGCACCAGTTTGCACTCCCACCAGCAGTGAACGGGAGTTCCAACTGCTCTGCATCTTCACCAGCCTCTGTTGTCAGTCTTTCTGATTGTAGTCATTTGGTGAATATGTAGTAGCATCTCACTGTGGCTTTAATTTGCATTTCCCTAATGACTTTTCATGTGCCTATTTGCCATTTGTATCTCTTTCTTCATTGAGAGTTTTTGTTCAAAACTTGAGCCCATATTTTTGGGGGGTTGTTTGTTTTTTTATTCCTGAGTTTTGAGATTTCTTTATATAGCCTGGATATAAATCCTTTATCAGATATTTGTTTTGCAAATATTTTCTCCTCATCTGTGACTTGCCTTTCCATTATTTTAATCGTGTCTTAGAGGAATAAAAGCAATTTTAACTTTAATGATGTTCAGTTTATCAGTCTCTTATCTATATGTCTGTTTTTGTGCCAATACCACACTGTTTTGTCAATTTTTCAAGCTTTTCTCTTATGATTCATGCTTTTGGCGTCCTTAGAAATCTTGGCTGAAGTTGTTTTTGTAACTTAATATATCATGGATCTTTCCAACAACCTCACTTTTAATAGCTCCTTGGTTTTTCAGCCCACGAACTTGCTACAGTTTCTTATTCCCCTTCTGGAAGAGGAGTCCAGGCAGAGGGCCTCTAAATCCCCAAAGCTGGACCTGTGGAGCCTCCTTCCCATCTCTACAAATGCCATCTCCTTGGAAAAGCCACACACACATCCCCCCAGTCAGCCAGCTCTGTGAGGAGGGGCCGTTTTGTTCACAGTCCTTCCTCGTTGCCTAGAGAGAAGTGCTGGGCACACAGTAGGCATGTGGTAAATAAAATAAACAGGAAAATAAATAATAAAAATGAGTGAATGAATATTGTATGTGGAGCACTGAGCAATGTGCCTGGTGTACAGAAAATCTCACTAAACAGACACTGTGATGACTGCAAGAGGGAACCTTCATTGGCTGTTGTATTAGCTAGTGTAAGTTGGTGAATTCGTTTCCTGGGGCTGCCATAACAAAGTACAGCAAACCTGGTGGCTTCAAACAACAGAAATGGATTTTCTCACAGCTCTGGAAGCTAGAAATCAAGGTATCAGCAGGGCCATGTTTCCTCAGAGACTCTGGGTAGATCCTTCCTAGCCTCTGGTTTCCAGTGATGGCCATCAATCCTTGGCATTCCCTGGCTTGCAACTGCCTCACTACAATCTCTGTCTCCACCTCCACATGGTGTTCTGCCCTGGTATTGAAGCTGAGCAGGACCCTGCGGGGCCTTTGCAAGTACAAAAGCCCCTCTGTGCTCCCCGCTTCTTATTTGTAGAGAAAAGGCTTTAGTCTCCTAGGCCTTCCCTGAGTTCCAAAGAGCAGACACATTCGGTTAATAATTAGGGAAGAGAGGGAGTGCAGAAACAAGGCAAGCAAGAAAAGTGATGATAGCTCAAACAATGGTTCAGTGATAAAACAGAGTCCTAGTTCCTCCTCAAGGGATGTACATAACAATCTGAAGACCCCCCCACACAGGTGGAAGATGGTGACTACATGCTACCCCAGACTGGTTGGAAACAGAAGGTCGATGATTCAGATTCCTGCAACCCTCACCCCAAATGTTGCCTTTAAAAACCCTTCCCTAAAAGCCAGTGGGGAGTTCGGATCATTTGAGCATGCACTGCCCATTCTCCTCGCTTTGCGCCCTGCAGTAAACACTGTACTTTCCTTCACCACAACCCAGTGTCAATAGATTGACTTTGCTGCCCAGGGGCTAGCAGACCTGAATTCCATTTGGTAACAGTATCTTCACGTCATCTTCTTATGAGAACACCAGGCATATTGGATTAAGGGCCCACCCTACTCCAGTATGACCTCATCTTAACTAATTACCTCTGCAATGCCCCTTTTTCCAAATAAGGTCACATTTTGAGGTGCTGGGGTTAGGACTTCAACATATATTTTGAGGGACACAGGTCAGCCTAAAATAGTTATTATGCTGCCATAACAAACAGCACAATACAACAAAGGTTTTCCTCGTCTTTCTCCTCCTTCTTGTCCCCAGTGGGGAGCATCAGGTAAGCTCATGGAAACCTCACTGGGACCACGAATTTTGACCATTTGATGTTGCTGCTGTCTTAACACAAGGCTTCAGTTTCTCTGCAATAAGGAAAGGAAGCAGAGAATCCCACAGTGGTTCTTAAAAGCGTCCAGTCACATTCTGTGGTCAAAGCAAGTCACGTGGCCATGCGTAACTTCAAGAAGGAGTGTCCTGGAAGGAGAAGAGACCTGGAAATCTAGCACCAGGATATTTACTTAAGTGATCATCAAATACTTAAATTATCACGTTTGCCTTTACGTTTAGATAGCCATACCCTCCAGAAAACCTGCAAGGATGAGGAAGTTTTGGGTAAAGAGGGACAGCAGGGAGAACAAAGGGGACAGAAGAAAAGTCACAAGTCTAAGACCACCAGGACACGAAAGAGGACCTGTCAGGTACCAAGTCCTCACTGGGTGATCCTGACATGCACCATCTCATTCAATCCTCACAACGACTTTGAGGGATAGATATTAACCCCCATTTTACTGAAGAGGAATTGAGACTCAGCAACCTGCCTAAGATACACAGCCTTAATGAGCTGAGCAAAGGGGAAACCTGACTGGATCTGCATCAGCTTTTAGTATCTCACAAATCATTCCCAAATTCAGTGGCTTAACACAACAAATATTTACTATCCCCACCTTCCTGTGAGTCAACTGGACAATTCTTCTGGTCTGAGATGTGTGGTCTAGGATGTCTTCAGCTGGCCTGGTGGTCAAAGATGGCCTCACTCATCTGGGGGTTGGTTCAATGTCAGCTGAGGTGATAGGATGACTTGACCACATGTCCATCATCATCCAGCAGGCTAGCTGGGGCTCACTCAGACTGTGGTCCCAGGATTCCAGGTGAGTGAGAGAGCAAGCCCCAGGGCGTAGTCTCTTTCAAGCTTTGGAGCCTCACCTTTGAAGGGGTCCCATTGGCCAAAGCAAGTCACATGACCAAAGCCAGCTTCGAGGAGTGGTAACATAGACTCCACCTCTTAAAGGGAGGAGCTGGGAAGTCACATTGCAAAGAAGCGTGCTTACAGGGACCGGAATCTGTGGCCAGTTTGGCAATCTACCCCAAAACAAAGCCCAGTGTCCAACAACAGAGAATGAATTAAGAAAACCTTGGCTGCACCAGTGGAGGCTTACGCCACCGTTAAACATGTGCTTATAGAAGAACCTTCTGCTGTAGAAAGTACTTCATAATACATAGCGTGTTAAGTAGGAAACACAGGCTATAAAATTACGTGTACATAATTTCGCATTGATTTCACAGGCATCAGATTGCCACAAAAGTAAAGCCTGACGATACCAAGGGATGGCAGGAGTGCGGAGCAGCAGAGACTCTCCTGCCTGCTGGTGGGTGGTACCTCAGTGCAGCCTCTTGGAAGCACAGACTGGAAATCTCAGGCTGGCAATGCACACACCCCACATCCCAGGAGGAGCACCCCTCCATTAAAACCCTAGAGAAATGCTTGCTCATGGTACAGGGCTAGTGTATAAGAAAGCCACAGAACTCGTTAGGAACTACAGAAGCATTGAGTCAACCCAGATGTCCATCCGCAGAGGCTGAATAAATAAAGAGTACCGTGATCATTGATGCCATGCTGCACAGCAGTGAAAAGAAGATGACCCCAGTCACGGGATCTATCTGTGAAATTTGTAGAGATCTGGAAAACATGGTGTGCACGCAGGACATTGCTTACAGCTTAATAGCATATGTTTGAGTTTTGGAAACAAAGAAATAGTATCATTATTTATGGTTACATACATATGGACCTGTGGGCAGGGAGAAGAGAAAATGAGACTGGGGAGGAGGATGTAAGGGATGCCAACTTAACCTGTAACAATATTTCATTTCTTGAAAAAAATCTGGGAAAATTTGCAAAATGTGGACAGGTACCCATTAGGAGTGATGGGTATATGGGGTTGTATTATATTACCCTGTGCACTTCTTATATTTTGTTTTTCAAAAAGTAACACCAATGTAAGTAAAACAAATTTTTAAATGGCTTAGAAATGTTCCTTTGAGGTTCTGGAAGATTTTTTGTTTTGGGGGATTGCTAGAAAACCACCCCAAAATATACGTGTCTGTATGTAGAGAGAAATGATTGGGGGAAAAATACTCCAAAATGTTAGCTGTGGTTTTGCCTTTGGCTGGTGAGAGCACAGGCAACATGTATTTTTTTTCCCTCTTGCTAAGTATGTATTTTCTGACTTTTCTATGAGGGACATACTGTGCTCGTTTAATAAAAACAAACAAAATACAGAGGGGCCTGTTTGTTCTCTGGGTCACAGGCTCCCCTGGGCCTCCGGGGGGTGCCAGGTTCCAAAATAGATCTGCCCTTCGACCTGGCAGCCTCACTCTTTACGTCCTACAGCGAGTGCCAGGCGTGGGCTCAGAGGCAGTGGGGCTCCCCAGGCCTGAGAGAGGATGGATACAGATAGTGGCCCAGGCTGAGTGGCACAGCTAAGAGGTGCGTGTCCTCCACCCTGGTCCCCTCAAACTCTGGGGTAGCAGAGTCAGGCCTGCCATCGTTCAGAGGGAAAGCCGAGGCCAGAGGGGATACCCCAGGGAGAGGCAAGCGTCGCTAACAGCAGAGAGAGCTCTGTCCAAGGCCCGTCTGGCTGAGACTGGACTGGGTGCTGATATGCTGGGTGGCTTTGGACAAATCCCAGAGCATTTCTGGGCCAATTTTTCTGGCAGCCCCGATATAAATAATCCCACTTCCTGCTGCACCTTTAGCCATTAGAAGGGCTGAAGGACATTTTCATGCAAAGAGATGCTGGATCTTTCCCATAATAGCAGGGATAATAATAACAGCTACCAACTATTAAGCACTTTTGTGCTAAACACTTAAATGGCATTTTCTCATCCTGCCCTTCTGTGGCAGATTATATTTTCCAAAAATGGCCACACCTCCCGACCCACATGCTCTTCCAAAACTTTGCCACTCTCCATTAAGAGGTAGTCTATTCCCTTGCTTCTTGAACTTGGATGGGACTTTGAGAGCGGGCCTTGCATGATTCACGAGGCTAGGTCGTAAAGGTCATATGCCTTCTGCCTGATTCTCTTGAGATGCTCCCCCTGGACAGCCAGCCACCACGTCGTGAGGACCACCCCGCCCCCCGACATGCGGAGGCCGCACGTAGTCTTTAAGGCTGACAGCCCCAGCTGAGGTCTCAGCTACACGAATGGATGAGCTGTCAGGTGATTAAAGGCTCTAGCTTTCAAGCTGACCCAGCTGA
This sequence comes from Neophocaena asiaeorientalis asiaeorientalis, assembly GCF_003031525.2. NCBI lineage: Eukaryota > Metazoa > Chordata > Mammalia > Artiodactyla > Phocoenidae > Neophocaena > Neophocaena asiaeorientalis. The sequence goes on from NW_020173068.1 coordinate 3,165,825, forward strand.
TGTCGAATGGAGTCATGTCAAGCTGTCCCTGCTAAATCTGGCCCAAACTGCACATTTATGAGTAAAATAGGTGTTGCCATTGCTTTTAACCACTAAGTGTTGGGTGTTTTATTACACAACCCTGGGAACCGGAAGCCACCCACCCCCAAATCACCTTGCTAATGAGGGACGTCTTGCTCATTATATAGATGAAGAAACCAAGTCTCACCTACTAAAATGGAATCAAGATTCAGTACCATGAGTGGGGAGCTCTTAATTGATAGGTGTGGGTCACAGGAGTGACCTCAATACCTAGCCTGGGCCCTCCCGATCCATCAGCTGTGTTGTGGCTCTAGGTTTGGGGTGGCAGAAAGCAGAGGCAGGGAACAGTTGACAGACTTGTCTTGAGTGGAAGGTCTCACGGGGGGCACCATGATTCCTGCTCCGAAGATCCCCCCCTTGGCCTCCTGGGGACACTGACAGACCATCCCCCCGGTGGTCAGCAACCCCAGAGCTTCCTGCCAAGACTCTCCCCATTGCACTCAGCAGCCCTAGCAGATGCCAGGCCATGTTCTCCGGGATGTGGAGAGTAGAGAACAAGAGGCTTGGGGCACTTCAGGCTGCCCACTTGCAAGCCTCAATTATCACCCTGGGTGTTGAAATGTAGGAAGCTGAAAAGGGAGGTGGGTGGGGGAAGTGCTGGATTGTGGAGATGAAGCCAGGAGTAGGAGACTTAGACTTGTGACTAAATCCTCTTCTTTGGATCCAAAATCAGTAAGTGACTCTCCAAGAATGATCCCGTTTTCCCCACCTTTGTTCCCCGGAGCAGAAAGAGCCATACTTTCAGGAGAATTGACCCCAGTGTGTGACTTGGGGCAAGTCACCTCATGAGCTAAATGCAAGGTGAGAACCCGTGGTATCCCTGGTTATGCCAAGGCTCCCCTGGCTGGGGAGAGGGGGGCAGGAATCCAGTTCACATGGTGAGTGACTAAGATGCGGAAGCAGTGGGCAGGTGGTCTGTGCCCATTAACATCCATCTCCCTTCTGGTCTCTCTACCCCAGGTTTCCTTGAGAGCCACCCTACCCTCCCCTCAATCCCTTTGGGTCCCATGAGGTTGACCCGTGAGGCACATGGCCCAGCCTGACCTACCAGAGTACCTCATCCCTCTGGCTACAGTACTTGGTTCAGGAATGCCCATGTGACCCAAGCCAGAACTTTCCCAAGAGTTGTCAGGAAAGGGGTACTCCATTTCTGGGGGCGTGGCTAAGTTGATAGATTAGAGCTACCCTCATCAATGGTAGAGGTGATGGTGGTGAGAACTGTCTGGCGATAAACTAACAGAGGAAAACAAGAGCTTAGAGCTAGAGAAAAAGGGGAAAAAAGAATTCCTAATATCACCTGAGCACCTGGATCCAGGCTATGCCTGAAGCCAGATACCCCTACACTTTTCAGTTACATCAGCCAATAAGTTCTCTTTTTGCACAAGACGTTTGAGCAAAAGCCAAAGTCTCCAGAAGGATATGAATATTTTCTCCACGTTCTGGCTCCACGGCAACAGCAGGCCAACAAAGGGAAAATAAACTAGGGGTAGAGGGGTTGTTTTAAGTATTTGGAGGCAAGATACTTGAAATACCCCAAACAGAAACTTCCTGCTTCCCTTGCCCTGGAAAGGGTGATTTCCTTAGTCTCCACCTTGGGACTGCAGCTCCAGTCCCCACACCAAAGTGGAGACTATTCATTCAACACTCTTTAGAACTTACCATGAAGTTGACCTTAGGAGAGGCAACAGACACAGAAATGGAAAGTGTGGCTGATGCCCTGAAAGAGTTTTCAAACCAGAGGGGGATAAAGGCATACAAACAAGGCTTTATAATACAGGGTGAGAGCTTTAATGGGGAAGCACAGGCAGGGGGCCCCGGGGTCCCAGAGGAAGAGGGCCTATTTCCACCAAAGGAGGGAGGCTGACGGGGAAGGCTTCCCAGAGAAGGTGATGCCTGAGATAAGACCCAGAAGACAGGTAGAAGGAAGCCAGTGAATAAATGTGAGGAGGATTGTTCAAGCAGAGTGACTACAAAAACTAAGGAGTGCCGAAGATAGCAGACAGAGTGTTGGAAATTAAAACCAATTCTTCATCACAAGGTACCAAGTCCTAGGATAAGAGCGGTGAGGCTGGAGGCCAGATCCTGCAGAGATTTATAAACCATGTAAAGAATTTGGAGTTTAAAACTGAAGGGTCTTAAGCAAAGGAGTCAAGAGCTGGATTTGTGTCTTAGAAAAATCACTGACTGTAGCATCAAAGGTGGATTAACAGGAGTTCAGTTCTGAGGCTGTTATTCTCCCTTTGGCAAGGGATGAAGACACTGGGCTAAAAGAGTGACAGTGGGGGGAATGATGACATCATCGCACTGCCATTTATTGAGCCAGACTGTATGTGCCAGACTCTGTGTTAAGCCTTTACAGGGATAAGCTTTTTAATCCTTTTAACAGCCCTACCAGATAATTGCTAGTATCAACCCCATTTGACAGAAGAGAAAACTGAGGTACAAACAGGTTAAGCAAATTTGGGAGATGGGAAAGCCAGAATTCCAACACAGACAGGCTGGCTCCAGTATGCCCAGAACAGTGAAGAGGGGCAGAAGGGAGAAATATTTAAGGGATCATGTTGGCAGAACAGGTCTGATTGGATGGCAGGTGGGGTTAGGGGGGTGGTGGGGCCTTGTGTCTCCCTGGCAGGACCGGCTACATAATTTGAGGGGCCCAGTGCAGAATGAAAGGGCTGGACCCTTTGTTCAGAACTTATTAAGAATCTAAAGATGGTGACAGCAGAGCATTAAACCAAGTGTGGGACCCTTCTAAGCGTGGGGCCCTGTATGACTACAGGGGTCACACACCCATGAAGCTGGCCGGCCCTGCTTCCAGGACATGTGCCTGGTCCAGGTGCCTGGTCAAGGTGGGGCAATTCCCAGGGATGGAATAATCCAGAAGAAGTTCACTTGGAGTGGAGTAGGGGAGGAGAAAATGAGGAGTTCCGTTTGAGACCTAGGAGGTCACGTCCAGAAGGTGACTGGGTCTGGTGCTCAGGAGGGAATTCGGGGCCAGGAGTCCACAGCACAGAGCACGCTGGTTACCAAAGACCCTTCAGGTCCAAAGTTCAATGTTGCCTCTAGGCTCCCTGAGCTCGCTAACCGACCCCAGATGGCATCTTTCCAGTTTCCTCTCTGGGTCTAGGCACCAGCTCCCCCTGCCTGCTGCCACCTGGGTACTTGCTGCTTCTTGTGGGACTGGCTGGTTCCCATTTCCCAGAATGCCAAGAGGCCACTTTGTAAAACCTCCGTCTCCTGGCTAGACCTATGCCCAGACTACCTCCGACACTGGTCCTGAGGCCCTGTGTTCAAAGATTCTCAGCGGCCTGACAGTTTGTAAACTTTCCCTAGAGCTCTCCTCTGCAAGATCTCAGGAGACCTGGTGGAGCCTGTTTACGCCCTCCGCCCTCCGACTGAGGAGGAGGTAGCTTTGGCCCCAGATGGTGATCTGCCCGAGGCCTCCCAGCGTTGTGCCAGCTGGGACTTGCCCTGGTGCCACAGCCCCATGGCAGCTCCACGGCATCCCACCTCCTGCCCCTCATCAGTCCGACAGAGAGAGCCTGGCTCAAGCATTCATTCACTCATTCATTCATTCATTCATCTGACAGATATTTATTTACTGAGAACATACTGTATATCAAATGCTGCGAACAGAGGGAGATAAGTAATTACACAAGTAATTAACCTCTGAGCACCTTGAGGAGGGTTAAGATAAAGGGGTAGGGCTCCAAGAGGGGCGGGTCTGGTTTGAACAGGGCTGAGGGGGGCGTGTAATCATGTGTCAGTTCTCCGGCCTGTAGCATTTCCCAGAGGTGGCTACACTAACGCATTTCCCATCTTGCAAGCTCCTCTTGTGACGATGACACTCCTCCATCAAGGGATGGTGTCTACATTCCTGCCTTGAACCTGGGCAGACCCCATCCAATAGCATAAGGCAGAGCTTCCACTGAATGCCTTGCGCGGCTAGGTCATAAAAGGCGATGTAACTTCCACCTGGCTCTCTGAGGACATGTGCCTTTGTAGCCACCATCTGATTTCAACTTCATGAGAGAATGGAACAGACTGTCCAGCTGAGCTGCTCCTGAATTCCTGACCCACAGAAACCCTGAGAGATACTACATGGTTATTTTTGTTTTAAACCACTAAGTGTTGGGGTCATTTTCTGGCAGCCACAGTAACTGGAACACTGATGAAAGGTGGGGGTAAGGGCATGTAGACAGCAGTGTTCTGGACAGAGAAAGCAGCATATGCAAAGGTCCTGAGGTGAGAAGGAGGTGCTACAAGGAAGGTACAGAGGTTGGCAGGGCCATCTCCCAGGCTTTCCAGAAGTGTTCTTTTGATTCTACCTGCATTTCTCCTGTGAACAGACAATCCTATTTGCTCTTCTGTGCAGAGAGGCATTCTGTGTTAGTGCAATTATGGGGCCCATGTCTATTTAATTAAGCTCTAGGGAGTGGTAGAAATTAACATTCATTCTTTCTTTCAATCAATAGGATTAAACGCATTGCCCGTGCCAGGAGTTTCTCTTGTCATATTGGTGCCCACGAGGAGGTGTTAATGCTCCCTCCAGTGCACAGATGAAGAGGCTGAGGCTGAGGGGCAGGCGTCCTCACACACTGCCTTGACAGGTACGTGGGAGGAAGTGGGATGGGCTCTGGGGCCAGCATGGCTGTCGAGCCTGCCCACCTTTGCCACTTCCGGGTCAAGCCCCTCCAGGCTGTGTGGCTTTGGACAATTCACTTTCCTTCTCTGGGTTTCAGTTTTCTCCTCTGTAAAATGGGGAGGCTAATAATGCTGGCCTTACTGAGATTATCTCGAGGCTCAACCTACACAATCTTAATGATAGCTGCCCTTACTCTGGGCTCATCTGCGCCCAGCACTGTGATTAAACTCCTGACTTACATTAACATTCTTCTTTCTTGCAAGGGCAGAGGTGGTGTGACCCCCTTTACAGTGGAGACAGTGGAGGCAGAGGTGGGCAAGCAGGGCTCAGTGAATGCTGGTGGCTGATGACCAGCTGCCTTTCCTTTTCCTGCCAAAGCCTCACACACCTGGTTTCATGTTCTCAGTCCCCCGGATGAGCCCCTACTTTGCTGCTGTCCCAAGCGGCCTGCCCATTTCAAAACGCCATCAGGATTTGGGAAGACAAAGGGAAAAAAACAATACCAAACAGCCGGATAAGCCCCCACTCTGGGAAAACAAGCAGAGAAAGCCAGAAGGCAGCCCACACAGGAAGGGCCCAACCAACTCCTGGGCACCTTCTGTCCAGCAACCAGGTCCCCCAAGGACAAATCCTTGCCCCTGTGGTGTTTACGTTCCAGCAGGGTGGGGGAGGGGAGGTACATAATAACTGAGGACAACAACAACCAAAAACATTTATTTAGCGCTCACCTTGTGACAGTATTGCTGTAACTCAATTTTCACATCCTGTGAAGTGCATGGTATTATTTCTCTCTGTTCACCAAGAGGAAATGGAAGCACAGAGAGGTTAAGCGACTTGCCCGAAGTCACACAGCTGATAAGTGGTGGAGCCAAGATTTGAATCAGTAAACAAGTTAACAAGTAAATCAAAAATTCCTCAGTCCCCACGAGCAGAACTCATATACATTCCTCATGCAAGAGATGGGATTTACCCAGCTTACACACCAGGGTATGGAAGCCGAGAGAGGTGAAGTTGCCCACCCAAGGTCTCAGGGCCAGTAGTTGGGGCAGGAGGATTTAGAGCCAGCTGCCGCTAACTCGGGCACTGCTGCACCCCAAGCTCTTCTCCCCAAAATCTACTGCCCCAAGACAGGACAATCTCTCATTACTGTCACAACAACGGAGCCAGGGCCACCTTAAGGCCCAATGTCCCTCCAGGCCCTGAGGGAGAAAGGAGGATGGGAGCCGCTCTGGCTGGGGCGCCCACTTCCCTGTCTTTGCAAGGATGTTCTCTGTCTCTAGAAACAGATTGAACTGGCTGCCTCCTCCCCAGCCTCACCCATCTGCCCCCCTCCCCTTTGCTCCCTGTAAGGTCACTTCACTGTGTTCCAAGGCTAACTGGGAATCAAAGGGGGGAAGGTGGAGCGGGGAGAGAAGGGGAAGGCGTTGGGGGCTGAAATTTGAGATCCCAGCCTCCCTGTGGGGGGAGGTTGGAGAGAGAGACACAGAGAGACAGAGACAGGAAGAGAGAATTCAGTTGCCTTTGGTTTTCCAAAGAGGGCAGCTTGGGGGTTTGTGTGTGCGCGTTGTTTTCTTTCCTCCGCTCAGGCAGGGAGGCCAGGCCTCCCCTGGATAATCCAAGGACTCAGAGGCGAGGCAGGCAAGACAGTGCAGGGACACGACAGTGTGCGGACAAGAGTGAGGAGGCAGGAAGGGAAGGGGGGAAGAAAAGAGGTGAGGGGGTGTCTGGGGCGGGAGCCTGAGGCGGTGGGAGGAAGCAGAGCAGCTGTGGTATTCGGAGCAAGTATAAATAGCCGCCGGGACGGAGCTTTGGCCAAACAGGGCTTTGCAGCTGCAGCGGCTGTGCAGGCGGGACTGGCCACTGTTGGCCACGGTGGGTGCAAACTGGGCAGGGAGACAGGCGGTGGACAGGCACGGCCCCTGGGCTCTGACCTGACACCCCTCGCCATCACATTTCTGGATGCCTTCTCGGCCAGCCATGCTGCTGAGTGGCCTCCTCCTCATTGTGGCCACCACGACTGTGGCCCAGCGGAGGGGGCAGGAGGCCGGCGGGCGCCGCCGGGCACACCGAGTCCAGCATGGCCAGTGCAGCTACACCTTCGTGCTGCCCGAGCCTGAGCCCTGCCCGCCCGAGCCCGAGGCCTTCGGGGGCTCCAACAGCCTCCAGAGGGACTCCCCGGCAGCCGCACTGAACCTAGGGGACTGGCCGACCCAGCGGGTACGACAGCTGGAAAAAATGCTAGAGAACAACACACAGTGGCTGCAGAAGGTAAGGGCTGGGCCTGCAGGAGGGTGGTGCGCAGCGAGCAGCAGGTGAAACATCTACCCCAGAGGCCTGCCCTGGACACAGATGGCCAGGCTGATAGGTCCTTTGTCTCCGAATTGTACGGGTTGGGATGATGAGGCCCAGAAAGAGAGGAGCCTGAGGCCACACAGCAAGACTGGGCAGCGTCAGAGCTGGAAACCTGACTCCCTAACTGCCATTCATTCATTCATCCGATTAAGGGCCAGGCCCATCCTAGGCGCTGGGGATACAACAGTAAACAGAACCGTACATCCCTGTCTGGACTAGTGGAAGAAAGAGGCAATAAAGAGATGAACAATAAATATCTATTCTGTCAGATGGTGAAGCAAAATGAAAAAGGGAAAAAGGCAAGGAATGACCAGAGGTGACTATTTGAGGTCAGATAATCCGAGAGGACTTCTCAGAGGAGGTGACGTTTGAGCCCAGAGAACAAGCAAAGTGATGAGGCAACCCAGGAAGGTATCTGGTGGGAGGGCATTCCTGGCAAAGGGATCAGTAAGTACAAAGACTGTGTGGTGGGAATGTAGTTGGGTTACCTGGGGAACAGCAGGGTGGCCAGTGTGGCTGGAGCAGAAAGGAGGAGGACAGAGGGGTGAGGGACAAAATCCGAGAGATGAGGGGAGGGCAGACCATGTTGGGCCTTGGAGTCCACTGGGAAGGATTTTGGCTCTTTCTCTGAGCATCACGAGAGCCATTGCAGGGTTTTGAGCAGGTGAGAAACACCTGATTTAGTCTTAACAGAACAGACTGTAGGAGAAGATTCGATGCTGGGAGCCCAAAGAAGAGACCACTGCAGCCACCAGGCAAGAAGTGATGGAGGTGTGGAGCAGAACAGAGCTGGGGGAGGGGGTGTGGCCGTCAGGTTCTAGTATATTCTGAAGAGGGCGTGAATGGGCTCTGCTGACGAATTGAATATGGCGTGGCAGAGATCGAGGAGTTGAGGACCCCACTGCCATTTTGGCCCAAGGCCAGGGCCACTCTAGGGTCTCCTGTCCTCATACTTTCAGCAGACACTCTGAGCACCCTCCATGTGCCAGGCCCTAGGCAAGACACAAGTACAGAGGTGAACGAGGCAGGTTTGGCCCTGGGTGGGGTGGGGGCGGAAAAGGCATCCTGTGATGTCCAAGATGGGGAGCAGTCCCTCCGTACCCATGGTTTCCAAATCTTTCAGATCATTTGCCCGATCAGCAAACAATGCTTCGCTCCCCCAGTACAGGCATATTTATTTAGAATTTACGCACGTGCACCCATATTAATATAATATGTACAGGGTATGAGACAAATGAAAATGGAACTTTAAGAAGATAAGATATGGGGCTTCCCTGGTGGCGCAGTGGTTGAGAGTCCGCCTGCCGATGCAGGGGACGCGGGTTCGTGCCCTGGTCCGGGAGGATCCCACATGCCGCGGAGCGGCTGGGCCCGTGGGCCATGGCCACTGGGCCTGTGCGTCCGGAGCCTGTGCTCCTCAACGGGAGAGGCCACAACAGTGAGAGGCCCGCGTACTGCAAAAAAAAAGAAAAAAGAAGAAGATAAGATATGACATCATGTAAACTGAAGTTCTGGTGGTTTCCTCCTGTTTTCCAAAGGATTGCCTTCTGCATACCCTGGGTTGGTCCATCCCCCAGGTGGAGAGGTGGCTCTATATGTATCTAGTCAAGCTGATTTATGCACACACTCAAATACACACTTAACTTCCTGTTTCATTCCTGCCCTGGCCATCTATCTCCCTAGCCCCCCACTCACCATCTTCCCATAGTCCCTGCCTTTTTGCCCTCTACCCCTCCTGCCCTGCAGCACTTCCAGCTGCCACCATCCCACCCCTGGATTCCCCTTCAAGGGAGCTCTTGGCCTCATATACCAGAGCCCAACCCAGGGGGCTCCATGCTGCCTTGAAATCTGTGTGTGTCTCTTCAGGCAGCTGTTTCCAGTCCCATAAGTGTCGTGCCAAACCTCACCTCCTCCTCAGGCCTCCATCTTCACCCCCTGTCCATCATCTCACCAGACCATGGACCCCCTACTTCAAAGAGAAATGGGGCCTGCCCCACACTTGCAGATTCACCCGTGCACCCACCAGTCCCCAGGGTCTTTCTCTGGCTCAGAGGGAAGTGTTCCTCCATGAGCCAAGGCCACTCTTCCCTACCTGCAGGTTCCATCCCTTGCAGCCCCTCAACCTCCTCAAACCAACCATGCCCTCCTGTGCCTCTAACAGCACCTCCCTCTCTGCTGTTCCTTCCCCTCAGTCTTTAATTGCATCCAAGTATCTCCCATGTTAAAAAAGAAAGAGAATGCAGAGAATGAGGAGGAAGGAGAACAAGCCCCTTCTCCAACCCCCACACCCTCTGACGTCTGGCCTGTCTCTCAGAAATCCACAAGCTCTGCCTCCACTTCCTCCTCCACTCTCTCCTTTCCCTAAGCAGCCTCCCACTTCCCACTTCCCACTTCCCACTTCCAATGGCCACGGCTCAGTCTTCATCTTACTTGACTTCTTGGCAAATTTAATATTGCTGACCAATATCATCCTTCTAGAAAGAGTCTCCATCAGCCAGTCCTCAGCTGCTACTCCGACTACTTTCCGTACCTCCACCCAGGACCAGCCACCTCCATCTCCTACCTGTATGGTCGTCATGGCCGCTGCCCTGGGCTCCATTTCCACCCTGACCCCCATAGTTCATTCTGCACTCAGCAGACAGAGGGATCCCGTTAAAACCTAAGCTAGATCCTCTCCTCAAAACCCTCCTGGGACTCCCATTCTCTTTAGTTATTCTCTTATTGAGCAAAAATCCTTACAGCCTGGAACACCCCTCACCCAGACACTTCAGTGGCTCACTCCTGACCCACCTCAGGTCTAGTGCTTAAATGTCACCTCCTCAGAAAGGCCCTGCCTGTCCCCCCCATTTAAAATAGCCACAATCCTTCTGCCACTCTCTATCCCTTTACTCAGCTTTGGTTTTCTCCCTTAACACCTACAACCACTTGTTCTTAAAAGCATTCCTTTTGGTCTGTGAGCCCCAAGAAGGGAGGAGCCATGTCTGTTTTGTTCACTACTGGGTTCCCAAGGCCTAGAACAGTGCCTGGCACATAGTAGGTGCTCAATACATGTCTGTTGAATGGATGAATGCATGGATGCACAACGGTCCTCCAATCTCTCAGGCCACTCCTGCTCCTTTCCCCACCCTGAAATGTTGGTGTTTCCCAGGACACAGTCTCCATTCTTTGCTTCCTCTCACACTTCGTGGCACAATCCACAGGGCTGCCCCTGTCACTTCCAGCAGCACCGTCTCCAACCTGCCCCCCAGTGACACCAAACCAACATCTGATGGGCTCCTGATCTCCTCTCCGAGGGCTCACAGTATCTCAACTCCAAAGCTGCCTGAAACTCAGCTCTTCCCTCCCCTGCCCCCCTGTCCTGTTGAAGACATTACCACCCAGCCAGTAGGTCATCTATGGCCCTGGGGAGTCCTTCACCCCCAACTCACCCCCAGGCAGCAGGTCCCATCCATCCTGTTGCCTCAGCTTCTCAGGCCATCCTCCTGTCTTCCTGGCCACTGCCCTGGCTCAGGCCTTGTCACCTCTCCTGTGGACACTTCTCTCACCTCTCACCTGCTTGTTCTCCTCCAGGTCTCACGCTCTCATCCATCTTTGACTCCCCTGGGTGTCTAGTGCTTGGATAACATTGGCTGAGCCAAATGATGGATTTAAACCAACGGTTTTCAGGTTAGGCGGTCACTCTCCTCTCTATCTGGCAGTGGAGTGTCCTCTCCAGGTATCTGTCCACGTATCCTGATAATCCCAGGCAGGGGTCACCATGGAACACCATGGGGCTAAAGAGTACTGATGTGGGAATCAGGTGGACCTGAGTTCACATCCCGGCCCCAGCACTTACTTGCCACGTGGCTGTTGATAAGCAAGGCTCAGTTTTCCCTTCTGCAAAGTGGAGAGAAGAACAGTATGTTAAGGGGTGGCTGGGAGGACCAGTGAGACCACTCAAGCACCCCTCACAGCCTGCTGCCCGGCTACAACATATGAAGACGTGGGGTAGCTCACCTGGGCAAGGATACAGTAGCTCGGTAGGCTTTTACTCCATTCAACATTATCTCTATTTGGAGCTCTGCACCACTGGGTGGGGGAAGCTCAATCCTTGTCAAGTCAGTCCAAGGGTGGCAGGTAACCTTGGGGCAGGGAGTGTCACTTGTCCGTGCTGGTATTCTCGGGGCTCCCCAATCCTGCCTGGTCTCTGTTGGGGTCCAAGCAGAGGTTTGTTGTGCCATCTCCCGGGTACCCTTGGGTTGAGTGCCCCCTTCATGCCCTTTGGTCTTTGGGTTACTGCCAGGTCACCCTGTGCCGGTGGAGCCTGCCACAAGGTCAGACCCACTGGCAGTCACTTTCCTCCGGATCCTGTCACCTCCTGGGCAGCAGCACAGCCTGGAATGTGAGAGCCCCAGATCTGGAGCCCAGCTTCTGGGATTCGGGACCCCTTCTGCCCCTTTCTGACTGTGTGACTTGAGGCAAGTTGCTTCACCTCACTGAGCCTCAGTTTCCTCACCTATAAAATGTGGTGACAACATTATCTACCTTTATGAATATTTAATGAGATGATGCATATGAAGTCCTTTGCCCGGCACCAGGCGTACAGTAAATTCTCAATCGATGTTGGCTGTTTCTATTAGGAGTTCTCCCTGGAAAGAAACACAAATCCTGCAATTCTTGAGTTCTTCCTCTCCCAGATGAGACATGTGGCCCCTGGCTCAGAGATACAAGGCCCCTGAACAGTCATCTCTCTCCCCCTGGTCAGGGATGCTTGCTACCTTCTGTGACCATGACCTGCCCCTGGCTCTTCTCTTGTGTATTCTCTTGGTCTGGGCTTATCTTACAGTATTTGAAATTTGAGGGCCTCTTTTTGGCTTCTGCTGTAATCTCCCAGAAGAGAAAAAAAATGAGTTACAAAATATTCTCATCACCATCGCCATCAGGGATGACCAGGGATGACTGGGGAGGGCTGGCCTCCCAGACTGAGCTCTCAGCAAGACTCGTTCAGCTGGGACGGCACAGGGAAGAGCCTCCCTGTTGCAAGCTCGCCATAGCCGATACCTGCTCAGCCGATGCCCCCAACCCCTCTCCCTGTTCCCAGTATACAGGCGAGCAAACTGAGGCCAGAGAGGGGAAGGAACTTGCCGGAATGGCACAGCAGCGAGACCCAAAGTCCAGCTTCCTTCTCCAACTCTGCAGGGTGTCAACGAGGTGGAGGAAGCCCGATCTGAGACAATGGGGTGCTCCCTTCTGCCTCAGAGTTCCCAAATCCCCAACACCTACTCTCTTCTTGCAGCGCTCTGCTGTGGTGTCCTCCTGCCTACGCTCAGGGGCCACGGGGGTGCCCCACCCCCGCTCCCTCTCCCCCATCCCCACTCCCCTGCAGGCACCCCTCCCCTCTCTTCCTTCTACTAGTCTCCTCTTCCTCTTCCCTCTCCGTCCTCCTGGAACCTCTGCCCGATGACTCATGTCTGGAGCCGGCTATCAGCTCAGTGGGATGCACATCAGCTCTTGGCTCTGCTCCACCACTTCATCTGGGTGAAGAGCTGCAGCAGGAATGTTGGGGGGACAGGGGTGGGTGGGACAGAGCCAGCTGGAGAGCAGGCTTCCCTCGCTGGGCCGTGCGGACCAGTGGTTAGCGCCTGGCTCCTGAGTCCACCTCAGATTAGCCCTGGGAGCCTCAGCTGCAAGATGGAGAGTGAAAGGTCCTACTCCTGACATTGGATGTAGGGTCAAGAGAGGCAGCGTCCAGAAAGCATCTACCCATAGCAGGTGCTCGATAAAGCCCCACTCTTGTCCTGTCATGCCCTCAGCGCCCCAGGCCTCCCAGCCAGGAAGTGCCATACTTGGCCCTCTCCCGTACCCCCCAAGGAGACCCGTTCCTTCACATGAGGGGCGTGAGGAAACGCAAGTCCCCAGGCTCCCGTCCCACCCCCAGCACCTGAGGGTAGCAAAGCTTCTGCTGAGAGCGGGGCAGACTCTGAACCCGGAAACCGTGGAGCCCTCCACTTTCTTACCTGTACCGAGAACTGCTGGCCCTCTCTGCCGATCTCTCTGTGTGTCTCTGCCTCTCTCTGTCTCTGTGTCTGTCTGCCTCTTGTCCTAGGGCTCTCACAGTGGCCTGACTCGCTTTCTCTAACTCCGTGGGTGCCTCTGTCACTCTTATTCTCTCTCCTGTCTGGCTGGCATCTACCTGAGTCTCTCCCAGTCTCTTGCTCTGGTTTCCCCTCACCCCCAGGCCATCCATCCCTCCTGCCTCTACCTCCCCGGTGTCCACATGCTCTGTCCACACTGGAGGACCCAGGACACACTGGCCCGATGGCTAGCACCCCACCCCTTAGCCAGGCTCAGCTGGGGCCTCTTTCTCTTCCCCTTCTGCACCCAAAGCCAAGCAGGGAAGGGTCAGAGGCTGGGCAGGAGCCCCCCAGCCTCTGCTGTTCGCTCCAGGTCCCTGACGTCAAACCTCAGAATAACTCGGTCCCTCGGCCCAGCGGTCGCGAGGCCTTGCCTGGCTGAACGAGGATCGAAAGTGCATCCAGCGGGAGCTCAGCGTGGGGTCCTGGCCCAGCCCAAGATCCTCCCAAACTGGCCGGGGCTCCCGGCTGCCCTGGCCTCCCCAGGCTGCCCGTAAATTCTTGGCATTTTCAGCCTTCGGTTATCCAAACAAGAAATGAATCTTGGTTGCCGAACAAAATGTCTTGAGGTTTGATTTCCTAACCTCACGGTTGGCTCCTCTAAAGTGTTTGGGGCTGGGGAAGGGGGTGGGGAGAACAGCATCTACTTCTTGGAAGAATGGGGTTATTGTTCCAAGGAGGGAACCTAGAAACGGATTGCACAGATGCCCTGGGCGTAGGGATGACCAGGGAGCAGAGGCAGTGTAGCCCCTCATGCAGGATTCCCCAAAGGAGCAGGCCATCCCATACGGGCAGCTTCTGGCTCTCTCCTCCCGGGCCCCAGAGCTTGGCCTGGCTGGGATACACACAGACCCCTTCCCCTTCACTCCTTGGGCAGGAAATGTGAGAAAACAGGCCCCAGGTCTGCCCCTCAGCCTGAAGCTCTGCCCGGACTCTGGCCTCTGAGCATTTGCTTAACCCCAGAGTCAGCTCTGAAATGTCTGGAATGGAGCCTGAGTCAGGGGTCATGTCCCAGGGGGGCCACCGACCAGCTGTGGGCCCTGGGGAAGCCACCTGCATCAAGTAATTCCTCTGCAAAGTGGAATTTAAAATCCTGCCTCCCAGCGAGAGGGTAAGATAAAGAAATAGAACAGGAGTTATGGCCAGCGTTTATGGAACACTTCCTGTGTGCCAGACACTGTCCTATGTGCCTTGCGAGAATTATTGCACTGAATTGTCACAATGAGCCTAAGACTGTTTGCCCATTAACAGATGAGGAAACTGAGGCACCAAGAGGTGAGGTGACTTGCCCAAGGTCACAAGACCAGGAAGGGTGAGGTCAGGTTCACACTCAGGCTGTCTGATGCCAGAAACCACGCTCTCAACACAATAAACAAGACATGTCCATTGTGACCTGGCCCCTGGGTACCCAACTGGGGCCTGGGGAACAGAGAGGCCCTCGGCCATCACAGGGAAAACTCACAGGTGCTAGATTTTCCCCTTCTCCCAGGAGGCCCTCAGCCAAAGAGAACTTCTCTAGGGCTCTTTTGCCAGAGTAAATTCAGCTAGCACCTCAGCCATCAGGGGCAGCCCTTGAAAGCTGAGGGAACCCTGAACTTCCATCTAGGCGTCATCACTGTCACAACCTCCATCCTCGGCCCAGGGCCTGGGGTAAATCCCACAGAGACTGAGCGTGGGCCTTGGGGCTCCACTGACTCAATTTGAATCACATCTCTACTGTTTGCTGGGTGTGCGTTCTCAATCACTTTGCCAGTCTGTGCCTCAGCTTTCTTGTCTGTGAAACAAGGACACTAGTAGAAGCCACTTTGCAGGTTGCCGTGGAGATTAAATGAATTAATATACATGCAGGGCTGAAGACAGTGCCTGGCATAGAGTCAGAGCCCAGGGAAGCCAGCTGTTGAAAACATGCTTGGGATGCTCGGCACAGGAGGGCAATCGATCTTGGAGTCAGCGCAGGAACCCAACCAACTTCTCTGTGTCCCGCCTTGTGTGATCTTGGGAAAGTCCCTTTTTCTCCTCCCTGGGCCTCAGTTTCCTCATCTGCCAAGTGGGGAGCATGAAAACAAGTACCTCAGGTGAGGACAAAATGAAGTAAAGCATGCAGAGATCTGGTGGGGCCTGCAGGCTAGGAGGTGACTGGGTACTCTTGTAGCTGAAAGAAAAACGGCTTCCTTTGGACAGAGGAACGGAGCCTCAGAAGCTCATGCTGGCGGAGCCTTGTGGCCCTTTACTCCCGACTCCAGTCCAACACTCGTTGGTCTACCAAGTAGGGCTGAAGGATGGAAGGTGACTCCCAAGCAGCTGACGGGAACCCCCATATGAAAGTTCTGCAGAGACTGTAAATGGGTCCCCCAGGCACAGAGATGAGCTAGGGAGAGGCTGTAAATAAAGCGGCCGGGGTCATGCTGACCTAGGGTCCAGCTTCAGCTCTACCTCCCAGCAGCCCAGTTGTTTCTCTCAGCTTTTGACGAATTTTCAGCGTTAAAAAAATTGGGAAATATGGAAGTGTGTAAAGACAGAGGGAAAAAAATCACCCAATCCCCTGATCATCTCCTGGTTAGTTTCCTCGCTGTTCATTCTATGCATTTGTAATTTTTACTGAGATGCTTTAGATGTATGAAAAGGTAGAGAGAAAAATCAGATGAAATTTCTTGTCCCCACAACCCAGCTTAAGAAACAAAGCCTTACCAACCTACTTAAGCCCCTCACCCTCTCCTGCCTCCTTCCCCCACCAGAGATGGCTACTGTGAGTTCTGTGTTGATGACCTCCTACTCCAGGTCCCTCCCTAACAGATGTATATTTGTTTCCTGTATAAGCGGTCACACTGTCTATCTCTTTCTACAATTTGCTTTTGTTCACTCGACCTTGTGTCTGTGAGATTTATAGCTCTGCAAGTGTGGGGAAAGCCTGAGTCACAGTTTTTCCGTCTGTAAACTGGGGACAACGGCGAGCACATGCCTGAGTTTGCCGTGAGGCCCAGATAACTAGCGCATGCGGAGGTCCGGGAGCGTGTCTGGCGCTGGGTCTGCTTGCAGGGAAGTGGGAGATGCCGTTATTGCTTCTTCTCTCTTCTGGGGTGAATGCGTTGCTGTGGCTCCTCCACAAACAGGACTGTCTCTGTGCCAGGCACTATCACACGTGTTTTACAAACATTGACTCATTGAACCTCACGAGAGCCTAAAAGGTGAGGACTGTTATGATCCCCATTTACTGTGGGGACACTGAGGCCCAGAGAGTTCACACATCTAGGAAGTGAGGGAGGTAGGCTTGAACCCAGGCAAGCTGGCTCCAGACCTCACGCTCTTAATCACTACACTGACTGAGTACACTGATCCTGGGTGGGGGAATGACTCGACTACATTCACCCCAGGGTCATCGGCAGGGACAATCTTGTGGTGACAGGACACACAGCATGTCAGAAACCTTATGAAAAATCCATGCGTCCTTACAGTTCTGAAGCTCTGGGCTTATGTGCAGACATACAGGCCTGCACACATGCACACATGCACCGTTCTGAACTTAATTTGCCAGGTAGAGTGTTCATTCCTCCATGCACTTCATCATCCCCTCCACTGATGTTTACTGCAAGCTTACACGCTAAGTGCAGGTGATGGGGATTCAGAGTAAGCAAGGAAGACTCGGTCTTTCCCCTCTGGGAGCAGAGGAAGAGACACTAACCTAGTAATTTCTCATGTGTAATGATAAACCATGATACATGCTGTGAGGGAGGGGCTCACCTGTCCTAGGAGTGGATAATAGGGGGCCCAACCTTGATGGAGGAAGGACAGAGGACAGAGCTGAGATGTAAAGAGTGGATTAGCAGTTCCTAGGCAAGGAAGAGAAGGGGAAGACGTTCCAAGCACAGGGAATGGCAAGTGCAAAGGCCCTGAGGTGGAATGGAGCAAAAGGATTTTGAAGGAGCGAAAAATGTTTGGTGTGGCTGTAACCCAGAGAGTCAGCAGAGTATGGCCAAGATGAGACCAGCGTGTTCATCAGGGCCCAGACCCAACCTCCCCGGGCCTGACCCTGCTCTCAAGGCTTTCGGGTGCTGGAAACTGATGTGGCCACTTTCTGTCCTGCCCCCAGTGATGGGCAGTGGCAATGGACATCTGGACCTGCTCCTCCCCTCTTTGCCTGACCCTGGTCCTATCCCTGTCACCCTGTCTTCAATATCAGCCTTGCCCACCAGAGATGGGGGATGGGGGGATGGGTGAGGGAAAGAGCTTAGCCATTGGATTCAAATCCTCATTTACCAGCTGTGGGTAATGCTTGGTCTCTCTGGGCCTCAGTTTACTCATTTGTCAAGGGTGGGGCAATCTCTCCTTTCCTCCAGGCTGCTGGGGATCAGAGTTATACACCAGAGTTGCGCAGGCAGGAAAACCTGTTGCCGCATGGGGAGATACCCCAGCAATGCCTCCTTTCATCTAGAACACACTTGACTCCATTCCCCCAGGTGGAGCTGGGGCTGGGAGGGGAGCTGGGGTTACTGTCACATGATCACTTCAGTCAAGCCAGCTTTGAAGTGCAGCCTGGGAGAGTTACTCCCAGACAGCCTGGATTTGCCCTTGATGAGCTGTCTGTCCTTGGACAAGTTGCTTAACTTCTATGTGCCTCATCTGTAAAATGGGTTGATAGCATCTCCTACCACAGAGGATGGGATTTAATATACATAGAGGTTAGAACGGTGTCCAGCACATAACAAGCACTAAGTAGACACTTGCCAAGCAAAATGGACACACCACCCCACTCTGTGTAAGGGCTGATGCACAGGTGGCAGGGAGGTGAGTGACTGCAAGAAATGTGCTTCTTCACTTCCTCTTGATCAAACTCCCAATTCCTACACTTGGGAGAATAAGGAAGCCTCATCCACTGGGCCTCATTGTAGACAATCCTTCCAAGATCAAGGTTTAGATACAGACAACCACAAAGGGATAGCTGAACCTGAGGCCAGAGCCCTGGCAGCTCCTTCCCAGCTTATGAGAGGCACCCACATCCAGGTGGCAGAGGCACCCACGCCAGCCCCTCTGCAAGGAGGAATCAGTGAGCCCCATTTTCTGATGAGGACGCTGAGGCTCAGAGAAGCTCCCTCACTGGCTCAGAAAGCAAACACCAAAGCTGTGATTGGACCAGCGCCTGACTCTCAGCGCCACGCACCAGGCCCACACTGGACTCAGCGCTCCAGCTGGAAGGTTGGCGGAGCCGGGCCTGTGCCGGGAATCGCAGCTTGAGCTGAGAGTTGAAAAGCGCATTCCTCCTCAACAGCCCGCTGGTCCCTGACGCTCTCCACTCCTGGCTCCCTGCCCACTCACTCTGCTTACTCTGAGCCCTGACCCAGAAGAAAAGCAACAGAATCTCCTGCAGGGAGGAAAATAGCCTAGGAAGTCTGGGCCTGGCGGCTCAGGAAAAACAAGACAACCCCCTCTGCCTTGAGCCAAGGGGTCAGGGCCTGTGTGGGCCCCCGAGGGGACGGGAGGGGCTGGAGCCAGGCAGAGGAGGAGCGGCCAACCTTGGCCGTCAGGCTCACAGCCACAAAGTTCGTTCCATTGGGAAAATGAGGAAACTGAAGCCTGGGGATGACAGGGCAGGATGTGATGGGCCAGACAAAGGGGGCAGGGCCGGCGAGAAAGAGGGTCTAACTTCTGTGACCTCTGCGAAAGCAGTGCAGTAGTTCCGGTCATCTATTGTGTCATAATGCGTCACCCTAAGATGTTCAACAAGTTACAGTAACCACAAACATTTATTATCTCGCACAGTTTCTGAGAGTCAGGAATCGGGAGCCCCTTACCAAGGTAGCTCCAACTCGGGTTTCTTTCCATGCAGTTACACTCAGATGTCAACCGGGGCTGTGGTCATCTGAAGGCTTGACTAAGGCTGGAGGATCAGCCCCTAAGGTGGCCCCAGCACAGGGCCGGGAGGGTGGTACTAGCTGGTGGTGGGAGCCCTCTGTTCCTCTCCAGATGGGTCCCTCCTCAGGGCTGCTTGAGGGTCCTCAGGACATGGGGGCCAGCTTCCCCCCGAGCAAGAGATTCAAGAGGGGGCAAAGCAGAAGCCACAATGTGACGATGTCACCACGGGCTCACCACCAACATCTCTCCAGTGTCCTGTTGGTCACACTGGCTAGTCTGACTACACTGGGGCATGAGTACTGGGA
Source organism: Neophocaena asiaeorientalis asiaeorientalis (assembly GCF_003031525.2). Classification (NCBI taxonomy): domain Eukaryota; kingdom Metazoa; phylum Chordata; class Mammalia; order Artiodactyla; family Phocoenidae; genus Neophocaena; species Neophocaena asiaeorientalis. The sequence continues at coordinate 3,185,168 of NW_020173068.1, forward strand.
GGGTGATTGGGGCTACCTTGAAGTCTGGCTGCTATAGCAGCCAACTGGAGTGGTGAAGGCTGTGGTCTCAGGAGCCCGAAGGCCTGGGTCCCAAGCCAGCCTCTGCCACTCCCAAGCTGTGAGACTTGGGGGACGGGCTCATCTTCTCTGTGCTTCTTTTCCTCATCTGTGAAATGGGAGTGATGAGACCAAGGACTAAACGGGCTAAGTAAAGCCCTTGGGGCCACACCTGGCACCCCTCCTCAAGCAGGAACCAGCCTTCCCTGGTTACCGCTCTCTCCCCAGTGCCCCGCAAGAGTCCTGGCACTTCTGAATGAGTGTGTTGAACAGACGAATGGGCCCCGAGACTGTGTCAGGTTTCTGGAACATTTCCCCTGCAGATACCACAAGCTGGCTCCCTCCCTTGCCGTGGGCCTCCCTCAGCTCCTGCCCCCTTGCCCTCCAGTCTCTGTGCGGCATTTCTTCCCCTTTTCTTCCTGTCCTTGGACCAGTGGTCTCCCCACACTCTGGCCCTCTGGCCATACCTCTCACGGGGCTCCAGGGGCAGCTGGGGCTGGGTTAGGACGTCCAAACTTATTTCTAGCAGCCAAACAATGATTCAGTGGAAATCCGGTGCTCCTTACATAAAATGGACCTATTTGTTCTTTTTAACAAATAGTTTCTGAGCACCTCTTATGTGCCTGGCACTGTTAGAGGCACAGAGGGCGTGACCATGAACAGGGCAACCCTGCCTCCCGGGGCTGATGTTCCTGTGGGGGGAAGAGACAAATAGGAAATGACCGCAGTGATTTCAGATGCGCGACATGCTGTGAAGAAACCACAGTCGTGGCAGGTGGAGTAGGGCTGGGGTGCAGTTACCTTTGATGGGGTGGCCAGGGAACGCTTCTCAGAGGAGGTGACACTTGTGGGCAGACCTGAAAGTCAGAAGGGAGCTGACAGGAGAAGCTCTGGGAGCTCCTGAGATAGGGGCGTGTGGATGTGTGTTGGAGGATTGGAGTAGGTAACACCCTGGCTCAGGGCCCCTCCTCCAGACGCAGTGTGGGAACCACAGACACAGCCTCTGCCCAGGGCAGTTTGTCCACATCACTAGTGTACACACCCTTAAACTCGGCAGTTCTGGTTTAAGGGATTTATCCCCAAGCAGCCTTGCAAGAGAGCTAATGACAAGTGGACAGGATGTTCCCAGCAGCCCTGGTGTGATGGCAAAAGCCTGGAAATAACCTACAGCCCAGCTGTAAGCAAACGGTGGGAGGCTGTTAAAACAGCAAGGCGAGTCTCCCTGGATGAATCTAGAACAATCTCCAAATTATATTAAGAAAAAAGACGCAGGGTGCAGCACGGTGAACTGACATTTTTATAGACTAAAAGCAGGGGGATATAAGCATACTTACTGCTGGTACATGCTTAGAGTTTCTCTGAGAGGAAACCTGGAAGCCCCTTCAGTGGCCTGTGAGTAGGGGAAACAGGACAGGGCTTATATTACCCATTCGAAAAATTTAAATTAAAATTACAAAAATTTGCGTTTAAATTGAAACACATACACAAAACCGTCAAAGCTCTGACCTTCCAGATGTCCATACGTCTGGCTAGACAGGGCAGTAGCTCCTGTGCGTAACTTCCTACAAGTTACTTTCCCGATTGGGGCCTCAGTTTCCCTGTATGTGAAGTGGGGCTGGGCTGACTGGGCCCTGCATGTCCTCCAGGCTCGCCAGGTCTCTGCTCCTGTATCCCTCCCTGCCTGGGGCCCAGTGCCTGAGGGACCCCTGCTGAAGCCCTTTCTCCTTCCTTAGGCTCTAATCTCTGCCCTTCCTCCCCTGGGGCCAAGGTTCAGCCTGTCCTGCTTCACCCTAATTCCCATCCCAAGACGGGATGCTCAAGAAATAATTTCTGAGTGGAATACATGAATGAAACTCAGAGGGTGAGGGATTAGCTTGAAGAAACACATTTATTATTGTAACACATTTTTAAATGGGACATTTTATAGAACCTTGTGTTGCTAGGTTTGTTTTATATTGAGATATAGTCTCAATATGTGGATACAGTGAAATTCACTCTTTTAATGTACAGTTCCACGAATTTTGACAAATGTATATAGTCATGTAACCACCATCACATGATATAGAATATTGCCAGCACCCCCCAAAATTTCCCCTATGTCCCTTTGCTGTGGATCCCTACCCCCGGGCCCTAGCCCCTGACAACAACAAATTCTGACTTTTCCAGAAAGTCATATAAGTAGAATCCTACAGTATGTAGCCCTTCGAGTCTGGCTCTTTTCATGCAGCGTAATTGGAGATGCCTCCGTGTTGTCGCATCAGTAATTCATTCCTTTTTATTGCTGAGCAGAGTTCATGGGATGAATGGAGCACAGTTATTTACGCATTTACCAGTTGAAGTCTTTTTCATTTAGACCAGGGCCTGTTTCTCCACGGAGGTCCTTCCTCCACCCTTCCAGCTGGTGCCTGAGCCCAGGCTGGGCCCAGCGCCCACCACACAAGCTGACATCAGTCACCAGAGCTGCGGGCTGGCTGAGCGGTGCCCAGATTACCCATCCTAGGGCCCATGAGCATGCGTGGCAAATTGGGTGATGGGCCCCAGCTGTGGGTGGCCTTCGCCCCACCCAACCATTGGCAGCCACAGGACAAGTGGGGGACTAATAAGAGTGCTTAAGGAGCTCCCATTGCTCGAGAGGATCCCAAGCTACCCTGCTCTGCAGACCTGAGGAGTCTTGGAACACAGCCCACCAGCTGGTGACCTTCGGCAAGTCTTCTGGGTCTCAGTTGGACCATCTGCAAATGAGACTCTTTGGGGAGAGGCTTGAGAAGGTCTCATGGCTGGAATAAACTTGCTGTTTGTGTGGAGCAGAAGCTCAGGGCCTGGGAGTCTATATTTTAAACCAGCCTTGTGACACGTGGGATAGTCTGAGAGCAGCCTCAGTATAGCTCTGCTTACCCTTGTGCATATGAATGCACGCTGGGCCGCATGTTAGAGTCCCCAGAGTATTGATAGAGGCATGGCGGGGAGGCTGACCTGTGGGTATGCTGGCAGCCCGGCCCAGGGTTCAGGGAAGTGAACAGATTGGCAACTCACATTAGGATCATAGTGACCAGAACTTGCTAGCGGATTGAGTGCAGTGGGTGACAGAAACAGTCAAGGATGGAGTCTGGGTTTGGGGCTTAAGTACTGAGTGAGGCCATTTACTGTGATGGGAAAGAGGGAGGAGAATGGGGTGGACAGGCAGGGATGGGGTGCTGTGGGAGCTGGGGAATCAAGGGTTATGTGTTGGGTGCTTCTGCCTGAGATGCTTTTGGAAGCCCGGGTGGTGATGGCAAGCTGGTGGGACATTCAGGGGAGAAATCCGGGTGGGATGGAGACCGCGTAGTCAGCACGTAGGGGGATGTGAAAATCCTAGGACCCACTGGAGTGGCAGGACCCTGATGCATCTGGGGCCTTGGGCACTTTGCCATCTGGTCCTGGGTGGAGCTTATGGATCCTTTTTCAGACTACTACTTTTTTGTTTTTTTGGGTTTTTTTGCATTACGCGGGTCTCTCTCGCCGTGGAGCACAGGCTCCAGACGCGCAGGCTCAGCGGCCATGGCTCACGAGCCCAGCCGCTCCGCGGCATGTGGGATCTTCCCGGACCGGGGCGTGAACCCACGTCCCCTGCATTGGAAGGCGGACTCTCAACCACTGCGCCACCAGGGAAGCCCCAGAATATTACATTTAAATGCATAAAATAAAAGCCTAAGGACACCCAGTGATAATGCGATTATAATCAAAACATTAAAAGTTAAATCTGTGCCGTAGCTGTCACATTATCCAGTGGTGGGTTTGAGAATGTCTGTCATTCTGAAGTGATGGTCAGTATCATATTTTAAGATACTGTAACATCGGTGCTGTGATGTGAAAATATTTGTGATTTCTATTGGTAATGAAGTTGTACAATCAACTAACAGTGCTATGATTTGGGGCCTATGCTCATAATTGAAGGAAATACCAAATTTTAATTACAGGTTAGTGAACAGAAATGTAATTTTTCTCTCATCCAAGTTCACGGACCCCCTGAATTCTCTTCACGGGCCCTGTGGTCCCCCATTAAGCACCCTTGACCTAGGGAGAGAACGTAAACACCCTTGACGAGGGCCCAGGATGGGGCTCATGAGAGCTCCCTAAGAAGGCTGAAAAAGGAGGACTCAGAGAGGGGGTGATGGGAGGGGAGGGCAAAGGACGGAGGAGGGGAGAAGGAAAACTCAAGGAGGGTACATCTGGGAAATACTTCCAGAAAAAGGGAGCGGCCATATGGGTTGACTGCTGCTGAGGTGGAGAGTAAGCTGAGGGCATAGAAGTGTCCCCTGACCCTCCCCTGTCAAGGAGGGTTATAACAAGGTGCGTTAAAGAGTGAAGGGGCTCCCTGGGGCTGGGGATAGGTCGGCGGGTGCACAGGATTGAACAATCTGGATTGTATATTTTTCTTGAGTGTGGTAAATACACAGACTTTATTATACTATTCTTTATGCTTTTGTGTGTGTGCATGAAGTACACCATAATAATATTATTAATTTTTTTAAAAGGTGGGGACTTCCTGGTGGTCCAGTGGTTAAGACTCCATGCTTCCACTGCAGGCGGCAAGGGTTCGATCCCTGGTTGGGGAAAAAAGATCCCGCATGCCACAGCCCCAAAATTAATTTCGTTATTTATTTATTAAAAATAAAAAAATTAAAAGGTGAGCGTGGGAATGGAGGTGAAGATGGAGACAACTTGTTCAAGAAGTTTTGTTGTTTGGGGGAGCAGAGAAACTGGAGACACAGATAGAGGGGG